>NW_003307557.1:198471-233471 GCF_000143455.1 Volvox carteri f. nagariensis
CCGCTACATTGTTACATTATCGGCTGGTACTGCGGTACTGCGTACGGCTACCGCGGCTACAGTGTTGGCGCGGGCGACCAGACTACCCCCGCTATTGGCGACAGCCCCGCCGGCGGGACCATGGGCAGCCGCGCCGCTGCCTGAGCCATCGCCACCGTAGCCGCCAAGGCCGACGACGACACCAGACCCCAGTGCCGGTGCAGGTGGGGGCAGCACCGGCGCCACCGCCGCGGCAACGGGGCCGTTCACGATAGCTCCCGGTAACATCACGGGGTAAGGGGGGTGCACACCCGGCTGCTGTTGCTGTAGCTGCTGAGGCTGCTGCTGAGATTGCCGGAGGAAGGTGAAGTGTGCATCAGGGCCAGGCCCGGCGGCGGCAGGTGCGGCTGCCGCTCCCCCTGCCGCTCTCCCTCCGGAAGGCCTGGCCAGGTCGAGGAGCACCCTGGCAGCCACCGTGTTGCTGCGGGCAAAGGGCGAAGCAGCAGTTCCGCAGGCTGTGGCAGGGACGGGGCTGCGGTCGGGCACAGCAGCTGCGGCGGCTGGGACCGCCTCCGCCTCCGCCTCAGTGCCCACGGGATCCCCGATGGGTACCCCGGGCCCCGCGGCGGTTGCTCCACTCCACGCACCATGGCCGCCAGCAGCTAGGCGAGGTGCGCCCATACAGCCGGGAAAAGCCCGAGTGCCCGGCAACGGTGAACACTGGCAGGACGCTGCCAGCGGTGGCGTCAGAAGCCTCGAGCAGGGCGGGCGCACACGGCCGCCATCGCCATCGCCGCCAGCACCGCCGCCGATAACGGCAGTAGCCCTGTCCGCCAAGATGGGATTGGGCTCCGCGGCGTCGGCGGCGTCGGCGGTAGCAGCCGCAGCTGACGCAGCTCCCCCAATCGGTCCTGGCAGCCGGGGGGTAACGTTGCCGCTGCCGCCAACGCCGCTGGTCCGCCCGGGCTTGGCGCCGGTCGCCGGCAGCACCATCCGGTCCAGCAGCTGTGCTGGCGAGGACAGGGCGGCGGGGAGGGCTGCACCTTTCTCTTGTCCTTGCTTCTCACCCTGGCTAGGCAGTCGGGCGTTGGTGATGGCCGTGATCCCAGTGGTGGTGGCGGCGGCGGCAGCTGCCGCCATTGCTATCCCCGACGGCGTCGGCAACGTCAGCGATCGTGGCCCTCCCGCAGATCCCCAGCCAAGGGCTGAAGATGTCGTACCACCCGGTGGGACCGACAGGAAAGGTGACGGGGGCAGAAGCGGTGGGAGCATGGGATCATTGGGCTCGGCGTCCTGCAACCGCGGCGGCGAGCCAAAGACCAGGGAAGCAGGGGCGGCGGCGGCGGAAGCGGCGGACAGCTCCGCAGTAGCCTGCTCTCCCGCCACGACGATGGCTTCACCATCGGTGACGGCGACGCCTGTGCTGCCGCTCTTGAAGACGTGCCGCTCTTCCCTGGCCCCAACCCCGCCGCCACCGAGCAAAGTCGGGAGGCGAGCAATGTTGTAGATGTCGGGCTGCGGACCGAACATCAACAACTCCTGGGCCATCGCCGCCATGAATGCGCCCAGCGACATGCCACGGCAGGCCCGTGGACGGATTGCTGCTTGGAAAGCGCTGCCGCCGCCGCCGCCAGCACCCTGTGCCAGGAGCGTTGTAACATCATTTTCGGGACCGTCCCGCGCGGCCGCAGCGGCGGCGGTGGCGGCAGCGCCCCATTCAGATGGCGGCACCGGCGGCTTCGGCCTTGGAGGCCACGACCCGAGGCCGGAATGCAGTACTGCTGGGGTTGGAGGGGCGGCGGCGGCGCCGGGGGCGGCGGCGGCCCCGAGGGCGGCGGCGACGGCACGATCGCCACCCTCCGTCAGTTGTTGCCCTTTTGGGAGAGAGAGGCTTGACGTCAGGATGGCTTGGGCGTTGTTGTCACCATGTACGGCGCCGCTTCCCGCCGCTAGCGGGTTGGCCGCGTTTACGTCCTCATCGTAACTGGACCAGGTTTGCCCTTGCGGTGATGGTGGCGGTGATGGTGGCGGTGGCGGCGGCGACGGAGGCATCGGACACTGCTGCTGCTGCGGCTGCGGCGGCTGCAATGGCAGAGATGACGGCGCTGAAGTAGGATGTGCCAGGAATGTGGCCCGTCGTACGGCGTGAGCGGTTCCGGCAGTGGTGCTGGTGCCGCTGCCGCCACTGCTGGCGGCGCTCCGGCCGTTTCCCGCACGCCGTGCATTGAACATCGCGACCGCAGCAGCCCCATTGGGCGGTACCGGCGCCGCCGCCATGGCATCATCTTCAATAGCAAACGGCGGTGGAATCGATAATCCAAAAGGCCCATCTGGGTGGGCAGCGGTGTCGCTGGCGGCTGCGGCAGCAACTGTACGGCTGATGGCGGCGGCGGCGGAGGCAGCAGCACCTGCAGCTGGACCGACGGCGCTGCCCCCGCCCCGCGGAACAGCCTCGTCAGCAGCGCTGGGGCACTCGCTGCCGGTCAGACCGCATACAGCGATCTTCGCCGCCGTCGTTGCTCTGTGAATCCAGGCTGCGGTGCCCGGAGCATCGGCGGCGACCTCGCCGTTGCTCCCCGCCTGCTGCCGCCTCTCCCAACGACGGTAGTAGTGCGCGGCTAGGACGCAGCCCAGAAAGGAAATCAACAGTACGGCAACCACGCCGCCAATGGATGCGCCAACAACCGCCAGCGTACTCGGACTCGACGGGCGGCCACTACCGCCGCCACTATCGGCGCTGCCAGTGTCAGCAGCCGCCACCGTAACGCTCGTGCTGTCAGACCTGCCGCCAGGCGTCCTAACCGCTGGGATCTGTACGACAAAGGTATCGGGTGCTGTTTGCCTTGGCGCGCTGGGAACCGACCCGTACGGTGCTGCAGGGGCAGTAGGCGCAAAGCCGAATGGCCTATCCAGACGCGGCGGCTGAAAAAACCGGGCAGTGTACGGAGGCGGTGGAGACGGCGGCGGCGGCGACTTCGATGTCAGCGGCGGCGGTTCGGAAGCGGATCCAACAGCTGCCGGCGTGCTGGGGCCCGGGAGACCAGGATCGACGGACTGCTGCATGACCCGTGGGTCGGTGAATTCGCGAGAACCTTCATAGGCGTCCTTAATCGCGATTGTCGGAAATGGCGGTACAAAAACAGGCGCGTCGGGCGGCATGGCCTGCGGCGCCGGCGTCGGCGCCAGTGGCAGGAAGCGTGGCTGGGCCTTGTTGGCTTCCTTGGCGGCCTGAGCTGCCTTGTCCAACAGCGCATCCAGATCACCGCCGCCGCCAGCGGTGGCCGTGACCCCACCGTCCCTAGAGCCCCCCTGCCGTACAATGTTTTGCAGCGTTGCTACGAGCTCCGCGGAGACGTCAGTGCCGTCACCGGCCCGTGTCAGAAGGTTCTGCAGGCGTACGACCGCTTCCGGCGAAAGAATAACGCCGTCAGTCCCGCCGCCACCGCTGCCGCCGCCGGCGCCGCCGCTGGTGCTGCTGCTGGTGTTACCCGCAAACAGAAAGGGCTTCAGTCCGGAGACCTCCGACGCCCCGGAAGCTCCGCTGCCCGTCGTAGTACGAGACTGCGCCATGGGGTCAACAGGGGGTGCCGGCATGGTGGCGGCAGCGCTTCGGACAGCGATGGGACTGTGGTCTGTGATCCCACCACCACCACCACCACCGCCGCCGCCACCGTCTCTGGCGTTGTTGTAGGCGGGACTGGGGCCGCTGCCCTGCCCGGAGACCTTGTCCAGCTGTCCGCAGCAGAAGACGGAAGCGCAGGCCAGGTCAGCTGGGTTTCCTGTGGGGGCTTGAGAGGGGAGGAGGCGGCGGCGGCGGGGGGGGGGAGAGCACATGCACGGGTCGGGGAGGTCGGCGAGGTCGGCGGAGGGTTGGGTTCAACTGGGGGCGATGCCAGGCCGGGGACGGGGGAGAAGAGTCCCGGGAGGGCCGCGAGGGGTCACATCATTCAGCCGACTGGCAGGGAGGCTGCTGTGGGGAGGGGAGGGGGAGGGGAGGGAGCTCCGGGCAGATGGGGCTGCAATCCTGTCCCTGCACGGCCAGCGCGCATCTTCAGACACCCTCCCCATCCAGGAGCCTTCCTTCCCCGTTTAAATACCGCCGCCGGGTGGAGACTTCGGCGTTGTTGTCGGGGGCGGCGGCGCCGCCGCCGTGCTGGCCTTCGTCACCAGCTGGCTATACGGCATACCACACGCCGGCAGACCGAGGCTGCGCGACGGCAGCTGCGCGCAACGCTGACCGTTGAGTTGCACAGAGGTCCACTCCAGGGGCGCCTCGGACCACCCTTCAGAGGAGGTAGTGGGCTCAACCGAAAAGGTGAAGTTGGCAGTGCCACCGGCGGGGGAGATGGAGGCGGCTCCGGCGGTGTTGACCACTCGCACGGGGGAGAGCTCGCTGCCTGGGGGCATAGGGGAGGGATGGGGGGCAGAAGGAATGCAGCGGGGTGCGGGGTCCATGCGGGATGGGGTGGAGAGGGACGGCGCGGGTGGGTTGCGGAGGTGATCGACTGGGTGCAGTCGCGGGTTTCGAAGGGGTGTATTCCTGGGGGAGGTGTAATCCCGCGGTGGCGCTGTCTCTCTGTACTGCACACTGTGGATCCACATACACACATGTAACAGAGCAGCTACATTGTTTAAGGTGTGGACCCCTACAACGACATGTTGGCGATCGTCGTACATGGTGGTTGGGTTGTTCGGTGGCCGTTGGCGACCTTCTCCCTGCCACAGCGGCTGCTACACACCTGAGGTGACGAGCACGGCCTCCCCCAGATCACGCGTGCTGTAAATCGGGTAGGAGCTGAAGCTCCACGCCAGCTGCCAGCCGTACAGACTCTCCTGCGGGTCGAGACACGAAGCATCTGGTACTATCAGAGATATTGCATGATGGTTGTTATGGTAATCCATACCCTCCTTAAGTTCTTAGATAGATTCTATACCATACTTAAATTTTCAAACTGGATATTAGCTCGTCTTTTATCATCCTAACACCATCAATAATTATTTAGCATCATCACTTACAATTTGGGGGATATGCGATAAAGCCCCGGAAAAATTACCAGTTACCGGTAATAATAATGGCTTTCCCTAATGCAATAACTGAATAATTTCTGGCTTCTTTTCGATTTCTTATATTCTCGGATTCTGCTACAGCTCGAAGAAGCTTGTCCTGCATTTATTTAGTTTGCTCTGTTGTGCTAATTATTAACGCAATATTTTTCCTCAGCAAGAAGCTGCTGCCCTTCATGTTCAATCTCTTAGACCTTCGGGTCCTCTTTGCTCTCATTATATTTTGTATATGAAACATAATAATTATTACGTGTATTATATACAATATATATAACACAATGTATTTATGTATTTAGCTTTATTAATAATCTATTGAATAATTCTACATTATAATATGCACTAAAAGGTGGCACTAAAAGCCAATAGAAACCGGCTCATAATCTACTAAATATTATTTGTACAGTGTAATAATATATGTACTTTTTATATTCATATGAAATATTTAGTATTGTCAATATAGTTAAATAAAAGATATGGTATTACGTATTTTGTATTACATTGTTGGCTAAAATTGACGGCGTTGCATTGCAGCGCGTATTACAATATTATGTAATTTTGCACTGCGTGTTACGCAGCAGACAACAATCTACGATGTCGCATTGCACTGTATTTCCACGCACACATATACACACACAAAAGCTGCTCTGGCCCTTCATCCCGCACACCTCATCTGCACGCCTCACCTGGCCGTTATTTATTATCATGCCTCTGGAACACAGCGGATTGCCGTATAGGTCGTCGATGGGAGCCGCGTTGCTTCTCGTACCACCGCTGTCACCTTCAGCCATACCACCCCCACGACCACCACCGCCACTGCCCTCCTGCTGAGTAGACTCCTTCGAGCTCCTTGGGGCCCCACCTGCAGCGGCTGCCGGGCCCAGGCCCACCAGGAACCCCACCACCAAGGGGCAGCCGCGGAGTGCTGCTGGGCTGCCGGTTAATGCCGGGGGGAGCTGGGTCAGGGAGTGGACATGGCAGTACGGCGGCCGAGGAGGAGGAGGTGGGAGCAGCGCAGGCGGCGGATGGGGCGGCACAGGCGGCGCAGGCGACGGAGGGGGTGGAGGCGGCAGAGGTGACGGGGACGGCACAGGCGGCGCAGGTGACGGAGGGGGTGGAGGCGGCAGAGGTGACGGGGGCGGCACAGGCGGCGCAGGCGACGGAGGGGGTGGAGGCGGCAGAGGTGACGGGGGCGGCACAGGCGGCGCAGGTGACGGAGGCGTTGGGGGCGGCAGAGGCGGCTGCGTAATGGAGTCGGAGGAGCCGCCGCGCAGCACCGAGGTGGCCCCAGGACGGGGCTCCGAACCCGTTCGTGGTGGAGACGGCGGCCGGAGCACAGAAGGCGGGCTCACCGCTACCTGCTGCGCAGCTTGGCGGTGCGGCGGGCCTTGGGGGCTGCGGTCGACTGGTGCAGCGGCCCCGTTCTGGCTGCTGCTACTGCTGCTGCTGCTCTTGTTCCCTGTGGTACTGTTCCATTGGCTGCCATTTGCCCCGTTGTCTCTCCTGTCGCCGTTCGCTATGGGTGGGCTGCCAGTTGCAGCGGCGGCGGCAGCTGAGGACGAGATACTGCTTGCTCCGAGTCCTCCTCCCGGCGGTGGGGGTCCTTCCTTGCGACCGAGGGGGGCGACTGGCGGTGGCGCCCCGCCGCCGGGCCCTGCGTGGGGGTCATGGGCCATGAGGGGAGAGAGCAGCCCTTGGGTCCAGGTCATTAAGAGATGTGGTGCCGCTGCGACCTGAAGGGGGGCCTAGCTGCTGCCCGCTGCTGCGAGGAGCCGTTGGATCCGCCGTTAGAGCAGTCAATCACGGCTTGGCTCCGGATGGCAACGGCCCTTGCTGAGACTATCCTCCTCCTGGAGATAGAGCTTCCGTACCTAGACAAAACCCTACAGATCGGCATGCTACCTATCGCGCGCGGAGTTGAAAGGTAGTGAAAGACCGCACCTACCTGGCATCACCGGGGCAGCTGAAACTAGGCCGGCATGGCCCATGTACAGCAGCACAAGCGCCGTAATAAGAGTAAGGGAGGTTGAGGTTTGCCGTATCGGCAGCGGCGGCGGCGGCGGGGACCGGGGCGTTGTTGGTCTCAGCGGGGGCGTCGACGGAGGTAAAGGCGGGGAAGGAGGCGGTGGCGGCGGGGGTTCCTCGGCCAGGAAATCGCCAGGATGACCGATCGGAAAGGGGAGGTAATCTGCGAGGTGGGTCTGGCCGTTCCTGCGGCGGCGAGTGGAGCCTTGGCGCACCCTTGCAGGCTGCGGTGGTGTGTCACACAGAGCACAGGGCCTACGGGGAGCAGTGCAAGGGCGACTAGGTGGTCGCCGTGGGGGCTGCCCTCCCGGTGGTGGTGCTGGTAGTGGGCCGGTCCCGTAGGCCGCAGCTATACTACCATCTCGATTGCCTGCCTGTGGTCGCTGTAGTTGTCGCGGCGAGAGTTCATCTGCGGTCTCATCCATCATGGAGCAATGCGGGCTGAAATGCGGCCTGCAGGCGCGGGTGAGAGGGCGGAAGAGGATCAAGGATTTGCTGTGGCCGCAACTTGTACAAGGAGGGGGGGCACGGGGCAGGGCGACTTGCCGACTGCTAGACGCTCTGCTTGATGTTGTTCGTGACCTGGCTGGAAGCACGGAGGAGGGCGAAGAAGGCCCGACTTTTCCTGGGGCCCTGTTGTGCACACGGCCATTTCTGTGAGTCTCCAATTAAAGGACGGTGACGCGCGGGGAATGTGGCTTCAACTGCATCACCATGGTGACGAACAAGATGATAAAGTCCGAGGATTAAAAGCCTCTGTGGCACACACATGCATATCCAGGTTGTGGTTGAGGTCTAATAGCGACAGATGCATCAGGCGACAAGGTGGCAAGGTGGCTCCGAACAGGCCGCGGATGTGGCTCGCTGCAGTTGTGGCGTCAAGGACCTGAAGGGGAAGGTGGGGAGCGAAAGCCGCGGAGTGCTTACCTTGTGATGCTTCCGGACGGTTGTCAAGGGCCATGAGGACGGGGCTCAAGGTGCGCGGAGGAGTGCATCGCCGAAAACCAGGCAGTCAGGTGAAATCATTGCAGGCCCACAGGGTCATCGAGCAGGAGGCCGTGATGACAGAAGATGATACATTTGCAAATCCAAAATGATCTTGGGGACGAGCATGACTTGCGCCCCGCCTTTGTTAAATATCCGGGGGAGAGTCTTGACAGGCGGCTGTATCGGCTAAAACGAGAAGAACCGTGGTTTCGGGGTTTTCTCGGCCCGGATCGCGGGCGTGTGGATTCGCTCCACCTTTACGACCGCACAAACTGGGAGAACCATGATGATAGTGGTGATAACGTATGGGCTGTGAGAGGTCTTTCCAACTAGGGCTGTCCGCGTAGGTCATGGTTTGAGTTCAAACCACAAAAGCTCCCAAAAGCACGCTGTGCGGTAAAGCTCAAGAAATATGAAATGAACGGTCACTTCTGGGGCAAACCAGGGCGAGGCCAGGGAGAAGAACCGGGGGATGGTGTGCGGCATAGCAAATACAACCTTGGAATGAAAGGAACAAGGAAAGCCTGTCCCACTCCTACTTGAATGATAAAAATGAAGATAGGTTTGCCTATGTTTTCTTTACGTTTATAATTATGCTTCTGGCAACTTGACCTGGCGTGCTCGACGGCAGAGACAGCCTGTTCACTATCAGCGAGATCGTGTTCCTAGCTCCCTTTAGGCCACTGCAGCATGATTGCGTTGATGTAGTATAGGTTCCCTGGTCACCTAAGGATAATGGCTGAGGCAGACGTTGGAGTAAGGAGGACGACCCAAGCCGGAGGAGGAGCGCAGCAGCATGCTTCATCAGCGCTGACTATCGTGCGCATCAAACGAAGGCGTGATGATCCCGGGGAGCCGGAGATTAGTAAGTTGGACCTTTTGTTGTGACGATTGTTCTTCCCACGCCCACCCTGACATTTTTTACTTGTTCGACGACCTATCCATACAGTCTTGGAGGCTGCTGGGGCATACAGGAACAAGCAGCCACGTTACGATGAAGTTCTACTACAGTTCCAGGGCTTGTCGGTTATGGGGCCAGCTGCCGCAACACCCACGATGGCGCCGCGCCGGCGCTTCCGCAGGCTTCGGACGCTGGATATCTCAATTTTCGAGGTGTGTCCAACGAAATCGGTCCTGGAAAGGCAGCGCGCTCGTCCGCAAATGCTATTATGAATTCTTGTGTGAAACACTTCTCGGCGGCGGGTAAGGAGCGCATCTGAAACCAGCCGCTTGCCATTGCTCGGGAGGTTGATTATACCGTTGCCCTCACCTGCGTATCGCCGAAGGGGGGTTCTTCCCTCCCACTAAGGCTGTTGGTCGTTATGGATGGCTTGAGCACGCGGAGCCGAAGCCCAGCCCGCACGTAAACACGCCCGCCGTAGGGTAAGAAGGGGTGGTCTCACCTAAGTGCTTATCGCCCCCACTTAGCCAGACAGTACCGCTCCAGCTTCCGGCAAGTCAGCGAGCGGCGTTTTGCGGCCATGCCCCTTCCCTCCGCTTCGCACACAACACAACAACCCGGAACCCGTCGACCCATGGGGCCCAACCCAACAGGCTATGTCGCAAAGCGAGGTTCTGCAAATGCTGCGCGCCCCAGCAGAAGGCGCAACTTCCACGAGCGTTCCGGGCGCAGCAGCAATCACCCAGCAGCAACCACCCCCAGGACCAGTACCGGCACTGGAGCCGACGCCCTCGACACTCCTCTTTGCAGAACCGGCGTCAGCGCAGGTGCCAGGCACGTTAGAGCCCGCTCAGGTGCCGATAGCGGCACCGCCGCAAGGCCTTCAGGACGAGGACGCCTTGCCACAAGCGGCACCGCTGCCTCGTGATTCGGGACCACGAGCACAACGGACTCCCGCCAAGGCGGCTCGCGGAACTTCGACAGAGAGCCGCATTTCGGCGCTGCGCACGTCCCACCAGCAGGCGGCCAGTGCTGCCCGGTACAGGCAGGTGGGTGGAGAGTGTGTATGTGCGTTTGTGTGTTGGGGTTGGGGCAGAGAAACCCTGTCCCACACATAGGGTGCCATCTTTTAAATCTCTCGGGCTCAACACGCATGCCGTTGCGTACGTCGTGATTGCATGCAACTTCGTGATTGCGGAATTTGAAATTTATAACTTTTACAAACGCGTATCGAATGGAGGTACACATCCACGTAGGCGTGTATCTCCGTGCCTCCGCGGCGTAGCCTTCAAGCTGCACGCGAAAACATGCAGGGCACAACCGTGAACAACCCCCAAGCATGGGCCCAACTCGGGAACGGGTCATGCATGGACGCTTATTTGCTGCGGGCCCGCATTGCCCAGCTGCGGGGCATGACGGCATGCCAAGCGCGGAACACACGCTTATACAGCGCCCCGCGACACCTCAGGATCTTACCGTAGCAGCTGCCATCGCGATCCCAGGTGCATAGGAGGCAGCTAAGATGCTGTGTTCTCGTTCAAGGTTGCTTAAACAGATATTGTTAACGTTCTCAGAAAGACATATGTATCCATCATTCGCCGCGGCCCCCTGTCCTTGGTACGGCGGTAGGTCCGGCGGAAGAGGGATGCGGCGGAGGGCAGCGAGGTGGGTGGAGAGGCGGGTGGCCTCCTCAACATGTACGACCTGGAGCGACTGCCCGCTGCCAAAAAACCCAACACCAGGTCCACCGGGCCAGGGCGCGAAGACCGCCCGGGGACCCGGGGGCGCTGCGTCGCGAGCATTCAACAATCGCAGCAGGCGCAGGCAGTGCCACAGCTGCTTCCGCCGCAACCGCAACTACAGGAACAGCAGCAGCAGCAGCGACATCCCGCCCAGCAGTTGGTGCCACCATCCCGCACATTGCCCCATCCGTTGGAAAGCCAGCAGCCGCAGCAGGGTCCGCGGCCGGCGCCCGCTCAGCAGCAGCCGGGGATGGCTTCGTTATCCCGCTCAGCAGCACCCAGTCGCGAGGAGGCGGAGCTCCTACAGCGCTATGCACCTCTGGTGGGTTCCTGGGCAAGAGTGTTTGGGGTGTGTATATGTTTTGGGGGGCCCCCGACTGGGCATTGAGGCGGCTGTGTTAAGATGCAGCCAACAGTGACTGCTTTAGCAAAGTAAACTATCCAGCCAATGGCCGGACTGTTGATGTGACTTAGGCACTAGGGGCTTACTGCTTTCCACACGCGAGTGCGAGCGCGAGGCAGGGCTGTGCGGGATTATCGCCTGTAGAAGAGTATCAAGCTTGCAACACTATGGCCAGCGCTCTTGTTTGGAGTGTCTTGTCGGCGTTCGCTGTCCGCCTGCCGCTCCTTTTCCTTGGTTCCCTGACCCCTGCTGTCGTGGGTTGCGCGCTCCAACCCCGTAGGTGGATGAGGTGCTCAAGAGCCTGAGTGTGCAGCAGCCGCAGGAGGTCCACAGGATTCCCGCGAGACCGAAAAGGGCGCAGAAGGGAGCGGCGGCGGCAGGGGCGGCGCGAGCTCCGGCACCATCTCACGCACCCGCACCTGCAACTGCACCCGCACCTGCAACTGTACCTGTGCCAGAATCGCAGCCAGGTCCAGTTGCAGCAGCTC
Source organism: Volvox carteri f. nagariensis (assembly GCF_000143455.1). Taxonomy (NCBI): domain Eukaryota; kingdom Viridiplantae; phylum Chlorophyta; class Chlorophyceae; order Chlamydomonadales; family Volvocaceae; genus Volvox; species Volvox carteri. The sequence goes on from NW_003307557.1 coordinate 210,058, forward strand.
CTGCTGACCCATTTCATGAGGCAGAGGCGGCCGTTAGGGCCTGCGCTGCTGGCGGTGTCGCGGCTTTTGGAGCTACAGCCGCCGCTGCCGTCGCGGCCTCGGGCGGGCCTCGGGAGGTTGGGTGGTCGTCTGGTGGGAGCGCTGGACATGTGGTGGCAGGGGCGGCGGACGGCGGAGGTGGAGGCGGAGCGGGGGATTCGCGGATGAGCGAAGACGGTGACAGCTTTGTGTACGATGTGTACGTGCCTGTGTATGATGACGCGGAGCCGGGCGAGCAGGACGGTGCTGAGGAGTCCTGGCCGTGGCTGGATGCGCCGGCAGCTGTGGACATGGCCGTGCCGATCATCGAGGTGCGAGATAGTGCCATGTGCGCATCGCGAGCTGGTTCGTGGGATAGCCACCCGGGTTGGGTGGGTGGTTGGTTGGGTTCTTTGAATGAGGTCATTGACATCACTCACTGAGTTCATATGGGCCACTGACTGAGCCAGCTAGGTAGGCACCGGGTATGTCGACGACTCAGTCGTCCAACTGGCAGCTGATCACGCAGTCATAAGCCAGTTAATGCATCACTCAACTAGCCTGCTTGCTTGCTCTGTCAGATGGTCAGCTAGTGATAGCCAGTATGCAAGTTGTGTATATTCAGTGCAGGGTGAGGCCTCCTTAGGGAAGAGGGTACCCCGTACCGGTGTGCAGCCCGCCGTGCCGCTGCTGGCTGTGGCACAGCGACCAGGGCGACGGGTAGAGGAATATGTATAGGACCTTGTTGAGCGGAGGAATGGGGGCCAGCGGGCGGACAGCAAAGGTCAGTCGGGAGCGCAGGGCGTCTGGCGCCATCCGCCGCTGTGGAAGGAGCTCTTCATCGCGAGGCTTCCGCCCTTCCTCTCCCGGGTCCGGTCCGTGTCCGGGCCCGGTTTCACCGCTCCCGGGAAAACCTCCCTTTCGTAGGTCGCTGAGAACGATGACGAGTTTTTCTGGGCGGGAGAGCTGGATGCGGAGGCCGCACAGCGGGCAGCGGCAGCCGAGGAGCACGACAGCGAGGACTCCAACGCGGAGAGCTACTACGCCAACTCCTACCCCGACGAGGAAGACACGCCGTACGGCAATGGCGCCGGAAGCAGTGACGAAGGTGATAATGAGGTGGAGCCGGCGGATGTGGACGCGGGTCGGGGTTACGGCTGGGGTTCAGCACTGGCGATGCGGCGGCGGGGCCCGTTCAGCGATGATGACGATGATGATGATGAAGATGATGAGGACGACGCGGAGGATTTCGGGCGGCGGCGCCGCCGGCATGCGCAGCTCGCCAAGGTCTCGTCGTACTACCGTACAGAGGACGATGACTACAGTGAGCACAGCAGTTTTTTGAGCGAGGAAGACGAGCGGCGGGAGATGGAAGAGCGGCGGCGCAGGGCGATCTTCATGCACTGACAGAGAGAATAACAGCACACTGCAAGTGCTTAAGGTCATGAATCTTGTGGGAAAAATACGGAATGAAGAGTCCACAGTATGGCCTGGAGACACAGCCATCATGACACCGTCGATCTTCCTGAAAGCCTCCTGGTGTGCGGTCTTCGACGATGTTTTTCCCATTATGAGCGTGTACTGGATTAATTCTTAATTGGCCTAGGGGTTGCTGGATCCTGAATGGCAATGCCACCACTGCTAGGCGTAGCTCGACGTTCCTTCGAAGGTTGCCGGGGAGTGTTGGCTTCTTGGGCTCCTTGGGAGGGCGGCTGTCTTAGAATGTGTCCCAAGATGAGCGCAGCCGTCGTGGCAGTTGTCGGTTGTCGGTGAGGCAGTTGCCGCCACATAGCACGCCAACCTTGTTCGCGGTCACCTGCTCTAGGTGCCAGCAGCTAGTCTGGCGCTTCTCGATTTTATCGCTGGTTGCGTCCAGTGGTACCCCTGGAGCCCGCCACCTGCGGGGAGGCTGTTGCATAGAGGATCTTGATTTGGAGGTCGGGTAAGGCTTATGTCGCGCATGCTAGTGCGGTGCGTCAATGTGTACTTCATTCGCTTGTGCGACTGTGTAGAGACATCGTTGAGGGACACTTCAGAGCGGCGCTTTGTAGCAGCGTCCACTGGTAACTGTAGCAGCTTTGGTCATGTTGAATTAAGGCAGCACGGAGATGTGTGTGTGTGAGAGAGAGGGGGAGAGAGAGTCATGGTCGTGGGGATGCGTACCCCGTACCTGCAAACCGCCCACTACGAGCCGAGGGCTCATGGGCTGCCAGATCGCCTATAAGCGCCATCCTAGCTCGCACTCCAGACAAAGGAAGTGATGAAGGAGGTAAAAGGGTGCTGTGGGATTAAATACATACCAGCATCTTTGCCAGACATTCAGGTTTCGACTTCATAGTGTCCTCAGAGCGTGGGACATCCATATCAGATCTGACTTCGCCGTACACCGGACAGTCCAACAAGACGTGCTGCTCATCTTTAATATGGCTATCAGTGCCGCAGCAGGGGCATACCAACAACATAACGCCGTCGCCTTGTGTGCTCTGTTCACCGCCAACACCCAGCAAAGCCTAAACTGCAGAAGCTTATTGCATTTCGCTGAACGCGGGATAAATATTGTGATATGCGGGGGAGCACTTCCTTCATGACCGCTTGCTCAGCCGCCAGACCCATAAAATGCGGGATATTTCGCCATGTGGATTCCCGGTTGCTTACCGCTACACGTCTGGCTGGACATCTAGACGCGTATGCTTCCAACCGCTAATCAACGAATCCTTGAACTCCGATACCTCTCCTTCCGGCAATATGGCCTATTCATTAGGTTATTGCAGATGTTGGGGGCCCTGGATACCGCACAAGAACCATCCTGCGACGGCCTTGCATAGTTCCCGCCTTGAGAAGATTTTGTTGGTCTTGGATTGTTATAGCATGGCTACATGTTGATGCACATATGGAAGTTAAGGGGGCTACCAGTTACAAGGGGTTACGTTGTTAAGGGTAGTAAACACCAATGCCCCTCGAGCCAACCGGATCCAGTGCCAAGGCCAAGGTCGCAATGGACAGCCTTCCCAGTTGGGAAATGGGCCTTTAGAGTGTCATATAAGTAGGACTCTTGTGGAAGGACAACTCTGTGAAGCCTGTGATAGAGAAGATCAATATCACACAATCCCTTCTGGTCGTTTCTTCAGGTTCACGACATACATAATGTCCACCCACTCGTGACATATGTGCATGATGTCCAGTATCCAGCATCACTATTGTACGGCATTACGACATCGCAGTTTCATCGCATTATCCATGTACCTATTTTAGAGGCCATGTTAATCCTGCGTCCTGTAGCATATACCTAGAAGATGACGCGGAGAGCTCAACACAACGTTATAATATAGTTCGCCGTGCCATACACTTCCACTATACGTCATCAGCTCACCATATACAAGTAATACAACGTCCTACCTAACCATGAGCTCTTCACACGCATATAAATAAATGTATAATCGCTTGCTGTATGCTGCCATTGCTGCCTCGTATCCTCTTACGCAGTTCGCAATGTCCTACCATACACGTGCACTTCAGGGCACGAAAAACGCAGCACCCGGCCAGTTGCGCCACTGCCTTATGCGCCTTTTTCGCATCCCCCGAAGCTGCCCTCAACAACATCGCATCCCAACAGACGTGGCAGCATATCCGGAGTCTCATCCGTGCATACCATATTCGCTGCTAATGGACCCCTCGTCACGTTGCGGGATTACGCAATTTTCTCCTACCTGCCAACCCAACCCGTATAACACTTGCCCGGTATAAATAACACTCGCCTGCTACGGTACCGAGCAGGGATGAATCGCTCCTCTCTTACCAGGCGGGTCGCTCGGACCCAGCCAACTGCGGCAGCGCCCAGCCAACTAGCGACACGGGGTGCCAGAAGTCCCGATGGTAGCCCGCCTCAATCCAGGGCCTCATGAAGATCACGCTGCTCAGCAAACAAAACACCATCGATGCCAAGCGCAGTGTGGCCCATAAACAGCTCACCCCGGCGGACCCCGGTGACACATTCCCCCGGACTGCAAGGCGCTTGATGACGGAAGTGGCAGCCTGCTCCAGCAAAATGGCGATGCCGTGTGCAAGGAAAAAGGCCATCTGCCACCCGCGCGCTGCACCAAACGCTGCCCAGCACATGTACTCGTGAATGATACCGCTCAGCAGGAACACCGCCAGCAGTGCCACACCCTCCTCCACAGCGGTGCCACTTCGGCCCCGGCCGTCGGATGCATTCTTCAAGCGATTCGAGTTGCTGCTGTTGTTGCTGCCATTTTTGTAGAACAGGCAGCGCACGGCGGTTCGTGCAGGGCGATACGCAAGCCTCACGAAGGTCAGGCGGAAGAGCTGATGCCAGCGCTGCCACAGCTCGCTGACTGATAGCAGGCCGCGCCAGGGCTCTCGGAACAAGTGGGGACAGCGGTACAACAAGCTCGGCTGCGCCAGTGACAGAGCAAGCACAGCGGCCTTGTACATCATGGTGAAATGGAGGTACAGGCAAACGGTGAAGGCGGCGGAAACTTGCAGAGAGATGACACTGAGCAGGGCCGGAGCTGAGGCGGTGGAAGCTTCACCCAGGGGCTTGACGTACAATGCCAAGAGACAGTCGTACAAGATGTACTGAGAGACCAGTTGGATGAGCAGTCTGACGGCTGCGGTCAAATAACTATCGTCAGGAGCCGCCAGAGGCTGCCGTTCGAGTTCGGGGCGCCTTTGGCTGCTGCCTGGCTGCTGGCCCGTGCCGCGAGAGGACTCGGTCTGCCCGGATACCCTTCCGGCGACCGCTTTGCTCTCGAAGGGAAGGTACACGTCCCGGGCCACGGCAAGGGCATATTGCCAGTTCGAGCGCGGCGTGGGGCAAGGGTCTTCCAGCAAGCAATACTCGATAGCACGGAGGTACACGGTGAAGTAGGCCCCAGCCATCTGCAAATTCAGGCCGCCACAACGTTACGCAAGGACGGGTTTTCGGAAGTACACGGTCTTGTGTTCAAGGATGCGCGCGATCGGTTCCCTGGCTTCAATATGCGCCTTTCGCTCTGACCGGGACAACAGACCTTTGCCTGCAGGATACGCAGTCTCAGCCGCCCGATTGTGGTGCATAAATACAAAGCATGTTACCTGGACAGAAAGAGCTTTAACAAAAGCATCGATGCCGAAAGGAAGAAGGGCCAAGCCCACCGGACCAGAGACAGCCAAGTATGCGTATCGCAGCCGCTTCCATCTAGGAAAGTGGCAAAGTAACGCAAAATTCAAAGTTATAAGGACTGCGCTTATTGCTGATAATAGGCAATGTATTATGTGCGGTGCATGGGGCGCTATGGCGTTTGCTGCCATAATTCAAGAGAGAAGAGTTCAGTACCTTACAGGTCGCCAATAAATTAAATTGTCCAATATCTATACCTATGCGTGTAAGCGTAAGCGTAACTGTAGGCGAAGGGCGCGTTCCGTGTTCCGCCCTGGTGTTCCGTCTTGTGCTTGCGTTGGTCGTACTTATTAAAGCGCGGAAAACCTCGTTCAAATGCCAAGGCCCGCGACTCTATCACCAGATTCTTTCGTAACCTGGAGGATGTCCACGTTGTACACAAGTTTTGGTGTCCTCTCTACGTTGATCAGCATGCCCAGCCGGCTCCACGTCACTAGCCGTTGCTTTACTGTGCACGCAACACAGACGTCAACTACCGTGTACTAGTTAACGATCTGGCCATGGCCACCGAGCTTAGTCATCCAGTAAACATTGCTACAGCGCGGTGAGCGAGGACCACGGATCCCGATCGAGGACAGCCTTGATCCTAAACAACTCACTAAACCAGTGCTATATACTTATGTCTATAGCACACATGTCAAGTTCTGAAGCCAAAGCTGTAACAGTTTAAGTCACAAAGGTTCTTGTGCTCGTCCGCATTCACGACGGCTACCCTCTATGCACCACCTCTCTGATCACGCCTCACATATCCTCACCCCCTGTACTCTAGCTGCTATAATATTGCATGCCCATCGCTATTCGGTTCTTGCCCCTCCTCATCCTGCAAACTTGCGTTCTCTCGCGTTTGCCACACGCCGCCGCCTTATATGCATGTGACCCTCCGTTGACCTCATGCAGCAAAGCCTCGCTCCCAGCCACTGCATCCACCGCCTCTGCCCCTGCCGTCAAACCCCCATTCGCATTCGCGTCCGCATAATGCGTCTGCAGCCAGCCGTGTGTTGCGTGTGCCGATGGCCACTCGCTTGCATAGTACCCCTGACACGCCTGCTGCGCTTGCCGCAGTATGCTGTTTCCGCGACAGTGCCGGTGGACGGCGACGATAACGAAGCGGATGGATTTGGAGTTGAGACTGCGCTGTCGGGGGCAGTGTCCTGGTCCGCAGCGGGGTTCCGTTGCTGCAGCCGGGACATATCATAAGTTTGCAACTGCGGTATCTGGGTAACGGACGGAGCCGCCCCCGCGTCCGCCGTCGGCAACTGTGTTTGCTGGAGATGCTCAGGCTGTGAAACCAGATCCTCGGAGGTCTTGGATGCAGTGGTGGATGCAGTGAATTCCGCATCATGGCCGCCATGTCCCTCCTCCACAGCTCCGGTGGCTGCTGCACCACTGCGGCCGGCTGGGAGCTGTCGCCAACTGCAGCAGGCTGCAGCAGCAGGGAGTCGACTTCTGGAGTCCGCACTGGGGCCCCCAGTGTCTCCGTCCGCGTCGGCTGCTGGACCGCCGCAGCAACGGCCTCCCGCCTCCCCCACCAGAGACGCACCGAGCGGCATCTCCTCCCTAGCCGGTTCCACCCCCTCCCAACTGCTTCACTCCCACCTTGACCGTCTCCTCCACCTGGCTTACTACTCCGACTACCTCCTCCTCCTCCCCCTCCTCCTCCAATGCGACCGGCTTAACTGCCTCCACCAGTTCCGCTGCCGATTACTCTTTCCCTCCGACTAATGTCGTATTTGCCTCCACCATCGCTACCACCGCTTCTGCCTCTGCGGCCGTCTCCATTGCTACGCCAGCCTCCACCACCTCCACCTGCTCCCCAAAGGCACGCCGCAGCTCAGTCCCAGCAGCGGGCGCTGCCTCTCCCTCGGTTCCCGCGACATCCGGCTCGGCATCCGCCGCCAACTCCGCTTCCTCCGGAGCCGCCGCCTCACCTCCTGCCTGCACATGCACATCTGCAACACCCAGTGCCTCAGCTTCCCGCAGCTCTACCGGGTTTCCTTCCTTCCCTGCAGGCTGCTGGACCTCCTCCTTCTTGCCCTCTTCCTCCTCCTCCTCGTCCTGATCACCGGCAGCGCCCTGTTCCCGGAGCACCTCCCCGCCACCGGACGGAGCCTGATCTGACTCGAGCTGCGTCCCAAGCTTCTGTACCTCCTGAACGACCGCCTCTGTTTGCGGCTCCTGGTCGGTTGTCTTCTGAGGAGAGGCCGGATCCTCAGAGGATGTGTTGGTTGCTTTGCCGGCGCCGCTGTGCTCGGCCTGCTTCATTCCCGCCTTCATGGCCCCTCCGGAGCCCTGCGCAAGCTCTGCCAGCCACTGCACCTCCTCCACAAACTCCGGGTCATCTGCCAGCGCATCGCGCGCGTAGGGAGGCAGGCTGTACAGACCGTGCTCTCGAGCGTACTCGCGGTATGTGTGAAGGAGGTCATGACCAGCCTCCACGGGCTTTCCTGCCCCTGCCGCAGCTTCAATATCCTTCGCCTCCTCCAGCTGCTCAGTTCCCTTCGCCTCAGCTACTGCAGCCTCCGCTTCCGCTTCCGCCTCCGCCGCCAAGTCGGCATCCCCCGCCGTAACCGTCGCTGTCTCCTTTGCCCCCGCCGTTGGCCCCTGCTCTGCCTTCGGCGGCGCAGCTTCCTTGGCTGCTGGGGTCACAGCTTTCTCCGCTTCGGCTGTTTTGCCAGAACTCTCCGCCTTCGCCATCGCAGCCTGCTTCGCCTCCGGCGTCGCTGCATCCTCTGCGTCAGCCTCTGCAACATCATTTGCCTTCGATGACGCCGCCTCCTTGGCCGCTGGTGACGCAGCCACCTTTCTCTTCGCCGGCTCGTCGGAGTCCTCTCCCTCCGCGAGTGTCATCTTGTTGTCCGCCTCCTGTTGGGTGTCCGCCTCCTCGTCATTCTTGGATGCTGCTTGCTCTGCCGCCGCAGCTTCTTCCCGAGCAGCACTTGCTGCTGATATCGCCATCGAAGTCCGAATCAGGGGCTCAACGTGGACATCCTCGTCCTTGTTGCTGCTACTACTAACCGCCTCCTTGCCTTCGGAGCCGACATCTGGGACCTGTTTTGTTAGTGTCAAGTCAGGAGGGTGGAATATATGATTTCAGAAGAAGAGGGTCAACCACAGCGGGTGGCGGAAGCATGCGTACGCCTGTCTGTCTGTGCTGCTGATCGCCATAAGCGCTGATAACAAGCTGTCCAAGCGTGATGTGCTCAAATGCTTCTTTCCATGCTGTCAAGGGGTGGGAGCCCAGCAAAATCCAACCAAGGAAACATATGGCCATTGACGCGATGCGGCCGGTAGGCATAATCTTAATGACAGTGCATCGTGCAGCCCAGCCCAACCCAGCCCAGCCAAGCAGTTGGCCTCCGGCGCCCCTAGCATTCCTGTCATTGGCACACGTACGGGATGGCGGCTGCGAGAAAGGCACCGATGTAAACGCAGACTTCCGTCATGCCCACTGCACAAGAGAAGGACTTGTCACCTCAGCCACCCACCGCCGCCACAGCAGCCGGACCTCCCACGCCTTCCTGCACGGACTCCACTTGCGCGTCCGTGGCATCTGTCACAGCCTCCGTCTCCGCGGGGATTTCGACCTGGCCCGCACCATGGGCCGGCTCTTGTTTCCGTCTTCCGCCCTGATCCACATCCTGAGCCGCCGGGAGCTGTTGCCGCGCCCCCTCCTCCTCCTCCTTATCCTCCTCCTTATCCGCCTGCTTTTCCTCGTCACCTGTGTGAAACGTGGCCGCATCCGCTGTGCTGGTGCCCTCGTCCGAAGACTCCACGGCCGCAGCCGCACCGGCATCCTCCACCGCATCCGCCTCTGCGTCCAGCAAGTCCTCCTGCTGCTGATCTTCATGTTCCTGGTCCGTTTCAGATTGCGCGGCGGCCAGCTCCATCTCGACCCTCATGACCTCCTCTTGAAACTCCGGGTCATATAACAGCATGACACGCATCCAGGGGGCCATGCCGCGCACACCGCTCTTGCGTGCTTCCTCACGAATGTCGTCCACGGTAACGGTTTTGACGGGGCTTTCGATGCCGTACTCGAAGGCGGTCTCCTCTTCAGTGTCGGTGACCTCAGAGCCAACATCGTACGCGTAGGTAGTGGTGACGTCATCGCCGCCGTCATCATCGGTGGTGGTGTCGGTGGTGTCGGCAGTGTCGGTAGCGTTGGTGGTGTCGGCAGTGTCGGCAGTGTTGGTGGTGTCGGTAGTGTTGGTGGCGGATTTGGTGGTAGCAGCTGCAGCGTCCGCTGTCCCATCATCCGTCACTGCGCCACCATCCGCACCATCGCCGTCGAGGCTCAACTCGGGCTGCTGCGCCGGTTGCAAGGCCGGGGAAGTGGAACCAGGAACCGGCTGCGGTGGCGCAGGGGACGTTCGGTTGAGTGGCACGGTCTTGTTGCTGCTGGTGTAGCTCTCTTCTGCCTGCTCGTCACTGCCTTCACTCCGACCGTCGACCTGTAGCAGCGGTCGCGTCAGCAGGAACAAAACCGTACATTAACAACGATGCAGCAAAAGGGGCGGCCACTGCACCGTAGTAGGCAATTCCGGACTGGGTGTAGACAACGCTCGCGAGATGTCGCCCAACCCACAGTGCAGAGCGCACACATTCTCGGGCGAACCGGGAACCATGGAACCACCGTTCCGTTCCACACATGCCCCCGGTTTTCTTCCCCCACCTTCGAGCAACGGACCCCATCCCTCAGCCAGGAGAGCCCCACTCCACCACATGGTTCAGGACTGACCTGCACCGCCTGCTCCTCCTCCTGTCCCGGATCAATCCCAGCCTCAGCACCAGCACCAGCCAGGCCATCGAGTTGCGGCGGTGACTCCTCCTCCTCCGAATAGTACGAAGCCAGGTCCGGCTCCCACAGTCGGATGAGCTCGATCTCCTCCGGGCCCAGCTGCGACGGCCGTGCGTCCCCAAGCTCCTCATTCGCAAGCGCGACCTGCTCCGAAAACTCGGGATCCTCTAGCAACATGTAGCGTAGCCAGTCGGGCAGGCGCAGCACGCCTTTCTTGCGCGCGTACCTGCGCAACTTCTCAAAGTGCTGGGAGGCATCGTCAACCCCGTCGCCGTCGGCATCACTACCGCCGCCGCCGCTGCCTGCCAAGTCCCCGTCATGGTTGGGGTCAGTAGCGGCGGCATCAGCGGGCTGGAGCGGGGCGTCATCCTTCTCTGACATGGACGATTCCACCTGGTCGTCTGGCTGCTGCTTCTGTTGCTTAGCCGCATCAGTGCCCTCCTCGGAATCGTGTGACCGTCCAAGCTGCTGCTTCTGCTGGTCCATCTCTGCCTCCTCCGGCTCTTGCGGCAGCATAAGCCCCTCCTCCTCTTCCTGCTGCTTCTGCGCCTCTTTTCGTCCAGGCGGCTCCTGTTCTTCAGGCTCCTCCTCCTTTTGGCCAGGCCGGTCCCGCTGCTGCTGCTGCTGCTGCGCCTCTTTTCGTCCAGGCGGCTCCTGTTCTTCAGGTTCCTCCTCCTTTTCGCCAGGCCGGTCCCGCTGCTGCTGCTGCTGCTGCGCCTCTTTTCGTCCAGGCGGCTCCTGTTCTTCAGGCTCCTCCTCCTTTTGGCCAGGCCGGTCCCGCTGCTGCTGCTGCTGCTGCGCCTCTTTTCGTCCAGGCGGCTCCTGTTCTTCAGGTTCCTCCTCCTTTTCGCCAGGCCGGTCCCGCTGCTGCTGCTGCTGCTGCGCCTCTTTTCGTCCAGGCAGCTCCTGTTCTTCAGGCTCCTCCTCCTTTTGACCAGGCCGGTCCTGCTGCTGCTGCTGCTCCTCTTCTTTCACGTCCTGGGGCACAGAAGAGGGCGGGGGCTTTGGCACGGCGACATCCGCCGTCTGCTGAGCGTCCCCGTCGTTGTTTGCATCACCCTGGGAGGTCGAGGAGGTCAGGCTCAGGTCTTCCTTCTCCTCCTCCTCCTGCTGCTGTTGCTGCTGCTTCCTCGGCCCCAGTGCCGCGCCTTCCAGGGCTTTTGAAAGGCTGCTCGACTTGGTTGCTACCTGCGGGGATGCGAGTAGTCGAGGAGGTAGGTGCCCCGGTGGTGATGGTTGGTGGTGCCGCCGCGGTAGCCGGCGTGAAAGAGTGTTTGCGGGCATGAGATACAGCTATAGGAGCTGCAGAGGCCCGAAATCGCATGTTTGCCAGTGCATCTGTCCTTCACTCCTTTCCTCGCACGTGCAGCTCGCAGCGAGAGCCTAGATAAGCCGGGGCCCCGGGTGCTGCATTCCGCCGCTCAGCAGCGCTATCACCAGGTGTGCGACTTTCCCCATGCGGGTGGGGCACCAAGAGCGCTGAAAGCTGCACAAAAACGTATACATTGCTTGGCTTCCAACGCCCCGCAGGCTTCCCGACCCACTCTCAGCATTGACTCCTTTTAAATTGGCAACAATCCACTGTGGCGGAATAGGAAAAGCAGGGCCCCCGCCAATTCAAGCACGGCCCAACAGGAGTGATCAGAAGTGGACCGCACCTGGGGCAGCAAATTGTCGGCATCCGCGCCGTCCTCCGCATCAGAGACGTCGATGACGAAAGGAGGCTCCTTATGACGGGCATCTGCGAGGGGGGCCGAAGTGGGGGAGAGCTTCCGTCATCGCATCCTGTGCCGGGAGCATCCCATTGCTATGATCGCTGACCTTGCCGTACACTGTGCCCGGATGGAAGCGCCGCCTGAGTGTGTACGAACTCGGAAACGTATTCATACGGATCCAAACTAACACCCGATGCCCGATCCACGGACCTTTTGCTGCCATTCATCCATCGAACTACGACGAGTAGAACGCCGGAAGTGGGCTTTCAACACTACCAACCCCCTAACCCACTCCAAACACAACGCTTACCCTCCGGCTCCAATGGCAGGAGCCCCTCCCGCACCGACTCTGGGTCATCGTCGCCCAGCTGCACCGGGAAGTCCTCCTTTGGCACATTGCCGGGGGACCCACTCCCCACATCCGCCTCCGATGGAGCCGCAGCGGACGGTGCAGCCACTGCAGCAGCCCCCGCTCCGTACATCTCGTCTAAATTCGTGTACGGAAGCTCTGTCCCCCGGGCAACTTCCATCCGGTCTCCATAGGCTCGACGATCACGGCTGCGCGTCTCGCCGCTGGGTTCGGGAGCCCCGGGCCGCTGCCTTCCGTCAGTCGGCGATTGCGTTCTCGGCCGTTGCGGCTGCTGCGGCTGCGCATGCCGCTGATCGCGGTCGAACTTGAAGCTACCCGGGCCTCGAGACCCGCCCTTGGCGCCGCCGCTTGCAGCACCAGTAGCGCCAGCAGCTGGGTCGTGTGGAGGGTTGCGCTGAGGCTGCCCCGGCCGGGACCGCTCATGCTTCCTCCGCTGCCAGGGCTCTTTCTCCACCTCCCGTTGCACCTCTCGCGGCTCCACCGCCGGCCGCACATCCAGCTCTTCAGCTGCCAGTTCCTGCTGCTGCCCTTGCTGCGGCCGTTGCTGCTGCCCTTGCTGCGGCCGTTGCTGCTGCAGCTGCGGTGGCGGCTGCTGCGGTGACGGCGGCTGCGGCTGCTGCTGTGGCTGCGGCCGTTGCTCCTGCTGCTGCTGCTGCGGCTGCTGTGGCGGCTGCTGCGGCCGTTGCTGCTGCAGCTGCGGCGGTTGCTGCGGCTGCTGCTGCTGCCCGCGTCCCGGTTTCAGATCTGGTTCCGGGGCCCGGGTGATGTCGGGCTCCAGGGGCCGCTGGGTGGGCGCGGCTCCGGATGGGAAGACCGCAGGCCGGTCCGTGGCGGCGCTCTGAGGCAATATTCGTTTGAGCTGGTCACGAACCAGCGGCTCAGCCTGGGGAGCGAGAGCGAGTTCAGGACGGTGAGGGGCGAGCGGCGCAAGACAGGTCTCCGCACTGTTCCTTACGTAAAAAAAAGGTAGCGTTGGACCCAAATCCATACCCAAGCCAGGAGACACCTAGCACCTGCCCCACCCAGCACCGCCTTCCCTCCCCCAGCGACCGCCTCCTCCCTCCTCCGCACTGCCGTACCTGATGCCATAGCTGAGTGGCGGCACCCGCCGCAGCCCCCAGCGCCATATCCACGGGTGCTTTGACCAGTCCGGGCGCCCGCTTGTAGCCGATGTAGGTGCACGTGGCCAGGAACAGCAGCAGCCCCAGCCACAATATCCGCCTGGGAAGTGGAGCCAGTCACAGTGCGAAGCAAGGGGGCGACATAAGTAGGATGGCGGTGAGGCCCTGGCGGCGGAACTAACCCCCCACGGAACCGTAACGCCAACTGACGACTTGATACGGCGTGATACGACGTGATCAATTTGAAAGAAGACTGTCGGGGGCTCCCAAGATAATGCTGGAGGGGATGCGGACCACCTGCACAGGACGTTAACTTGCAGGGCCGCTGACAACTAACAAAACCAGCAACCAACCCAGCCATGCCAGGAACGACCGACCATATGCCCAGAGAGGAGAGAGAGCATGGGGGGAGAGAGAGAGAGAGGGAGGGGGACCCCGCTGGTTTGCGGGTGTGATCCGTCCGTTGATAAAAGCGGAAGGGTCCCACTGCCTGCCCTCTCCCTCCCCACGGTACCTGTCATTCTGCTCCTGCTTTTGTATCGTGTTGAGCAGCTTGGCGCCCTTCTTGTGAAGCTTCTTCTGCCCCACGAACTCATCCTTGGCCTGGCCCAGCGTGTTGTTGCTGCTGTCTGCCGGCGTACAGGGTCCGTTCGGGTCAACATGATCAAATACAGGATAACGGCTTTCAGGGCTTCTTCAGACCCTTCTGCCCAGCAACCGGTACCTCTGCAGTGCGGTATCACCCGTAGGACACCTGGAAACTCCAACACGTAGTAAGTTCAGGGCATTGCCCTCCCCGCCCGGCCCGGCCCGGCCCCCGCACTCCCTTCCGTAGCTCCCTCCTGATAGTATCATCATATCAGGGAGGCTCATGGAGGCTCCAGGCTCCAGGCCCCAGGTGGGTTAGATCCAGCTGCTCCTGCTGCTGATTGCTGCTTGCTGCTGTGCTCTGCGTACACATCCCACACCCACGGCTCCACTAGCCCCCGTCACCAACATGGTCCCCACGCGACTGGATAACACGGAACGTCCCTGACCCGCTGCTACCCAGTCCACTCCAGATGCGCCGAGATTCGCCCGGCCGTGGACGGCGTTGAGGGAGAAAAGAAAAAGCCCGCCAGCCATGGGTTCCTCAGACCGTAAGAGACCGACCGGGGTTAGGCAAGAAAACAAACACTGCACCAAGCACCGTCGACTAAGACCAGCAGCCGGCTTCCTTATCGCCGAGGGAAGGGTGGCGAACTCTAGCGACCCGTGTCTTACCGAGCACTGCCATGGTGGCTGCCGTCTGCTCGATCTGCTGCGTGAGCATCGCCTTTGTCCGCTGCAGGCTCTCCGTGACTTGGCTGGTGCCCTGTACCGCCTCCGCCACCGTCTTGTACTCCCGCTGGAGGGCCGGCAGGCTGGCGCCCGCGAACAGCTCCCGGCGCTGCGGCAAAATGGGGGATTGGACGACGTGGCTTGCGGAGGATGTGTAAGTAATGAGATTGCGGAGAGGGTTGTGTTCTCCATTGGTGCGGTATGCGTGGATGATCATCGAGAAGGTATTACCAACGAAACTCAGAGACTTGCCGGAACTGTTTGCTCCTCTCTCAATCCCCGGACCAGATCCCCCAACCTCTGCACGCTGTCAGGGAGCAGACCATAGGCCTGCCAAGATGTGCAGGTGGAAGACGTACCATTTGCTCAGCCGCTTGCTGCTGCTGCCGCCTGGCCTGGCCTTTAGCAGCCGCTATCGCACCAGCAAGCCTGGTCAGGCACGGGGAGCACCTGGTAAGAGGTGGGTGATCTGTACATGGGGCGCCCACCCAGTAACTCCAGTAACTCCGGTCGTTGTTTCCCTTATCACCCTGTACACATGCCTTTGATACTCTGCCTGATGTAGCTCCACGCATGCATCGACGGCGTCCGCGTGCATGTCCCTGCGAGGGTAGGGAGCTGTGTTGTGCATTGGAAGGGGACATCAACCCCGACGGGGAGAGCTCACGTGTCCTGCTCCTCGGAAAGGAGCTCCATATCTCGTATCTTTCCCCGCATCCTCTGAAGGAGCTCCTGAAGCTGTTTATCTGTCACTGCCGGCCCGGTTGCAGACACCGCCGTCTCCAGGATCCGATCGATAGCTGCCTGGATCTCTTGCTCCAGACCAAGCATCTCTTGATGAAGTTCCAGCTCGTGAGGTCCAAACAGTACCACCTGTGCTCCAGCCGCCAGCGAAGCATTCGTCGTCGCCATGTTGTCCAGCTGCTTTCTAATGATCTCAAAAAGCTGGCGTCGGTCAAATCATTCCTAGATCCCTCGTTAAGCCTACATACTTAAGCATTAAGTCACCCTAATAACCAGCATCCTTACTTGCACATGATATGTTACAGCTTCTACAGTTCCGATTCTGTCTAAGACGAACGTCAAGCACGATCATAATAGGCAGAGAGGCTAAAACCTTTATGCAAGGAGTTGTAAAATAATGGGTAAAGTGGTGTGCGTCGAACATCGAGTGTGATGTACGGCGGACCCCAGTCGCCCTAACTGTTGTGCTACTCATCTTGCTTATAACATATCAGGCCGCCCTTGTTTTCTGATTAAGTCGGCGGATAACCCGAGGCCTTCCCAGCAGGCCAATATCCCAACGCGAAGGAAGCTGCTTGAGCGGTTCTCCGATGCAACGCTACAATTGCAAGATGGCAGTACGAAGAGGAAAGCCTTCCCCCCATCCATCAAATAGCCATGATAAACAAATTGTGCCAAATCCGTGGCCAACGCCCTCTATAAACAACCGCATGAATGACGAAGGACACCTGGTTCCGCTGCAGAAGAGAGAATGCGGTACACACACGGCACACAAGCCACCTTCTAAATCGCCCTCACTAACTTCACGCCCACATCATCCAAGGTTCCCAAGTTCCCCATAAACACATATTTATGTACGTAGGTGTGACCCTAGGCAATTAATCTAATGCTCTCGTCAATCATCACGCTGACAGCGACAGTGACAGCAGCGATGCGAATCTTGTGGCGGCCTGGCATGACCGGCACTCACGCTGTCGCGAGACGACACCTCACGCCACCTGCATGTACAACAGCGACTGGCGGCCAGTCACCGCCACCACGTCCGTCCCGAACGGCCCACCCAGGTCAAACGAGTTAATGGCCGCAGGCAACTCCGTCAGAATCTGCGGCGCCCCCCTCCGGGACCCCTGCCACGTCAGCTCCTCCATCCGCCCAAAGTGGGGGGTTGCCGCCGCCGCTGCCGCCGCATCGGATGCCGAGACGCGGCACAGGGCGCCATCCTCGGTGCAGAATAGCACCGACGGCAGCGGCGCCTGCTGGCCGCCCGACGCCTCCGCGCCGTATTGGGCACCTTCACGTGTATCGAAGCGCACCTGGACAGGCGACAGGGAGAAAAGTGGTTAGCGGAGGTTTGTGGGCCATAACGGTGCTCTGCGTGGTGCACAGGGGCGGGGGCGCATTGGGCAGGCCCCGCACATGCGGATGAGGGGCTCCCCTTCCACAAAAGCCACAAAAGCCACAAGTTCCAAATGCGGTACGGACGAATACTGCTTAACAACGCTCTAGTAGCGCGATGATCCATGCAGCGGGGACTGGATTTCCCCCCATCCCCGCCGTCGTGGCGGATGGCCCCGCAGCGACGCAAGGCACCTGGAGCTTATGAACCCTTTCCCCTTCCCCCCTTTTTCACCGTCATCACACAGCTCCCACACATCACAGTTTTTCCTCCCTCCCCCCTCACACACATCTGCCACAACCTCATCCGTCGTCCCCATCCATCTCTGGCCTCGAGGAGTCCGGGCCCACACACCCGCCCGATTTCCCACCACTGCACCCCACCCCGGGACCCTCCACGTGCACCTCCACCTCTCCTCCCGGCCAGTGCCCGATACGATGGTGACGGTGCTGGCGGCGGCGGCGGCGGACCCGCATCCCCTCCCGCACCCCCACTCCCCACCCGCCTCACCTCCCATACGGGTCCAGCCGCGATGTCGGGTTGTGTGAGCGCCAGTGGTCGGGCCGCCGCCCTGAGGTCCCACAGCGCCACACTGCCGCCCGAGCCCCCGGTGGCGCACACGTCAGGGCGGGAGGGGTGCACCTGCAGCGCGTGGATGACCCGGTGGCAGCCCCTGCGGCACAAATATAGGGCCCCCGTCGCCGCCACAGGTGTGCGCAGGGCGTAACGTAAGTCAGCTGCCAGTGGGGTTGTCTTCTCTTGGTCGGGAAACCCAACCCATGCTGTGACGGCTGCTCTGGCCTTACCGCTACGGCCTCAGGACATCACCAGCTGGTCCGTCACCTTATTTACATGATTTCCACCCCAACCTCACCCCTCCACGCACCTGTCCGCAGGTCCCAGGCCTGTGGCGCCCCACTCCTGCGGGGTCCTGCTGACGGGTGCTGGCGGGCAGCGCACGTCCCACGTCTCCAAGCCGCCCACGGTGCGGCTCTGCAGCAACAGCCATCCACCGGCAAACAGAGCCCCACAGCGGCCCCACCGTTGGATGGATGAACGGGACGGAGGGGAATCATATGCACGGGACGGAGGGGGAGGGAAGGCGAGCTGATGGGAGCTGCGTGCTTGGCAGGACGACAGACAGAAGTACGCACCGTCACGAAGAGGCTGCGGTCCACCCAGCGGGCGCACGTGTACCCCAAGCAGCCGCTGCCCGCCTTGTACGGCAGTATCCCCGGCGGCAGCGCGCCGCCGGCGCCGCCAGCCCTGCGCTGCTCCCCAGTGTCCATATCCACCGCCATGCCGTCCGCATCCGCGTCGGGATCCCCCCCGGCGGAAGCGGAGGCGGACGCCACCTGCTCTATATCTAGGACGAACAGCGACCCGTCTGCACCCGCGGTCAGGATGTTCTGTATGGGAGCGATGCAGGGTAGGGACGAGGGCACAACATCAGGCGGGAGCAGTAATAGCACCCAGTGGCAGCCCCTGCCGGCCCACCCAGTCCCCCGCTAGCTCCCCGCGGCCCCACCCGCTGCTCGCCCCCACCTTGGTGTCTTGCTGCATGTCCACCGCCGTGAGTGCCCCTCGGTGGGGTCGCAGCCACACCGCCAGCTCCTCCGAGCCCCCCGTCCCCCGCTGCCCCGGTCCCGGCCACCCCGGGGGCGACTCCAGCATCTGCACCTCCTTGGGCCCCGCGCCCGGGGTCCTAGGCACCATCAGACGCAGCAGGTGCAGGGAGCCGTCCACGGTGCCCAGCAACACCGTGACCTGGCCATTGCCCTGCTCGCAAACCTGCAGCAGGGCGGACCCAACCCCGAAGTGCATCAGGCGGGGTGACCCAGATGGATTGGGAAGCGCATGTGGATGGCAAGAAAGAAATCAGCGCCGTTGGAATGTGGACGAGCAGGTAGGTGTACAGTGGAGCGGGTTGTGGTGCTGGTGGTGGTGGTGATAAGGCAGGCGGTTAAGGAAAGGATAAATTAGTATAAAAAGGAAAAACGCTGTGATGGTGGTGTGAGAGGACTGCTGTTCTGAGGACTGCAGACACGTGAAGCGGCACACCATACAGCAGAGGCGGACAGCCGCCGAGAGAAGGCAAAGCAAATGTTGCGCGGTCGGAACCCGAGCTGTCGAATGTACATCCACTACGAAGGAAAGACACGCCATTGCGATTGCGTCGCCTGGCTTTCCCCCCTAGATTGCGCCACCGACCGTTTCACCTGCTGCGGTACACTGGTGTAGCGGCGCAGCCCCAAACAACCCGCCTCTGTCCCCCTCGTGCATTCATCCCCTGTCCTCCCTCCCTCCCTCCCCCCCTCCCTCTCACGTGCAGGTCGGTCATCTTGCTGGTGTAGGAGAAGGCCACCACCACCTCCTCCTCCACCCGCAACACTGAGTTACCCCGGGAGGTCACCACGAGGTCGTGGACCACTAGGAAGTTGTCCTAGGGGGAGGGGATGGGGATAGAGTGAGCGGGTAAAGCAAGGAGCGTGGATTGTGGGAGAAAGGTTTGGCGGGTGCAAGGGTATAGGGTTGGAATCGGAGGTTGGAATGCAGGGATGAAGTGCGTTTTGTGGATTGGCAGTGCATGGCTGCCAGGGCATGGGGCAAAAAGATTTATAAGCGAGGTGCTTGTTGGACCCGCCCAGTGCCTAAATGTGCATACATGTTGTCTATTGTAAGGCATTCCCTACGCCCATTAGGCGTACCTCTCCCGTGTCCTGCTGGCCCCAAACGACCATGGCATGGTTGGTGAGGCGGCCATCTAGGTCAGGGGGCCCAGCGGGAACGCTCGGAAGCCATCGAACTCGACCCGCAATCCCATCGATGCTAATCTCATGTTTGTATGCTCCGCTTGGCACAGGCATGGCCTTCCCGCCAAGCGAACGGAGACCCCGCCGCCTGGATTAGTCCGGGACAAGAAAAAAGAAATAATGGACTCTGCCAAGGGTTGGTCGCTATTAATAGAATTCACGAGTCAGAGCCTATCTTTAAGTCATGCAGAGCAGAGGTGACTGCACAAAAGCAAACGAATTACCATTACAGAGGGGTTCAAACACGACATATTACTACCAATAGGCATCAACCATGATAGCCCTGAACTCGATGCAAAGCGTGGCTGTGCTGTGCGCGAAATGGCTTCGGAGGCCAAAAGGACAAAGCCTGCATTGGCGGGTTAACGTCAACATAACTACACAATGCAATACCATTTTATGTATTGACAGAAATGCCTCCGTTCCTATCCTTAGTCCTGCTGCTGGGTCTCGCTTCGGGTTCGGCACTTGCATCGCAAGCAGAAGAAGAAGCAGAAAAAGCAGCTCCGCAACCAAATTTCATCGTCATCCTTGTGGATGACCTGGATGAGACGCAGGATAGCAGTGGCGAGCTGGCGATGCCAGCGACAAAGCGGCTGCTGCGGGACAGGGGTAAGCTCGTAAGCATCCTAACCGGAACGGCAACCCAGTTCCAGTTCACTTGGCTGTGTCTGGAACCGGGACCCTTGCTCCACATCGGTGCATGTAAAAATGCATGAAACGATTTTCATTGCGAAATCCGATTGGACTTACCATGACATGCATGCTGCGACTTCTGAAGTACGGGACTACGGTAAAGTACATCTGGAACAGCTCAGCGCGACGCACGCTACATACGCTTTAAATCCCAAGGGCCGCTCCACCATTTTGACTCCCTCTCAGCATTCCTCTTCATCCGCGTGAACGTCGTGACCTTGCGCACCCCGCCGCCATAGTACACACGGCTACAGAACGCCCTGCTAGCAGCAATGCCGTCCCCCTCCCATATCCAGATTCCTCGGCATGCTTTCATCCCCACGGTTCCACTCCACGTGTTCGTGTATTGGCGGACGTGTGCGTGTGTGTGTATTATTCCCCCGACTTCCCCCTTTTCAGGCGTCACCTTCACCAACCACTTCGTCACCACGCCCATCTGCTGCCCCTCCCGGGTGAATCTCTTACGAGGACAGCTCAGCCACAACACGAACTTCACCGATGTGCTCGGCCCACACGGTACGGCAATCGTACGCCGTACATAACGTACGTGCGTTGATTAGCTCCTCGCCCACCGACTCGGTGTGATTGGCAAGCGCCAAGATCGGGATCTTTGTCAAGAGCACCTTCCGGCCCCACGGGCACATGGCCCCATTTCCGATGATGCTGCCCTCCCTATGCTGTGTTGCCGTTGTTGTACGGGAGAACTCTTGCGTAATGAAATTCGCCGCATGGAGAGTACGGCCCTTCCGCTCACCACGTCAGGTGGCTACGCCAAGTTCCGAGCGCTGGGGCTAGATCGCGAGTGGCTGCCAACCTGGCTGCAACGCGCCGGCTACAATACATTGTATACAGGTACGGCAGTACGGCGGTATGATGATACGACGGCATGAAGCGCGATGTGTGCGTCCCGGGGTTGCTGCTCTGGCGAGGTGTTTTGCACGCCGACAATGTCCTTTTTCTATAGACAGACAGACATGCATACATACATACACGTGCACATACACATCCTCGCGTTGACTTTCCCTTCTGCCCCACGTCTGGTGTTTCCCCCGCTCGCATGAGCACACACAAATACACATACACACACACACGTTACACACGCACACATACACACACGCGCAGGGAAGTTCCTTGTGGACTACACCATCCGCAACTACGACCCGGCTCCCTCCGGCTGGTCCGCGTTCGACGCGCTGGTGCACCCCTTCACCTTCGAGTACTACTCCCCCGCATTCAGTCTCAACGGGGGAACGCCCAGGATGTACCCGGGTATGTATGTATGTATGTATGTATGTATGTATGTATGAACGTATGTATTACGTATGTACGGCAGAAGGGAAAACACACACACCGGTAATTCGTGTATTGGTGTATAGGCAGTTGGGTGAGTTCGATGAGGGAAATCAAATTCGTTTTAAGGCCAGTACGGGAAAAGTGCATGGGGGTCCCGCTGGGAGGGGGAGCCGGGGGCGGAGCAGTCCATGTTGACCGTGCGGGCAGGGATGGGGGAGGAGGTAGTGGGTGGTGTGGGGTAGGGTGAACGAGCTGTCAAGGTCGCGAAACACAGCCGGGGGGACCTGGGGGTATGTGGGGAGGTGAGGTGAGGTGAGGTGGAGGTTCGAACTCTTGACATGGAGTTGCTATTAATAAACCAGTTGGTACGGCGGGAAAGACATCTGTCCTTCACACATACACACGTGCATATAACACGCACGCACGTTATTTCCCACCCCTCCCCACACCCCAAAAAGCCAGGAGCATTCGGTTTGGCAAAGCCTCGGTATCGACCCTCCTATCCACACCCTTCCCTGCGCATTATCGTCTTTTCCTTTCCCTCTTCCCTCTTCCTCCCCTCGCCTTCCCCCTCCTCTGCCCACCTCCTCCTTCCGCCCTCCCCGCCCTCCCCGTTGCAGGCCAGTACTCCACGGACGTTGTGGGCGCCAAAGCCCTGGCCATGCTGAGGTCCGCCGCAACCGACCCGGCGGGTCGGCCCTTCTACCTGCAGGTGGCCCCACCCGCCCCCCACCATTCCATGCACTACGAGTGAGTGAGGTGGAGCCGCCCATGAGCCGCACATTGAGGGGGTGGGGGTGGGGGACACAGCCATTGGCTGATTGATACGCATGTTTAGAGTTACAAGGGGGGTACGAGTTCCGATCACTAATGCGGGACCTGGTGTTGCTTAGACAGGGGCCCCCGCTGCCCTTCGCCCTTCAGGAGAGGGTCGGTCGATAACCGCCCTTCTCCCCCGATAGCTATGACACCTCAGAGAAGAGCCGCTCTCAAGAAACACACACGCATACACACAGGCACACACACGGTGCTGGTGGTGCAGCGGAACAGGACACGAGGTCCAGGATTCCCTCCTCTCCCCACTCCCCATTTCCCCCCAACCCCACTCTCTCCCCCTCCTAAACTCCCCTTTAAAACCCCTACCACCACCTCCAGCTTCAACTCCTCCGGCGCCTTCCTCGCCCGCCACTGGTACCCCCCGATACCCGCCGCCCGCCACTGGGAGGAGCTCAGCGGTGCCGCACTCCCCCGCCCGCCCAGCTTCAACGACCCGTGGGTCGCCGGCAAGCCCTCCTGGCTGCGGTCGCTGGCCCCCCTCACCTCCGCCAATGAGACCTTCCTCGAGGAGATCTACCGACTCAGACTGCGGTGCATGAGGGCGGTGGACGAGCTGGTGGAGGGCATTGGTGGGGGTTTCGGGGGGGGGTTTCGGGGGGGGGGAGGAAATAGGGGAGGGGGGAGCGGGCACATGTGGAGGAGTAATGAGGGCAGCACGAAGGTCGCCGATGGACCCTGCGCTGGTGATGGGGGACCGGTTTGGGTTTGATCATCGTTTTTATTGGTGTTGCGGATTTGGCGCGTTGTTGTTTTGCATCCTGTGGATGATCGTGTGTGATTACAGTTGCAGCAGCAGCCGCAGCCGCAGCAGAGCCGCACTGCTGTGGCCCCTTCCCCTCCGCCTCCTCTTCCTCTCTCTCCTCCTTAACTCTCAAGCTCTCACCTCCTCCTCCCCCTCCCATGTGTGCCTGGGAGCCTGGGAATGTGGGAGCCTGGGATTCTGAGAGCCTGGGAACTCCTCTGTTCTCCCCCCACCCCCTCTCCACCACTCACAACCCGTATGTACCTCCACACTAACACCCACAGTTACTTGCTTCGTTGTGTGATGCCCTTCCTCGTGCCCGCCCTTCCCTTCCCCGGCCTCTTCCCCCCCGACCACCGGGTTCAGTCCGCG
>NW_003307557.1:238527-298489 GCF_000143455.1 Volvox carteri f. nagariensis
GGCAGGAGGGAGGGAGGGCGGGAGGGAGGGCGCAGCCATCGAGTGTTACCAAACTGTCAGTGTCTATAATGCCAGCCAGGTGCGTCGGCACAGGAGCCAGGAAAAAAGGAGGAGAATTCAGTTGAACACATCAGCAGCCCCTTGATGACCACCACCATCATTTATGATGTGCTCTGGCCGTAAACACTTGATATTTCTACCACCACCACCACCACCACCGTTTTGAACTGCCCGACATGGAGAGGGCCTTCTCTTGGGAGCATGGATGACCTCTCTTTCCATCCTCCTCTTGAGTATTGCGTTTGGGACTTCAGGCTGTAGCTGTACAGGAGTGAAAAACAGGGAGTGCCGTTGCATGGCGCGATGTCCAAACCTGGTTAAAACGGCCTAACCGCCGGGAAGTCCCTAAGAAGGGTGGGAGCTTTCAGACGCCGGTTTTCCATCCTAAACATTGTTGGATAAAAGACCATTCAAATCGCGAGCTTCCTTGAAATTTGATGAGGGCAAAATGCTTTGGTACTGCTTGTGTAATGCGTTTCCCGTGTGGAACGACGGATTCGTTGACCCGTGGGACCTGTACGGCAGATTTGGCGATGGCGGCTAGCGCATGACGAGATGTGCGTCTTCTTTTTCGGCAAATGTTGCATTTCAAAAGCATAGCTGTTCTTGGAAAAGAGCAAGAGCGGAACAAGCACTGACGAAACCGGAGGAAATGAAGATTACCGGGTTGACTTGTGCTCACTGTCAACAAGGCCATCACACTGTTATTTTCTTAAGCTATATACGGCCATGTGCTTATTCTGATGTTTATTGGGCTTGCTGCAAGAAAGGATAGGATGGCGGGGCATCCCTTGGCGATGTCCACCCGGAGGCATCCGTGTGGAGGCGAATCGGCTTAAAATGTAAGGAAGTATTGATATTTTCTTAAGGCCACAGGTTTTTGCGGTTGGATACGCATGCTTCCACCTGTGCCGCTCCGCTAAAAGGTGAGATGCAGGTAGCGGGAACGCGTTATAGCTTACTGGTCCCCGGACACCGTTTTAATTCCTGCCTACAATGTACTCCGATGATCCTAGCATGATATAGGGCTGACAACACTCATGGGAAGAATCACCCGTGGTTTAGGCAGGGAATGTAGGCAGCCGAAGCTTTTTAATTATTTGGCCTTTCCTGTTCATGGAAACATGCGTCGTAATGTTAGACACCGTGCAGACTTCAACTGGTAATTGTTCAAGGATTAGCCAGGGGCACATATGTTATCGTCCTGGTTAGGCAACATTACAACGCTGCGCAGTGCAAGTCCCCCCATTTACGGAGTGCTGAAGCAATTATTTTGGTTGTAAAATAATTTGAATTTTTACGGGAAGGCGTTTTCTTGCTTCTCCTTTTTTGCAGCAGGACAGAGTTTTTGCCGATGGTGGACAGGAGCAGGACAAGGTGCCTTCAGCTGGCATTAATAAAAACGGCCCGCTCTCCGCTGGCATCATTCGATGGTCGTTTTTGCCGCTGCGGTCTCCATCCTTGCAAAGAGTGCGACCTCATACCGAGGTGCGGAGGTGCGCCATACACCAATTTGCGTACTCCAACCACCGCCTACCGTGGTGCGTTTCAAGTAATGTTTTCATTTATCGTATGTGAGTCAGCTTAAAAGTAGAACGGCGTGACAGGTGCCCCCCCCTCTCCGGTTAGCAATGCCGGACTGACTGCAGGATTGAGGGCCCTGACTGTGGCTGAGATGTATTTTATTTCCAGGGTTAGATGCTGTTGCATAAAGCTATGTTCGTTTAGCTGCGAACAATTTGGGATCTGCTATCCGCGCGCACTTGAGATTTGCGTCGGCACTGCAACTCGTACGCGGACGTCCGCACATCCAGATGTCTTATTTCCTGATTACGGAAAGGGCTTTTTCAATTTACGAGGTTCGGAAGAGGCGTGTGAAGGTCAAAAAGCCACGTCTCGGTGAGGTCTTGGCCCGAAGCCCCTTAGGGCACATTTCATTAACATAACCTGACCCAAATAGAAAATACCCGTCGCGTCACACGCGTCTTGAGAGTTGTGGATTGCTCCCAGATGAGGGCCGCCTCTAACGGCCAGTTGGGTCATCATGCCGATAGGGCTGCAGGTTGCAGCTGATGATGGCGTCATACGGTCACACGAGGAAACGGCCAGTTCTCTCGCGGGGGCCGTATTCCGTATTCCGTCCGTGCTGATGTGCCAGGAGCGGCCCTGAGCAAGATGCGCCTTGCATGAATGTGAAGATAGTGCGGGTGAGTAACAGAGAGTGTGTCTGAGTGTATCTGAGAGTGTGTGTGTGTGTGTGTGTGTACCAACGGGGTTAAATGTATCAAGATATCATGCGAGGGCAACTTACATAACTGAAACAACGGACTTAGCGCCAGTCAGTTGTGCACTTAACGGAACGGTGGACCTTGTTCAAGTCGTTGACCGGTGCAATGGACATCGTCTTTACACTGCTACCAACGAACAGGAGGAGTAGGTTCAGTTAGAAACATTACAAGCGTCATCAGGTTCTCTGTACGGGAGATAACAGCCTAAGTAGGCATATAGCTCCACGCAACTTGAGGTTCGTGCGGAGCTATCGCCGTCCGAAACATGTTGCCAAAATTGGCAAATGCATCAAGCATTTGCTTTCTCGGGAAGCCCGAGTCACGAGGGTCCCTAGGCTCCCCAGCTAACAGATGCCAAACACCTATCTTGTATGCCTGCTGCAATTTCCTAAAACCTGACTTACAAAACTAACATGCACATGCAAATTGCTATGCAATCTGCATTGCAAATGGCCCCAGCACCACTGCCAGGCAGCCAATTCTGTTCCCGGAGCCGCCACCCTGAACGAATTGAAGGTTGATTAGGTATCGCGTGCGGCCATACGCCACACAAAGTCCAGGGGACGGGACGATTATCCTTGGTCGCGCAAAAGATCACGTTCGACATATACTATTATACAATACAGCACGCGACCTGACAGGTTGAAGAAAATCGGTATTCATCAGGTAAGCTCGCTCACTCACTCGCTCCCACCTGCGCGCTACCCCCTCCATTTACCACTTCCCGACAGCCATCTGCAGCCTCAAACGTTTCCTAGCCGTCGCAGCCTCACAGCCGCGGTTCAGCTGACCTTCCTCCTAAACCTCATCTAGACGTCCTCCCCAGCAAGCCTCTGCTTTCTCGAGCTACCCACCTGGCCGTTGGCGGTACCCTCCGTGGGCCCCCACCACCTCCCCAGGCCTTCCGGGTGACTCTGCTATGCGGCTTTTCGGGCGGAGCTATCCATTTTTTCCCTACGCACAGTCACCACACAGCCTCCCTGAGGTCGTATCCATGAGGAAACTTCTTCTCACCCTCCTAACTCCGCCCTTCACTTTCCTCCGAGAGCTGCCAGGCGAGTCATGGGTGCGACCTCGCCAAGGATCCCCCCTCCCCTCCTCCTCCGCTCCCCTCCCCCCTCCAGCTCAGCTCAGCAATCCCTCTCCCTCACGCATCTCACACATCGGTTCATCTTCTGTATGAAGGGCCTCCTTCACAGGGTCGGAGCTCTCGCCCGCTGCCGATTCGGGCGAGGACTGACTACATGCCTGTTGGGGCACCTGTGCAGGCCGCGGCATAGTGATGCAGGGGGTGCCGTCGCCGCAGTGAGGGGCCTCCCACCTGCCGTGCTTGGCCGCCGGCATCGCCGGGGTGTGGATGTCCCGGGCCCGCTTGGGTGGCCAGTGCGGTATGGACGGCTCGTCAGCGGCAGGCCCCGCATTGGCACCGCCGACGGCGGCGGCGGCGGCGGCTGAATCCGCGCCGGCGGACGGTGGAGCGGCACCAGTACCGCAAGTCGGTGAAGGCGCAGGTTGCTCAAAGTTATTTGCCTTGGTGGAAACGCCGTACGTGATGAGTTTGCTGTGCAGAGTCGGATACACCCTGACAAAGTGCATGAAGTTCACGGGCTGGTTGGGTTGGACCTGGTCGGGGTCGGAGCCCAAGAGGAACAGGGAGGGGTCGGGGAGGGGGAAGGCATCAGGAAGTGACATAAGGACAAGCAGGTCTCGGAGCGAGAGCGAGGGAAAGAGGGAGGGAGGTCAAAGTCAGCTGGGGTTACACGGGAGTTACGGTTCCCGAGGCTTGATACGGTTGTTCCCGGGCTTCAATCCCCTCTTGAGTACAAACGGAGTGCTGCTTTCGACTCGAGCTCTTCTGCCCTAACCCACAGGTCACAAGCTGTTAGCCCCCAATGCAGCCCCCGCGAACACCTTCGTTCCACTTGCGGAGATCCGTCCGGAGCACCACCGGGTTGCCGCCACCACCCCTCCACTCAACTCAGTCTGCACCCTTGCTTCCATGCCACCCTCGCTACTTCCCACCTATACCATCCTACCAAAATTGATATCAGTCCCAAATCCCTAGTCCACGCCCCGCACGCCTAACCACGTATCATTCCAGTATGGTGCTGGCCCTGGGAAAAGGCGTGCGTGCGGGCCCTAGCGCATACATTATCCCATGCCCATGCCCATGCCCACACCACCACCACCACCTACGAACCCACCTGTTGCTCTGGAAAGATCAGCTGCAGCAGGTCCTGCTGCGCTTCAGGAGCAGAGATTCCCTTGCACCCCAGGTACTTCTTCAGGTCCTCCCCGGTGATGCAGCCATCGAGCTTTCGATCCATCAGGTCGATCTCCCCAAACAATTTGTACGCGTCGCAAGTCCGGATGAGCTGGGTTTCGTAAGGTGGTGATTGTACGTGGTCAATCGCCAAATGGAGGCACGGGGGGAGGGGATAGTGGACGGTTGAGTGGCGGGACAGGGGCGGATGGAAAGTTGGCAGTCGAGGAATGCAAATCCCCGACTGGCAATGTAGCGGTGTACCAGTGGTGTAGCTCTTGGGGCTCCTTCGAGGTAATGAGGAAATGCGAGGAAAGAAGTACCGCACAGGCAGCCAGGAGGAGAAGGAACCCCCCATGGCATAAGGGGAAATCAACGTATACTGTGGCGCAGAGCACCGAAACCGCATATCGCCACGACGCAACACAAATGCAAACCTGCTCTCAGGTTCCTCCGACGCAAAAAGCCCTAGCGACCCAACCTTAAGACATGTAAAAAGTACATCAGTAATGGAACTCATACAACCGTATAATCCGTACGTCTCCGTTGTACTTTCCTCCTCCGGTTCTCTCCTCCCTAAGTACATGCTGCATGCAATCCAGCCCAGTGAAACATCAACCATGCTCGCTCCACAAGCAGCCTACCTTGACCTTCTCGGCGTGGCTCGTATTGAGCCCCTTCAGCTTGCACTCGATCAGCTCGAGCATTTCTGGAAAGTTCCTCTTGGAGCTCTCTGTCCCGAGGACCAGGAGCATGTGCGAGTCAAAGCCTCCTTGCGCCACGAGGGACTCCGACGCCACCCCCTGACTGGCCAGGAGCTCCCTCAGCTCCTCAGCGGTGTAGTCCGTACAGGGCCTGTATGGACCAAACCGCTGCCCCAGAAGCAGCAACACCGACTCAACGTGGCTCTGTGTGTAGAAGAGGGAAGGGCGGCGGGGGGGGGGGTTCTTGAGCATGACTTTTAATAACGGTAGAAAGTAGGTGGTGTGGCTCTGAATTTCAAGGATAGGAGGTGCGGCTGCGACAGGAGCAATGAGGTTTGCCATAATTCGGTATGGGTTCATGTTCCTCTTCAGTCGGTCGTTCAAACTAGGCCCCCCACCCCCGGGCTACCCACCTTTACCTCAACCCAATTAGTGAACCTTTTGACAGCATTGACCATTCCCAGCTGCAACAAATGGTTTCGGCACTCCGGCACCGAATAGCTAATCATCTTGGCAATAAGCTGGAGCACCGCGGGCATCGCGGCCCGAAAATCAGCCGCTACACGCTCGTCGGCCAGGTAAGCATGACCTGTAAGTACCCCCAAAAAAACGCAAGCGGGTTGGGATGAGAATAGTTGTCAGGGGCTAGAAAGTTGGAAAAGTTGCTAATAAAGCGAGATCGAGGGCTCAAGGAGGAACACAGGGGACTCGGATAAGGTGGTGGAAAACGGTTTCCCAGCGTTCAGTTTTTCAGTGCTTCAGTGTTTTGGATAATTGGTTTGGAAGCGGAGGAGGTAGGCATAGACGGGTAAGTCGTGACATAGGTTTCCCCAACCCAGGCTGCCAGTCTACTAACCAGCCACATGCCTATTCTGCAGGTATACATCCCACCTGCTAACTGCGGGAGCTGCATACTGCCCTCGTCGTCCTCGTCCTTGTCGTTAGCATCCTCGTCTGCCGCCGCTTTCGCGGTCTCCGTATGCGCCTCCTCCTCCTTTGTCTTATTCGGCACGCACACAGCCTTCAGCACAGCTGGGGCCGAAATTCTGAGCAAATTAATCATCTGGGACACCTGGTCGAAGCTCCAAGTCCATCTGTTTAGCACCGTGTTCTGCAAGTTGCGCGGGACACAGGAAAAAGAGTCCAGTCAAAGGGAAAGTTAGTTAAGGGTTAGTTAGGGTTTAGGGTTTTAGGGTTTTTGAGTCCGAGGTACACGCGCATAATCCTTTTCGTCTGGTCTAGCTTAGGTCCACCGGAACAAATATTTGCCTTCCAAACAGGTGGTTAACAACAAATCAACCGAGCTGATATGCTCATGGCGTGCGCATCCTAGTAGTCGGTATTAGCGTGCTGAAGGAGGACGGACGCGTACCGTGGAAAACAGTTAAACTGGAACACCAAACGGACAGACATGGAATATTCTACGTTAAACAGTTCCAAGGCGCGCAGCCTGAAACGCACGCGGCATTAGCAGCCGGATCCACAAGCGTATGTGGGTTGAGCTCGAACCGTGACCCAAGAACCCAACACGAGAATGTTGAAAAAAAGACCCCCGTCAAGTCAAAAACCAACCCAAGCACCAAAAACCTTCCTTTCCCCAAACGGTCTCGGGCCCAAGCACCCACCTTGCCCATCACTCCAAGCGCGCACAAGGCAATGTGCATCAGACGGGCGTCGGGGGCCGAGTTAGCGATGTCCGTGATGTGCAAAGCCGCTGCCGGGGCGATGAAGTGGAAGAGCAGCGTGGTAACGCTCGCCTCTTGCCCGGGGGGAATGGCAGCAATTTCAGCAGGCCAGTGGCAGGAGAGTTGAAAGAGCACCTGTGGCCGGTGAATAACAAAAAGGAACGGACGGAGATCACGGGGGGCAGAGTTATGGGCAGAGTCACGACCATGTCTTCCCTTCCCATTGGTGATCAATCGATGAGCTGTGGGATTCCCGCGGAGTGTGTGGGAATGCCGGTGATGGGGCAGTGGGGGAGAAGACAGCAGCTTGCAAGGTTGTACACCGTACAGCAGCCTGTACATCTGTACCGCCGTACACACGTGATAAGGGCCGCGGGTACGTACGCACTCTTGCTCCATTCCGCGCCCTTGTGGCTCCTCCTAGCCAGCTGGGATGCCCGTCCGTCTTTGCACATAGCAGCTTTTGCCCAATTCCCTTTCCCAGCCCCAGTCCCGTCACCTACTTGTACTGCTGACATCGCCGCCTCCTGGCGACTTAGCACCGCCTCCGTGCTCGCGACCCAGCCGAGGGCCCCTAGCACCGCCTGAAAGGCCGGGATCGCCTGGTGGTCCGTCAGCCAGCTTCCAGTTGTCCTTGCACCCACCATCACGACTTTCATCAAATCCAGCAACTGTTCCGCTCCTGCAGGTCATGGAAGAGCAGGCAGGGGGCCAGGGCGCCGGTAGCCACATAGCATGCCGGATGTTAAGCGCTAATCGTTCGCCCAGTCTATGGCGCTGTTCCGCTCTAGCCCTAGCATCACCTGGCACATGGAGCCCAAGTATGTGTACCACGCCGATCCGCGGGTCTGCACCACGGACGGAAGGGACCACCCGTCGACTCGCTTCCTAATAGCAGTATAAGGATCACCGGTCTCACCGGGCT
Source organism: Volvox carteri f. nagariensis (assembly GCF_000143455.1). Classification (NCBI taxonomy): domain Eukaryota; kingdom Viridiplantae; phylum Chlorophyta; class Chlorophyceae; order Chlamydomonadales; family Volvocaceae; genus Volvox; species Volvox carteri. Next base: position 246,453 of record NW_003307557.1, read on the forward strand.
CTTGCAAACCACTCGACACGACGTGTTGCAGGAGACCGGCCACCAAGTCCAGGCCGTGCTCCCCAATCTGGTCAGCAACATGGGGAGCGGGGGCTGCGGCCGCCAGCGCTGCCACCGCCTGCAGTTTCACAGACCAGGGAAGACCGAACTCTCGAAGCACTGCCAGCACCCGCTGAACGCCCTCAGCTTCCTTGAACTTGCGTCGGATGGTCGGACCCTGCATTGATTTAAAAAATAAGGCGCGGCGATACAGCAGAGATACGCGATGTTATGGAACAACCTTCACAACTGCTTGAGAGCGCTGTGTGGGAGCGGAAAAAGTGACTGCGGATGGGACCTTTGAACGATTGCGACAGAGAGCTAGATAGAGAGCTGGTGTTCAAACCATCATGGCTCCAGGTGGCACGGGAGCTGGTCACCTAGGTGACTAGGTCACCAGGTCAAAGCCGACGTACAGCATACGTGACGTCCAGGTTATATGGGCCTGCATGAGGCAAGGCAACCAAACCGATACTGTTCCGCGTTTCGTGCAGTCACCGCGGCGAGGGGCACGACACGATACCCCCCAATCAGGGAAAGAGGGATCTCGCTAAAGCCTCTTAAATCCGGCTATATGCGCCGCGTGCGCTGATGCTGTATAGCACATCCCGTGAACATACACGTAAAAATCCTAATTTACATCACGCCCCCATGCAGCAAGGAACGCTACCTCAACACGCCATCAGTTGTTTTCCCTCCTTGACTTTGCCAATAATTTCTCCCCCCCTCAACACCGGCGCCACCGAGACGTCGACACTGTTACCACTCACTTGTGACAGAATGGTCGTCAACAGACCCAAGGCCTCCTTCACCACAGCGGCGTGCCCGCTGACGGCGCTGCCCCCACCAGCGTCCGCCCTTATGGCCGGGGCCCCCCGTCCCCTGTGCGCCTGAACAAACTCCAGCAGCAACACCATCACCTGCACCTTGAGCAATGCCTTGGCTAAGCCCGCAGGCATCTTGGAGCAGCCGTCTGCTGGGACCACTAAACTGTGGAGCATCAGCAGAAGCACCTGCAGCAGCTTGACACAGCCGGCTGGCGCTCCCGCGGAGCAGGATTGAAGGCTCCAAAACCGCATTGACGCGACGAGGCCGGAGAGGCCGATGTTGCTAGGCTGTAGCAGCTGTTCGAGCACCTCTGAGGGAGCCGATGCCGCGAGGGCATGGAGCAGCTCGGCAGCGGCAAGGGCCAGGCGCGCGTTTTGGTGGGCGAGCAGCCTAAAGGCGTGGGGCACAGGGGCGGCCTGCTGGGGGTGTGTCGCCGCCAGCACCGTGTCGGAGATCACTCGGTTGGCACGGCAGAGGGTCGTTAGTGCCATAGCCGCCGCCTCCTGAACCTGTGGTTTAGAGTATCATTAGAAACGGGAAGGAATCGGGAAACGGGATGGCAAGGGCAAGGCTGGGGGGCTGCAGGCGGATAAAACCCAGCCCTAAAACCCTAAGGAAGGTTTAGGAAAGGCGCCACGCAGTATCGGCTGCTTTCCGGGTAAAGATGCCAATATAGAAGGGTAGGGCGGGGAAAGTTATGCCCGAGCAAGCAGGATGTGCGCGTCTTCTAAGTTCCGGACAAGGTAGTGCCAAGAATTCGAAGGGTCACAACAGCATCCATGTCGTTGCAAGGAGCAACGAGACTTCGGGTTTCAGTGTCGGATATTACTCAGCTCATGCAGCTCATCGCTAAAATTGCAGCGCCTTCATCACGGAACGATCACTGCGGAACATTTCGGGGCGGATAAAACTCACTACGACAGCCAGCAAAATAAATTCCGGTAAGTTTCCAAAAATATTCAAAAAAGCTAACACTTACTTTGGCACAGTCGGTTGTAAAAGATGCGCAGATGGAGGCGGTGACGCCGCCAGCTTGCAGTTCAGGCCAGTGGGCTCCGGCATCTTCTGCCAGGTGCATAAGAAGCTGACTTTTCTTCTCGTTATTCTTGCCACGCAGGATAGACAGATGCTGATTGATAATGAGTTTCGTAAGAAGCCCTTGCGAAGGGCACTTCCAGTTATCCTGCGCATTTGGGAAAGAGCTTATACCTCTGACGGAAAACCAAATAAACAAAAAGTGCAGAGATTAGCTAAAACCCACCTCGTGACCGCGCAGAAAGCTGATCATTATCGACAGTCTGCTGCTTACTAAAAGCGGTTTGGAGGTTGGGTGTTCTCTTAATCTCTTTAGATGTAAAACTAAAAGCTGCAGATAGTGATACATTCAAAGTTCTTGATGACAGTATAATAACTCGCGGGTTATACGGCATATCACCAGATGTGGTATTGACCAGCAATGGCGGGCCATGGTTTAGAAGCCCAGGGGAATCCAGCAGTGCTTACGTAAAAACCTCTGTTGCAATTGATGAGCCACTTTGCGCGTGCGTGGGTCGACAGGCAGCAGGCACAGTTCTAAGGCTTGACACTGCTGACCTACACCAAAGCAAAGATTCGTGATTGGCTCCACGGTCCGTCAATCTGATTCTACCCGGCCATAAACCCAACTGGTTTTGTGGGCGCCCTGGCAGTAGTGGCGACCTCACTAATTGAAACCGCCCCTGCAAGGATCCCACCTATGGTGAGAAATCTATTAATGAAAAGTATAGCTCCAACTGCTCGTGTTATAAACCCGCGGCCCCTTCGATGCTCCTGCTTTTGTGCATTCCTGCAAATAAACTACCCGGACAAACTTTGGGCGTGCAGGTCATGCACTGGTGTTTCTGCTGCATATCTTTAAGAAGTCGCAACATCGCACAGAGGGGTACCAGATAAACCTCTGTGCGCTGCACCATTGATGCCGCATCCTCGCAACGTAAGAACGCGAAACAATCGACTAGGTTGCGGCGCGCGCAAAACGGTTGCATATGTGCTAGGACCGGGCTAAACAGGTCCACCTAATCAGGCATCCTGCCCGCTGACGAAACATCCCACACAAAAGGTAACAGTGCGTACAAGGACCCATAATACCTCGACACCAGAGACGCACAGCAGGGCACAGCACGATGGCGAGAATTGACTGAACGCAATGCCGGCGGTCTTGTTTGCGCTTGCAAACAATACAGTCCCTGCAAGAAAGCCTGAGGTTCTTCGTACATCCATTGAGCTGCTTTTTCTCGTTGCGGTGTAGCGCCTGCGGCCAAATAAGAGACTTAAATCGTATAAAATCAACTCCTCCAGGCTGTAAACCGACATTGCAGGATAAACATCTCCTCGGGTTGTAAACCGCCCACCAAGTGTGCGTAGCACCTAGCACCTAAACCGCCTGAAACATATGCGACATGCCTCGCCTTACATTGTGTCCACGCTCCTCTGTTCTACATGGCGACGCCGTTACTTTAATTCTCTTCCTGTCTGCTTAACGCCTGCCTGTGGATCTGTGTTAAAGGTGAGGCCTCAATCTCTCTAAGCGCACGTGCATGAGCGCATGCGTGTGCACATTTGCGTGAGTGCCCCGTCGCTCCCAACTGCTCCCACGTCCGAAACCTCCTATGGAAACGTTTGACAGTAGTGGACGTTTCGCAATGCCCGATAAAGCGAAGTCTCTGTCTGATGCACGAGTAGTGAACAGATGCATACATGTTGATCCTACTCCAGCCTAACCATAATGCCGGAGACGCCCAACTCCTCCACTGTCGAAGCGTCCCCATCATCAGCTCGCAAACTCCAATCAGAGCTTCAAGTGCACTCAACCTCATGGCCTTGGCACACGAGCTTGGGATGCCCAGACAGGCAGCGACCACCTCAACTATTATTATCCTGGCAGGCTCTCCCAACGAACTGCCTTGAAGCACAGTCTCGCGCAGGTCCTTCCACCTTTGCAGGTCCTTCCATAGCAGCCGCCGTGGTCAGCAGCTGTGATTAGCGATGGGAGGTGGTGGCCTAGTTGTACACCATCGGGTGGAACGCATGGCGGCCTGCAGCCTGTTTTAAAGCGTGACGGGTCGACCCTTTCACCTTCCCCGCAAGGCGATGCGATTACTCCATGCCACTGTGAGCTGTCTCCTGTTTATGTAACCGGCAATACCCGCCAAGGCCGCGGCAGCTGTGCGCGCGGGGGAGCCATGGGTCTGGCATGGCGCTGGTTCCCTTCATCGCTACTTTTTACATGCTGTGGAAGTCGTTGATGTTAGCCTACTGTCCGGAATACATGTCAGTACGACGACACTGCCTTGCCATATTCGGTTCCACAGCTGCTGCACGGTAAACCACCACTGGCGACGCTGTACAAGTGACGCCAGTAGCTGCGGGGACCATACCCTGCTACACCAGCCGGCAGTTGCTTTTGCATAAGTGTGCTGTTTGCCGTCCCTGCCGATCATTGCGTAAGGCGCATGTGTCTACGTTTAAAATTGAGTGACTTCCATGTTTTTCGGGCCGGCCGGCTTGGCAAGTGAGACGCGCGCAACGCCAGGCGGTGTGCGCATCCCTACGCAGGCCTAAGCGGATCATATTCGAAGCTGATCTTGTGTGGCAATCATTCTGTGCTCCATACCGAACGAACAAAAACTCAACATGACAGCTGCGCGCAGACACACGCCCAGTCTTCCAAATGTGACACTCGTGAACAGGAGTTTCCAATGCTTTGCAACGTCAACATGGATGCCGGCATTCAGGGTTCTCCAAAACCCTTTTCGTCGTGTTCGTACGTACAAGTATCCCAGCACGTCATAACACGTCACAGGAAATGGCACTAGGCTACCTTTAATCCATAGAATCATGTACTACGGTTCAGTGTTTGGTCTTTTTTACTGCACGTGGTGATAAGCAGACGGTATAAGCAAAGCGGTGTAAGGCAGAGAAGCTGCTTACCGCCCAAGCTACTCTACCGCGAAACACATCGACACGAAACAGGGCAGCAGCGGTCCGCGGGCCTTATGCAAGGCAAGAGAATATGCGCCAGGCGCGGCAAGAGGAGATTCAGCCTCCTGGCCCCTGTACTGGTCCCCGCACAGCAAGAGATTGACCACAATCCTCGCTCCTGTCAACCTGGCCCAGCCAGACAAGGCCACAAAGCATGGCGCTGGCCATGCCTCTTCCAGGCTGCATTAGGAGACCAAAGGCCCTTGGTAGGTCCGATACCCACTAGAAGTGCCTGTAAATCAGCGCTTGTAACCCAACCCATACTGTGCAGCGATGCCAAATCGCATCAAGGGCAGCTTGCAGCAGCTCGCCAGCTACCAAGCCGACGCCTGCCCTACAGAATAGCGAAAAGAAGCTACCGCTGACGCAGCCGACAGCAGCTCCACTTCCGTCGCCTCGCCCAGCTTGACGGCGACCGCATTCGCCGCCACCGACATTCCCCCCTACACCACGCGTTGCCGTGGCCACCAACGTCACCCGCAAGAATTGAGTAGACGTCGCGAGAGGCTCAAGGTCCTGTAGGTAAATGGAGGACGCTGTCCGCGTTTCTTTATCCAGTTGGTGTTCCCTTCTCCAGTTGAGTTCGCACCCACTACTGCCCACCAGCGGCCGCTAGCTGCCTAAGGTTACACCCACTCGCTGCCGTTTCCACAACCGCACCGAGTCGCCGTCCGTGGTGCCCGCCGCCGCAGCCGCGCCGCCCGCGCCCGCGGCACCACCGGGGGACCTCAGCCCGAGCTGCCGCTTCGGCATAATGGGCTCCAAGACCGCGGTCAGCGAGGGGTATGCGGTCAGGAACTGAAGGAAGTTGACGGGGTCCCCGGGCAGGACCTGACATGGGGGAATGGGTTGTCATTTGCGCGTCGAGAATGAGGAAAGAGGAGGGAAGGTTGCGTCGACACAACAAACCTGAGGGGGCACCCCCCGGCCAACCCCCACTGCGTTCATTTGACACAAAGCCCGTAAACCTCGTCGTCCACCTCCTCTCATATGCACGCCTCGGCACGATTAGAAAAATGCTCGTTTGCTACAGCTGCTACCAGCAACCGCTCAGTGTAAGCACACCTGCTCATGCTACAACTGCAATTCCATGGCTGTTAACTACCTGTACCGTTCATGGAAAGAAATATACCCTGACCGCCCATACCTGGAGCTGCTGGAGCATGGTGGTGCAGACACTCTGCGCTTCCTTCAGTCGCAGGCTACAAACGCCAGTCAGGTATTTCTCAATGTCAGCTCCCGTGACGCAGCCGTCCACCTTCCCGTCCTCCGCGTCAATCGCGGAGAAAAGCATGTGCGCGTCCCGGATGCGGGCCACCTGCAGAGGAAGGGAGGGGCCCCGCAAGACGGAGGCGACAGGATGGACAGGTGGGTGAGGGCACAGCGAGGGAAAAGCGCAGTGCGCAGGGGTTCTGTGTTTGGCTCCCCATACACACACAGCAAGCTTCTGGCACAAACTGGACGTTAGGTTTGAAGATTTTGGATGGGTGCACAGGCGGGGCGTCCACGACAGGATGACCTTATGATGATGACCGGGGTTCGGATGCAGGCATGACCCCATCCCATAGGGAGCCTGGCCTGTCACACAAGCATCCTGTATGCTTTACTTCTTAGCACATGACAGGCAAACCCATGTCCACACGCCTTCCCCCTCAACCGCGTCCCACTGCGCTGCACGCACCTTGAGCACCCCCGTATCGTTCAGCCCCAGCGCCTGCCGCAAGAAGCTGTCGTCCAGCTGCAGCAACACGAGCGCGTCCACGCCCTGGTCGATAAACGGCTGCGGGTCAAGTCGCAAACTGCTCAACACCGCCGCTAGAAGCGGCCCGCCGCCGTAAGCCGTAAAGGGCTTGTACTCCACCTCCAGCTCCCCCAGGAGGTGCATCAGACGCTTTACCCGCCACTGTGGGATCACATGCACACGGGTTAACAAGCGCGTGGAAGGAGCGATGGAGGATGGCGGCTGATCATGGAGCCCTCGCTGAGACGACCGGTACTTCAGGGGAAACGCATTTGGAATAAGCGGAGTTTGGCAGCGGAAGCTTGGAATCTGCTAGTAGTTTCTCCGAATTTCGAAAGGTCATCGCGTGGAATCCCCCGCTTGAAAGCGGCTCCGTGGCGTAATGGTGGCGCGTCGGATTCCAAAATAGGAAACCATCCGAAGGTTGTGGGTTCGATCCCCACCGGGGTCATCTGAATTCTTTTTAGTCTGGTCTGATGACACCTTTGTGTAAATGAAAGTTCTGGGTTCAATTCCTGGTCAGGCCCCCGACTATAATCGGGAGAATTAGGTTTGGAGGAGGTGTGGACATGAGGTTGAGTTGATGGACTAAGTTTCGCATGCTGAGTTGGTGCTGATGGCTGACCTGTCTCTACGGATGTCGGGTGACTGGATGAGGAGGGGTCTAGTTGGCAGGACCCAAACCGCCGTCGGTTGTGCGGTGTAAAAAACTTCCAATATATGGTCCATGGCCTCACGGCTTTGACGGACCCCCCCCCTCTCGTAACTTGTAACATATCGTGGTGGGCAGGGACTATATTATGGTGCAAGTGGCGACAAGAGGGAACGCTTTTGGCCTTGCCGGGGCCACAACTTCCCCCCCCGCCCTGCGTCTGCCCCGACGTCCCCCCCTCACTGCCCTGACGTCCTTGTAAGTCAGTGCCAACTAGCAATATGCTTTTGAGCGTGCCCGTGGTGACCCCAACAACAGCTGACGATGCTTATTGCACGCGATTATTGACTTGTGAACATCGACGTGAGCGATGGCAGCTTTGGCTTGCCCGTGTTAGCGGCCGCCTCAGCCAAGCACTGGCCAAGGCAAAAGGGTACAAGGCGTCCAAAAGCACTCGTACCTTGTTCATCGTCCTACCTGGACCTGCTGCCACGGCAGCAGCTTCATGACTGCTTCCACCACGCCCATGTCCCGTAACGTCGGCTGGTTGTCAAGCCGCTGCACCAGACCCCAGAGCAGTTGCAACAGCAAGGTCACTGTTTCCTTTAGGTCCGACCCGACCCGCTCCTTGGCCAGGTACGCGCGGCCTGCAGGAGGAATGATATGCTATGGCTCGTCGGTTGCGTGGCGCGGGAAGTCACGGGAAGGTGTTTGCGCAACTCACCATCTGGACGCATCCCGTCCGCAGCATGTACCCCAGGGGTCTGCCAGATGGGGGCGGCGTGTGCGGCATAGGGCGGAGGTGCCGCGCCAACCGCTACCAGTACCGCCGGTGCCGACGCCTCCAGGAACCGCACCACCAAGCGCAGGACAGTCCCTGACAGCACCTGCTGCTGTTGGGCCGCACCCTGTTGCTGGTCCTCATCCAGCGCCTGCACAGGGGATTGATGCCGGCGTCAGTGCCAGTGGCGTCAGTGGCCATGCAACGCAACACAGAGACGGCGCTGCTGCATTGGGCTCATTGGTCATGTGCGGGGTCATATTGCGAGGTCATGTTGCGCGGTTGTCAGATATGAAAGGCGCCAGATGCAAAAGCGGGTCCATAGAAAAATGCTGACTAGGGAGAGGCGTGCAGCGGCACTTCGGGCTCGGGACGTGCAACACGGGGTATGAGTCCAGAATACAGACCCAGATACAAGACCCAGGGATACTGTCGTTTGCTTGTAAATGAATTCACGTTAATAGCCACACGCTTTGTCCTTCAAATGCCTGCAGAACGAGGGCAGCAGGTCCCATGGCATTGAGCTGAGGTGCTCGTCGGCTCCGGCCTGGGTCCGCGTGCTGCATACCTTGCTGAGGAGCCCCACAGCACACCAGGCGCCGTGCAGCACCTGCGCGTCGCGAGCCGAAGCAGCTGCGGTGTACTCCTGTGCCCTGGTAACTAGTTTTTGCAGGGAGCCCATGGCGCCGCGAAGTGCTCGGTGCATCGGGTTGCCTGAACAGCAGGACAGCCGGAACATGACCTGCCGCCGTGGCGGAACAGGAAGAGGGGCCGGGAATCCGGAATCGTGGGACAGACCTTTCCTAACATAGGATAGAGGTACTTGCGGAAAATCCGCCTTGTCAAACACAAGTAGTACCTCAAGGAGGCGGTCGACAAGGGAGGGAAAGGAGGAACAACTTCAGTAATCCCTTACGTACCGCCTCTGACCATCCAGACCGCAACTAGGGCCACCAGGCCCTTCACAACCTGGCTCTCCCCTGTTCACCCTCCCCACCTGAGCAGCTGCGGTTGCTACCCGGTATCCGTGTCCAGTGAAACTCGACAGGCCGTTGTCCAGCGCCGCCAGCAGTGCTCCAAACCGGCGCTCCTCCAGTAGCTCTGTCGAGGGCGCTACCCGTGTGACCGCATCCAGCAGGCCGAGCAGCTGCTCCACCACGACTGCAGTACGCGGCTCCGTGTTCTTGCTGCCGGTCGCGGAGGCCGCCATGGGACTCCCAAAGGCTGAGTTCGCGGGGGATGCCGGGGCAGGGGTGACGGGCGTGCCGGGGACGCCGGTAGCCCGGACGGGCGTGGTGGCCGATTCTGGGGGAGCGCGGGTTGGGAAATGAGGGAGGGAACGTTGAGAGTGCTGCATTGTGCCGTGGTAGGCCGCTTTGCATGGTTGCTGCGGACCAGCTAGCTCGTCGCGAGATGAAAGCCTACTACGCAGAAGCAGGAAAAAAGCATGTGGTGAGACTCGCGGCCAACAACAGATACCTGAAATCTTTGCCTAACCACCAACCCACGCCTAACCACCAACCCACCAATCCAACTGTCTCGAGAGAGGCCCATTGAGGCGGTGGTCTCTCACCCAAACATGCATGGAATATCCTGCCATGTTATACATCCCCTGCCCTTGCATATCCCCATTCCCTTAACCCACCCGGCGCGCCCGGGACGAGCCGGCCACTGACGAACGCGTTTACCATGCAGACCACAGTGTCCAGCCCGCGCTTCCGTACGTCCTCCGCCACCGCCGGGGACGAAGCTGATGCTGTCAGCGCAGCCAACGCCTGTAGCCGCACCGACCAGGGCAGGCCGAGCTCACGAAGCACTGCCAGCAGCCGCTGAACACCATCGACCTCCTGAAGCTTAACACGGTGCGCCGGAACCTGCAGGGTGCCGATAAAAACTGTAACAAGGCAACTGTAACACGGTACTAGGTTTTCGCAATGCCGTTGTTTGCCCGTTGATTTGGGGAAGTTGCTGGGGGGATATCAGCCATCGGTCCTAGGCCAACGTTATTAGCAGCGTGGACAAACCATGCAAGGCAAACCCAGCATTTGGCTTGTCCAGCTACAGACCACACTCATCCCATATGATACAAAAAAGGAGAGTCATCATCGGTAGCGTAGCATGACATGAAGGGGGGGTTGCTAGAAGTCGGTGTAGGCCAACCTCTCGACAGTAATGAGTGCACCAAGGACGTGCCGGTTGTGTTCGGCGGCCAATGACCAACATGACGTTATTCCCTGTTAACACGATCGCACGGCAGCTAAGGACTTCAAGCACGGCACACAGCACGACTGACCCACCTGCGACAGCACCAGGAACAGCAGATATAGCGCATCCCGGACCACGGCCGCATGTCCGCTGAGGCTGCCGCTTTCGCTGGCTTCCCCAGCCGCCGGCAGTAGGCCCTGCCGCCCTCTGTAATCCTGCACAAACTCCAACAGCAGCGCAACCACCTGCGCCTTGAACAGCTCCCGGCACTTGGCCACGCCGACGGTGGTCGCCACGCTTTGCAAAACCCTCAACAATCGGCGCAGCAGCTTCATGTAGGTGGGCGCGGCGGGCTCTGAGGCTGCCAAGGCCTTCTGGCTCCACGTCCGCATCCGTTTGAAGAGATCCTCAATGCAGCTGGACTGGTTGAGGTACTGTAGTACAGCAGAGGAGTCTGATGCGGCCAGAACGTCCAGCAGACCGGCTGCCGCAAGCGCCAGGTCGATGTTCTTGTGCTCAAGGAGCTTGGTTGCGAGAGGCAGGGGCTTCTTGCTCCCGTGGTGGGCAGCCAATACGGCCGTGCAGTTGCCTAGGTGCTCATCGCACAGCGCTGCCAGAGCGTTTGCAGCCGCTGTCTGTACCTGCGGGCTTTTGGAGACGAACAAAGTTATAGTTCGCTACGACCAGAAGCCTGGTCCGAACTTTGCGAACCTTGTTGGCCTGAATTTATCATCGGAAAATCACCCAGTTAGCAAGGGTGATTATTCCTTCTTCGCCCCCGTATTGTCCCAAGTTCATCCACCTCCTTAAGGTCAGTTACAAGTGCGTCTTATCACGGCCATATTTAGCTGGGCACAGCAAGGGAAGCTCCGGCCCATGGGTCGCCCAGCCAGCTCGTTCTAGTTCTGCCTATTCCGCACATTTCAGGCTATTTTTGCACTGTGTAAGGTAAGTATTCACAAAAATAACGTGTTACTTATTTGCCACTGTGCGTTCAAGATAACTTCGGTTCTCACCGGCGCAGAACCAGACAGGAAGCAGCCGCAGACGTCAGCAGTAATCTTTGCATGGCCTAAAGCAGTCTGCAGCTCCTCGCTACGGTCTGCCAGGTCCACGATGTGCTCCAAAAGTCGCTTTTTAGAGTCATCACTACCAGAATGGAGAACCTGGCGCTGAGTCTTCAGTACTTTCTTACTCGGGACGCCTTCTCCATCCCATTTCCAACGGGCCTGCATGTCATGGAGAGATGATATGCACCAGTGTTTGCAAACCAACACCGTGACTGCTCCGACAAAAAAGTTTCTGCAAGTCTAAGCCTTACAGCGGATGTGAATAAAGACCACATAGTTGCACCAGTTATCGCGAAGGTGAGGTTGCTAGAGGCATCATCTAGGTCAACCCTGCTTCCAAGTCAACCTGTTTCTCCATTTAGGATGGCAGCCATGTGTGCAAGTTATTGAATTGGCGAAGGGGAAGGCAGCTTGATGTAGCCCCTTTGCAAGTTATGCCGTTTTCATACATTCACGAAAACGGAGAGTGCCGTACTTCTGCTACGATGCTACGATTGGCATTAGACAAGCCTCTGCTGAACCTTATCCTTTCGACCTCTCATCTGCAAGACTGCAAGCCACCTGATAAACCTGATTCCATCTCAGGCCGTCCGACTGTGCCTTCGCACGTTCGCATCGTCATAGCTTTCTCAGGACGAAGGAGAATGCAAGATGCGGATGACAAGGGGGTGGATGACATTCCCAATACCTCAGCGTCGTTGCCTCAACCAACTGCCTTTTCGCAACCTCGGCCGACAGCGGTCCGAACGCGTACTCAGGATGTGGTTTCGGATGCAGCATCCTTCCGAGAGCTCATGGTGTCAGAGGCCCTGGTCCGTAGCCTCTTCGCTGCGGGCTTCGAGCGGCCATCGCCTGTGCAGAAGGCCGCGATCCCTCTCGGCCGCGTCGGCACGGATCTCATCGTTCAGGCCAAGTCAGGAACCGGAAAGACAGTTGTATTTGCCGTCATCTGCTTGGAGCGTGTTAAGCCGGAGCTGAATAGTGTGCAGGTTCGTTAGCGGCGCACAGTTGGTGTTTAACTAACGGATAGGCTGCTGTCCCGCGCAACACGGCATCACCTTCCAATCGGGACTAATCATGAAGCACCAACCCAAAGCATGCTTTTGGTTACACCTTTATTGGCTGAGGCACATCACCGGTCCTCAAAGCCCAACGTTGGCTCATCACTACAGGCACTCATTCTGGCGCCCACTCGCGAGATCGCCATCCAGAGCGAAGAAGTCATCCGCACCCTGGCTTCGGAGCTACCGCACCCGGCGTTGACGTCCGCGGTGTTCGTGGGCGGCCTGCCCATGGTGGACGACGAGAAGAAGCTGCGCAGGTGGGGCCGAAATCGGGATCCACCCCGGAATTGGGTTAGTGTGACTATGGGCCCCATGGGGCCTTGCTGGTGGACGTGCAGCGTCGCGGCTTGAGCTAGCGCTGTCAAGGCCGCCAGTCGTGGACCATGTCATGCCGTGTATGTACGGCAAGTACGTTATGTAGGCCTGTGGACTTTGGCCGACACGTTGACTGCGCGGGTAGACCGGGGCTTGTGGCCCAGTTGTTTGTGGTTTTGCGCAGCGCGCAAGCAGCCCGCGCGGCTATCCAGTCAGTGTTCCTGGCCCCGGCTGGTAAGCAGCTTTGTAACCTCCTGCCGCGGTGTTGCCGGTGTGAGACAGTGCATCCCGGCCCTGTGCGACTAGCTGGCTATGGTCATATCCATTAGGGCGGAAATTAAGTAGAAGACTCAGCTGCAACGTGGAGCCGTTGGCGACCATCGTTCGTGTGCCGCTCGTGTGCCAGATGCCCCATCAGCGCCCGTCCTTATCCCAATATCTTAGCCTTTTAAAGCTCGAATCGTCCCTTGCCTCACCTTGCCTGCAACAGCCCTTGCCCCATTCCAGCAAGCGCAATCCAGTCCCGCAGCGCCATTCAACCCCATGACCTTCGCCCTGCGTTCACCATCTCCATGCTGTTATCACATCATGACACCATGATGGTGGATATATCCCAACTCGGCGTCCGCTTCCCCGTGCCCCTTGTCGACGATCTCACTACGGGTGGGGCTCTCAGGTTGTGTCACGTAGCTGTGGGCACTCCGGGCCGCGTGGGGGCGCTGCTGCAGGCCGAGCGGCTGGTGACGAAGTCTCTGGCGCTGCTGGTTCTGGACGAGGCGGACAGCCTACTGGGGGACAGCTTTTACGAGGATGTGACCTGGATATATGACCAGCTGCCAAAGCGAAAGCAGGTGAGGTCAGGTGGGGCGGGCCTGAGGTGGAGGTGGAGGTGCTGTGCTGTGCTGTTGACTGGACCCGCGTCTGGGGGTGGCGGGAGAGGGACACCCGAGTGCGAGGGCTGAGGTCCACTGTGGGTGCTGATAGGGGAAGGACTGTGTCATGCGGGATTGACACGGAGGAAGGGGGGTAGGATTGCAGGGTCGTTTCTTTTCTTTGCTCTGGTCGGTATGATGGCTGACGACAGGTAAATGTGTAGACCTTTTACCTCGATATTTGTGTCTGGGTTTGAGATAGAGTTCGCCGCGTTGCGGCAAGATGGGAGTGAAGTTGATGTGGGTTGGTGGTGCCCGCGCTGCGCCCTGTTGCTGGTGGCGCACCGTGGCGCACCGGCATGCATCGAGCCAGCAGGCGATCCGTAGTCGTGCACGGGGGTCGGTTTGGTGACCCCGTGCAGCAGGGAGCCCTCGTCATCTCCTCGCCATCCGCGTCGTAAACCTTTCTCCTCTAACCCAATCCCTCCGGAGCCATATCATTACAACTTTCCAAATAGTCCTCTCCCTCTTATGCGAACTCAGATTTGGGGTGCATAAGGGTTAGCATCTTACAGGCGGATTTCGCTTCCTTAGGTTTTAAAAGCCTACACTTCTCCAATACCCTAACTCTCTCATGGTTCTCGTAACCACTTCTGGGTCTGATTCGGAGCCGGGGTTAGTATTGCATAACCTCCCGCCTTTCTGTCTCGCCGTTAGGTGCTGGCCTTCTCTGCCACGTATACTTCTGAGCTGCTGGCGGACCTAGAGCCCCTCATGCGGCGACCACAGCGAGTCATGATGTGCTCCGAAACCGTCAGCCTGCTAGGCGTAAAGCAGTTTTATGCGCTGGTAGCTGCCGACCCCGGTTCGAGCCCGGCGGCTGACGGGGAAGTGGGTGCGGGCAGCGTGGGCGAGCCCAGAGCGGCTGCCTCGGCTGTGGCTGCCGCGCCGGTAGTGTTCCGGCGCAAGGTGCAGCAGCTGCTGCGGCTGCTGGCCGGCGTGTCATTCCACCAGGTGCGGCTGGGAGGTGAAGTGTGTCAGGGCTGTGGGGCATATGGGACTAGAAGCGCCGGGGGCGGGGGACTCCTGGACGTGCGATGAGCATTGAGCAATGTCCAGGACTTGACTGTTAACTAGCCAAAGAATGACCTGGACCTCCATCTTGAGCATTACAGGGGGGAATATGTGCATCAGGCCCTTGCCAGCTCCTGACCCTGACCCCGCCAATGACCGACAGCGGCATCGGCGGTGTCGAAGATCTCAACCTGTTGCTAACCTCGGGCCGCCTCGTCACAGTTTTTTGTCTGGTGCCCGCCATGTCTAAATCCCAGGGCCTTGTACCAACATTGTTCGGTAACCGGTTCTGGCCCTACGCGCAATATCCAGGCCGCCGTGTTCTGTAACCACAAGCCCCGCGCGGAGTGGCTGGCGGAGCAGCTCAATGCCGCGGGGTATCCGGCCGCCTACCTGTCGGGGGACCGAGCGCAGAGCGAGCGCATGGAGGCAATGGCGGCGGTGCGCGGTTTCAAACTGAGGGTGCGTGAGTGCGCGGGCGCGGCGGCAGAGCTTACCCACAAGGGGGCCAGCGACTTAAAGTTTACAGCGCATATTATCCGCCTGTAGTTTAGTAATACACAAATAAACATTGCGATAAGCTTGGTTTCCTAACGTCACTCTCGAAGTGCGTGGCCAGGTGGGGTCGCACCACGGTGCGCATAATGCGACTTCTCCCCTTGCGGCTACGCTCCGCAAGAAGCAATTTGCTAGTCAGCTTCACCGTTATGAACGGAACAGGATTACTGCCCGGCGCAACAGGTTATGGTGTCAACGGATGTCATGGCACGCGGCGTTGACCTGGAGCGAGTAAACCTGGTGGTCAACCTTGACCTTCCGCACGATGCCGCAACATACATGCACCGAGTCGGCCGTACCGGACGCTTCGGCAGCCGCGGCGTCTGCGTGTCGTACGTCACGGAGGCCGAGCTAGCGTTGCTGGTGTCGTATGTGGATGAGCAGGCTGCGGCGACCGCCGCCGCCGCGGCGGCCGCAACCGCTGCTGCGGAAACCAACGGTGGTGGCGCGGGTGAGGATGGCGGCGCCGCAGCTGCGGGTGAGGATGGCGGTGGTGGTGGCGGCGCCGGGGAGGTGCTGCTGCCGCTTCCAGATGCCATTCCGGAGGATCTATATAGCTTCGAGCTTGGGAACGAGTGGGAGCGACAGGCGTTGCGGCAGCTGGTGCAAAAAGAACGGCAGGCTCGGCAACAACAACGGCAGCAGCAGCAGCCGGTACAGCTGAAGGACCAACAAAACTCCACATCAAAGGATACTGCCATTGCAGAAACCGGCACTTCATCCAGCACTGCTGCGGCAGCAACGGCAGCCTTGGAGGATGGGGAGCTGCCGGCGGAAGCAGCGGCGGAGCAGCTGCTGGATTTACCGCCACTACCGGAGGAGATCGAAGCGGTACGCAAAGCAGAGCAAGCGGCGCAGGCGGCGGCAAGGAAGGCAGAAAAGGCGTTGCGGAAACAGCAGCAGCAGGTCCAGGTCCAGGAGCAGGAGTCCGCGCAGCAGCAAGAGCAGCAGCAGGATTATGTGCTGCAAGGGAGGCCAGTGCAGGCGTACGGATACAATGGATACGGCAACGGTTGGTATGGGTACGGCGGGTATGATTACAGCGGCTATGGTTATGGAGGTCCTGCGGCAAGTTGCGACAGGTGAGTTTTGTGACAGCCACTGTCCATTGACTCAATCGGGTGCGTCCGTCCGTGCGGCCCATCAGTTTATCGTCTATCTCTGGTATTAGCTTCATTCGTCGGTGGTTTGTTTTCCCCGGTTTCAGTTTGTGGCGCTTTCGCCTTTCACTTTGGCTGCGCGATGCTTCCGGTCGCACCGCCGTTTTCTGCAACGCTTCAGCTGAGAACCTCCAGAGTTCTTAGGGACTATCACCTGAATGCCACATGGCCGCAGCAGCACTTGCTTCTCGCGGCTCAGTTGATTAGGACATAGCGGCCTTTGTTTTTCACCAGAGCATTCGCTTTTTTCCGTCCTAATTGTTGAGCCGAGGGAGAATGGGGGGAGGTGAAGGAGATGAGTTGATGAAGGAAAGGAACGAAAGCGCCCTGCTGGGGCCCACGCTGAAAGGTCATCCCAGGAAGTCGGCTGGCGACTGCCGGTGCCCTGGTGTGAAGTTGTCAATATTATGATTACACCTGGTCTTGATGTGATGGTCTTGACGTGATGCGAATCGTGGTGCGAATTCTTCTTTTTCCTTGCGCGCAAAACTGAAATCCATGCAGGACCGCTGCTCAGTCCTACAAGGACCAGTACCCTACACCCCACGACGCCGCTTACAGTTATCAGAACAGCAGCCACGCGTATTACCACCATCCCGGGTACGGGTACGGGACATACGGCACGTACGGCAGTGATGCATCGGCTGGGCAGGACGCAGCCGTGGCAGCATGGGCGCGGTACTATGAGGAACGGAACGGGGAATACGGCGGCGGCTGGGGACCTGCGGGTTGGCCTCCTAGCTGGCGCGCCGAGAGCAACACCGGCTCTGCATCTCGGGCCAGTGGTGCGGACGGGCCCCCTGGTACTGCCGGTACACCTGCCGCTGCGGCCGCAGCTGCCGTCGTGGGGGCATCTATAGGTATGGGTCAGCAGCAGCAGGCGCCAGCAGCTACGACAGCCGCAGCAGATCGGGTGGGCCGTGCCCCTGGTGGTATGGATGAAGCACCGCAGCAGCTGAGATGCCGTGGGAGCCGGGGCGCAGATGCGGCTGGGGGTGGGGCCGGCGTTGGAGAGCCTGGCCTAGGGCAGGCGGTCCTCGAGGAGGAGGACGACGAGGGAGGCTCGGAGCTCAGTTTTGGTGCGCTGGGGGGAAAGGTGGTGCCGCCTGAAGCCGCAGGTGTCGTTCCCGCAGTGCTGCGTTGGGGCGGCCGCGGCGGTGGGAGGCGCCCGTTGGCGTCTCCGGGGCCGCTAGTAGCCAGCGGTGTCTCGGCGGCGGCAGGGGGACTACCGGCCGCGGGAGCAGGTGCGGCTGCGGTGGAGAATGATGGTGGTGGTGATGGTGGTGGTGAGGAGGAAGTGGCGGGTGGACAGTGCGATGGGAACGACGAAAGCGGGGCAGAGGCGGAGGAAGAGGAGGCGCAAGGGGACGAGGACGATAGCTGGGTGTATGGTGACGAGGATTTCGGTCCAGATGCGGCCAAGGTGGTGGATAATCTTTTGGTGCTGCTGCCACCTTCACCGCGGCAGCAGCAGGGGCAGCGGCAGCAGCAGCTAGACGCTGGCGCAGCACCGGCAGTGGCAGCAGATCCGCGGCATCCTCGTGCCACTGGCCATGAGCCCGCCCCGGGGTCGGCAGCGGGAGCAGCTGCCCACCCTGGCGCAGGCGGTGTAGCAGCGGGAGGGTCCGGCGTTGGTGCTGCTCAGTCGTGGCCGTATTCGTACAACAGTACTTCGTACGATCCGAATGCAACGTACTATAACCAAGGGTGGTACGGCTATTACGAGGGGCAGCAGGGCTATGGGAACACGCAGGGCGTTCACGGAGGCGAAGGAGCTCGCGGGGATCCTGGCTGGGCGTACGGCAGCTCCCTATGGTCTCAGGATCCCAGCAGGTATCCCCCACAGGCTGCTGCGCAGAGCCGCAGCTACACCGCCCCGCCGCCTTACCCGTCGCTGCCTTCCTACCATCACCACCATCCACCTGGCGCCTACACCCCCCACCCCGGCGGCCATGATCGCCACTTCCACCACCATCGCCATGGGCACCATCACAGGCACATTTTTAGCGAGCCGCAACAGCCGTACAACACAGCGTACGACTGGCATGGGTATGCGTCGTATGGTAATTACTCGCAACCGCGAAGTTGGTGGTACGACCATGACGTGGATCCACGCACGCAGCCTGTTCGCTGCTCGGAGTGCCTACACCGGATGTTGCGTGAATACGTACGGCAGCAGTACGCGTGGCAGCAGGCGTACGCAACGTGGTACGAGCAGTATAAGCAATGGTACGATGGTTGGTTCCAAGAAGAGGCGACGGCGCCGCCGCCAGCGAAGGCTGCTGGCCCGTCAGGTGCATGAGGGAGGATAGGAAACGCAGCTCGGCACGTTAAATCTGCAGTTGAGGTTTGACCTGATTAACTTGGGCCCCTTTTTTGGTGAGAGTTTTCTTTCCTGTGCATTCGTGTTTACACGATTAAGATTCCTGTGCTTTGGTGTTCCACAGCAGTGTTTGGATGTTGGAGAGTCCTGTATGTGCGTGAGATTTTAATGCGCATGTATCGGCAGTCCTGCATCAGAGGTACATAGCAGGACGGCTGAGTATGCGTACATGCCAGGAGGCTGTCAAATGGGAGCACCTTGATGTGGGGTTCAGCAGTGACCTCAGGGGAGGGCGCCTTTTTATCATTTACACTATATACCGGTGTCTGCTGTAAATGGGGCGTAGGTGCAGTGTGAGAAGGCCTGCACTGGGCTCATCCGCTCGAACACCAAAAAGGTCTACAAACTTCTTGGTCACAAAGCTGTATATTGTTTTTCCAGAAACCGCCGTCGCTCCACTGCATGCTGGGGGACCTTCAGCTCCAGCTGCAAGTGGTTAGTTAGGAATCGCGACGCCGTTTGGACACCGAAACGGAATGTCAAGCCACGTTAATATGAGCAATAGCCGCGACAGCAGCGGGCCCACGAGCCGACCCGCACCAACTGGATTTTTAAACCCATGTATCCAGCCAGCATTCTCTCCAAAGCCCATCCGCTGGTCTGTCAAAAGCCGGTCTCCCCAGCGCTTGCGCCTAGGCTAGTGTGTGGGTCTTCTTTCCTCCTCCGGCCGTGGATGCCGCCTTGGCGCCGGCGCTCTTGCCCACAAGATGAGACAACGAGGCCAAAGTAGCTTGGCCTGCACGCCGGGGTCGGAGGAGAGGGTATATGTACCGAGTACTCTGTCACTGTACTTGATGATACTCAACGGTAGGGTTCCCGAGGGGACGAAGTCAACTGCTTCCCCACACCGGGGGAGCACCCAGCGGCGCAAGGGTGTTCCGGTGTGCGGTTCATTAGCGGCGGCAATACTTTACTTCGCCACATTACGCCAGCGCTGCACATTACAGACAGAGCAGGCACCACGTCCATCGCCAGCTCGTCACGCGTTGCTGAACTGCCACCGCTGCTTTAACCTTCCTGGATTACTGCCTAATATTCTATAAGGAACACCCATATTCATGGTGCCCAGCCCAAACCCAAGCCCCAGCAGACAGACACTCACCCACTGTTGAGTTGTGGAAGCCGGTGCCCTTTTTCGCCGCTCGGTATGACTCAATAACTTGTTGCCGCAACTCCTCCGTCTCCGCATCCATCTGATAGGTTTTGGGAACAGGGAAGGTGTAGAAGAGTAAGACAGGAGCTAAGGGACGTCCGGGTAAGGTCCGGCTTAGTCCAAGGGCCCGGCGACTGCTGAGTGCTCTCCACATCCAGCCCTCCCCGCCAAGATGGTTAAGATGTGGCCCACTCACCGGAGCCTTCCGTTTGCGGTTCTGCTGAGCAGAATCGCCATCCGCACCCTTGGCCGCCTTGCCGCCCTTCCCGCCGCCGCCTTTGCGCATAGCAATGCCATCATCCGTCCGTGCCGCGGCCCCAGCTGCAATCTGCTGCTGCGCTTGCTGCATCTGCTTCAGGAATACCTCCTTGCACCGCTCGTTGGCGGTCTTCTCCTTCTCCGCCCAGTGCTTGCGCTTGAGGTGCACCTGCAGGGGTGCGTGCACGACCTGCGCAAAGGCACCATATGGTATCGCGGATGCCCCCCGCGGCGCGGTAGATCGGAAGGTCTGGGATAAGAAGACAACATGTGGGCGGAGAGCCCTTGGACTCATGCTTTCGCAGCTAAGTGGTCTGGAGCCAGGAAAAAGAGTAATAACGTAAAGCCTGCGTGGGCAATGAGCACACATGGGCCCAAGGGCGCAAAACTCTAATGGAAATCCTCGTTCAAACCAAAGCTGCCAAGGCACCCAACCCTAGGCGCCGCAGCCCGCACTCACCTCGCCAAATTTGACGTGGTCTTTCAATTGTAGCTCCTTCTCCACCACCACCTGCCCGCCGGTGCCTTTGCGCCGCTTCTTTTCCGCCTTCCGCTTCAAATATTCTTTCTTTCTGTCTTTAAGCTTCTTCTGCACAAACTGCTCCGTGAATGGGTTAGCGCCCTTCACCGCAAAGGCGGCGGGGGCGGATCCACCGTTGACATTTCCGTCGCAACCTTCTTCCTGACGCTGCTTCTCCCGGCCCTCCTCCGCTCGCCCGGATATGGACGGCTCATCGTCGGCTCCGTCGCTCGCCTTTGTCAGCCCAGGGGCCTTCTTGCTTTTGGTACTGGCTGCAGACGTGAACCATTTTTCAAGGGAGCGGGGGTACCGTTGCGAAGCTACGGCAGTGTCATACCGAGAAGGGAAATTCACTGTGGATGGTGCAGAGAATATGAGGGTGTGGAAGGGTGTCTGACGTCTAAGCCTAGGTGGGTGCGCGAGTGTGTGTGTGCACCACACTCGCACCTGTGAGACTGGGTACGTCCTTCGTGGTCATGGATCTCTAGTTCCAATGGACGCCATTGCCAATTTGCTCATACGGCTCTAGCCACTCGGTAGTCAGTTCCAACTAGCGCCGAACGGGGATCCCGAACTCGCCAGCCGCAGCACGTATTTCAGGCAGGAGGGACAGGCCTCGCGGCCAACACCCACCTGGCGCTTTAGATGGTGCAGAGTTTTCTACGCCTTTGCCACCGGCTCGCTCGTGTTGAGCAGCTGCCGCCTGCTAATATGAACGGCCGAAAGCAATTCGTCAAACCGCGACCAACGACTTAGGTGCGCCAAAGTCGCAGGTGCGGTCTGTAAGGAGATGCGACGTTACGCGAAAGGATACCTTCAGCGCCAGCATTTTCCTGAGAGACGCAGGCAGCTTCTCTGCATCCTTTGGTTTTGGTGCTTCCGGTAAGTCCGTTGGTAACGCTTTGCCATTCTGCACCACAACTTGCGACATCTCAATATTGCCCGATATTGCTCAATAGGTCTACAGGTTCTTTGGCCCATACCGCAATTTTGTGTAGGTTGCCCCGTGCCGCCTCCAAGGCACGCTTAAGGCGCCGCCGCTGTGCTATACCTTTGGGCATATTCAGGTGCGTATAATTCCTATAAAAGCCCTGTCACAGCTAGTGGGCTTAGCGACTAGCAAGGGCCCTAGAACGAACGTGTACTTGCAGACGAGAAGAGCTTCATAGCACTGAGAGAATTGGGGTCCTAAGCAAAAACATCGCAGCCCAATTTGAACCATAATCGACCCTTTCCCAGGCACTTGGAAAACGTTCCCGTCTTTCCGGCTGTACAAGTGCCGTACGTTTACAGGCGGGACCGAAACTCGAGGCCTAACCCTCATCCGGCCCCGTTTCTGTCAGTTGGTAGTGGTTGAACATTACCTTTGACCTGGCACTGTTGTACTCAAGAGCACGTAATACGCCTGCCACACGGTCTTGCTGATCCACGGTATGACCATGAGTCATTCGCAATTAGAGGAGCATTAGACAGATGACTAGCTCTCGAGCAGCTTAACAAGTGCTCATGTCCACCGGCGACTTGAATGGCAATCTTCAAAGGCTCCTTCGGGAGTTGAAGGCGATTAAGTGCGCGGCGAACGTTGATGAAGTTGGGTAAGCTTTGCGGTTCCTGCAGAGCTATCGTGTCGGCCAGCGGGACAATACATATTTGTCGTTGACCGCCATCATCGCGACGCACAGGCTTCGCTTGGGTGACCCCGTGGCACTGCTACCATTGCTCAACTTTACACTTCTTAAATTTTCTCGCCATGTGGCGCGCTTTATTGTGCGGCATGGGTTCGAGGTAGGTTGAGCAGCTAGACCAGTCGCCAACCCCTTTTGACTCCTCGCTGACATGCAGCCTTCCTTTATCATGAAGCTTGCTGGCAAGACGGACCAACGTTTTGTTGAATCCTGCTTCAAGCTATTTAGGGAGGTGCTTAACGTGCGTACAGTCCTGACACCGAGCCAGTTTTTTGAGCAAGGCTACGCAGAGCGGAAAGTCCTCCTGTTGTGCGACATCATAGCGGTATGCAAGAAGTTGCACAATGAGGAAGTGCGCCAGGAGCGCCTGGCAGCGCTCAAAGCATCTCGCCAGGTAGGGTACGAGTCGGCTTCCTTGTTGTTGTCGTCGTTGTTACTATTCCAGGGGCCTACCAAGTTTCTATAACGTTAGGCAAAGAAACTGGGCCAAAAGGCACATCGCCTGTCGCTATAATAGACACAGGCCTGGAAAGGAAGGACAAATGGTCCCGTACCGGCACGCACAACACCTCAGCAAGCTCGGCTTCGACTAAGACCGGGCTAGCACTATTGCCAACAAGGGGATTTTAATAATAAGGCCCCCATGTGAATGACAAACTCATGCCTACAATTACTGGCGTGCTAGTGTTGCCTCAATATGAAGAAGTGCGGCCAAATACACACGGTACCGCCTTCCTAACAAGCTGCGTCACACTAGGGTTGGAATCACCGATCACCTTCGTCTGTGAGCGGATCCATGCCATCGTCCTCTACTAGCCGTAAAAAAGGGTGGTGAGGTCCAACTGTGCTCCAACCACTCTTAGGTTGGCCTAATGCAGTAAAAGAACGTAACTGAACCCGAAAGTCAACAGCCACTCTGTGGATGGCCCGGTCCATGATTTGAGCCGATGGGTAACGGGACCACCTATGAGGCCGATAACGGCTGATTTGTCACTATCTGCTTCAAAATAAGCTCTGAAATGTACGGCAGCCGTCTTGTGGAATGGACATGCGGTACCAGTTATTGAAGCAAGGCGGCGGGCGGAGATCTGAACACAAGGAACTTCCGCCTGCTTCCGGCTTCCGTGTGTTACAGTTACCTGGCAGAAGCACCCTCAACATCCGTCTGCTTTCTTGGATTACAGGACCATTTAAGCAGTCGGCTAGCCACACCCCGCAGAAGCAGCCCTCAGGTCAAGGTGAGGCACGGGGACACGTTTCTGGGTAGAAGTTCGGGACACGGGTGAAGATGGATATCCAGGGTGAAGATAGATTTCCAGCGCAACAGGAATAGGTCCATGCTCCTTTTGATCCTCTTGCGTTTAGGTTTGTAATATAAGGTTATACAGCATCCGTTCTACGTTTACACGTCAACAGGTGGTCCGAAGCGATAATATTGAGGTCCAGCAAGTGCTCGCGCCGCAGCATTTGCCAAACGCCTCCGACGCAGGACAGTCTGTCTACAAGCCAAAAAGGGTGTTGACAACGTCACGTTCACCTTCTCCATCCGCAAGCGGGCAGCCCACAGCAGGTGCGTGTGCACGCATGTATGCAGCTGCCTAAGCGCACGCCTTCACGTGTTATCCTGATACCAAAGAACTGCAAGATATTCCATATGCATGCAAAACTCCCAATGGCCGTGGGAGGCCTTCATCCCCGTCAACTCAAGGTCTGCTCCCGGTCGATTGCAGCCAAGGGCGCGTCACGGCCTCAAGGTACGCCAGCGCAGGCGTCGCTTGCCGGCAGCCAGGGGCCAAGCCTGGAGCTGACCTTCCGACCTGCGGCGCCCGCGAACATTGGGCACCGGCAGGGCCCAGCCGGCTCGGCTGCTGCACAGCCGCCCATCCGTACATGGTTCATGAACCCGGCCTTTGCCGAGGGAGATGAGGCAAATGTGGACCTAGGCGTGGGCACTGGCTTGGGCTTCGGTGCCACAGGTGGGGAGCGATGTAAACCAAAGATGTAACCAGAATGTCGGTGAAGGTTTGCGACTGGTAACACTGGGGGAGCATTACGGACAACTTCGACCGTAACCTAACTACCTAGCTGGTTGCACCAGTTATGGAAAAAATGCTGGTAGACAAAAAACAGGACCATGTAACACTAGCCTCCAAAATTGTGCAGGTCGGCCCGACAGCAGCGCGTGGTGGCGGCTGTCCCCCAATCCACCTGAGCAGCCACAGCAACAGGCGGCTTCATTTTGGCGAAGTGGTGTAGCGGCTGCAGACACCGGCCGCACCCATGCAGCGGTGGACAGCAGCATATGCACAGGCTTGGACAGCGAGAGACACCTATCCTTCGGCAGGCAGCCAGCGGCGGCATCGACGACCGTAGCAGCATCGGAGGGCTACCAGCGGAAGGCTGCACTCCAGCAACAAGGACAGTTAACGCATCAGCGCCAGCCGGAGCGAGGGGCCTTGCAGCCAACGCAGCAACAAGGGACTAATGCTGCGGCGCTGCGCCAAGATGGCACTGCTGCAGCAGTGACATCGGCAGCTACTGCTGGCGGCAGTGGCACTGCAGGTGGCGGCCACAGCCTGCCTGCACGTGACCTGGATGAGTGGAGTTTTAGCAAATTTTTTGGTCCGGCCAAAACTGTGCCACGGCGTCGGAGAGTGAGCAACGGCGGTGATGGCGTGGACAGCTCGAGCCAGCACCCTGGGAATAAGAGCGATGGCGAGTTGGAAGCGGTGCACGGGGCCGATGGTGCAGCTACTGGGGAAGATGATGATTTGGAGCGCGACGGACCCGCCTCGGACCAGGACCGCCGGAATGCCAGGTTACCAGCACACAGGGCTCGTGCAGCAGGGCTTTCTCCAGCTAGCAAGCAGCAGCAGCAACCTGCCGGTGCCAACAGCGCGCCTGCCGGAGGGTCTGGCCCTCAGACCACCAGAGCGGATGTGGACTGGCCAGTGCAGTTGGCGAAGTTGGAGCGGGAGATGCAGCAGCAGTTGCAGCAGCTGCAGAGCAAGCTCGCTTCTACGGAAGAAGAGCTTGAAAAATCGAGGTACGAACGGATAAGTGGGCAGGCTGTGCATTGTACAAAAGCTGGATATGCGATTGCCTAATAATGGAGATTGCACCAGCATACTTTCGAAGGAGGTCCGTTCATTGCTCAGTTTCGCAGAGCGGCTGGGCAAGTGGTACCCCTGATTCGCCCTCCGAATGCCGCCGTGTACTTTCCTCTCCTTAGGTCGGAAGCTCGGCAGACCCGCGAAACACTCCAAGCCCGCGTGACAGTCTTGGAAGGCCGCGTGCGCTTCTTGGAGTGCGAACTGGAGTTGTGTGTGAAGCGCGTCCCCAGCCAGGAACTGGCCGGGAGAAGCAGCCCCGGGCGCGACCCTTCTTCCGCCCCGCTGGACGGGCTCGCCGCGGAGCCAAGCCTGTCTTGGAACTCCCCAGGCCGGTCACCCTCCGGGGGAAGAGCTGCGGACAGCCATCCCCGCGAACTCACGGCGCCATCCCTGTGCACAGGAGATGCTAGCCAACAGCACGGCCCCGGACCCGTGATCGTAACAGCTGCAACAACAGCAACAACAGCAGCATCGACATCGACATCGGTCTACTCCAACCGCCGAGAACAGGGTGTCCTTGTGGACCCCGGGCAAGCGTATCCAAGTGTGGCTGCTAGCGCAACGTCGGGGTTCGCAGAGTCGGAAGCCGCGCACGTTCGAGACGCGGGGTCCGTGGCGCCAGGGGACCTTGTCGGTTTGCGTTGGGATAACCACACAGCCGCGCCTGTGGCGGCTCCGTCCGCCAGTAGTAGTATTGCGTACCCCATGCATGCATCCCGCAATGGAGCTGGAAGGGTGGCGATATCATCAGGGCCAGCGGGCGGCCCCGTCACTAAACTAGCAATGCCGCAGCAGGCGCAGGGTCGTGATCCAAGGGCAGCACCTGCGGCTTCGCAGCCATCCTTGCCGCCAGGGGCGGCCGTTGCCCAGCAACGTGGGCCATCGTCCTTTTTACCCATGCCTCAGCCCAGCTTCTCCTTCCAGCCCAGCAGTCTCATGCAACAGGTCGCCTCAGCTGCCGCACCGCCACCGCCGCCTCAGCAGCAGCAGCAGCCTCAGCAGGGAGGCACTGTGACTGCCGCTGGTGCCTCTTGTAGGCCCCAGGTTCTGGGATCAAGCCTTCACAGCTCCGGCCTAGATAACGCACCCAGCCGGTGGGGTCCCGCCGGAGGTCCCCAAGCAGCTAGTGGCTTCGCAAACAGCGGCTTGCAGCTAGCAGCAGGTAACGCCCGGATGATAAGGCAAGGGAACTCAAGTATGGATGCCGGGCCTGGGCATCCGCCATTCCCCGGAACGGAAGCCGGATCAGGGACAGCGGCGCCAGGGCACATTGCTTGTGGCTGTCCGGACGACTACCTGGTGGCTTGGGGTGGGACAGAGCGTGTAGGTGCGGGGGCTGGGGAAACGGTGAACATGAGGTCAGCCACAGCAGGACACGTCGCTGCTCAGCACGGGTCCTTAGGAGGTCCGGCGCCGCCGCTGCGGCAGCAGGACTATGCAGCATTACAGGGACCTGCCCCTGCAGGGTCTGCATCCGCCGCACCGATGCACCATCACCACCACATCCTAGCAGTGGGCCTGGCTGCACCTCCCCAAACCTATGCCCCGCCAGATCAGCCGGGGTGGATTAGCTCTGCCAATGTTGGCGGATCAGCAGAGGCAGCGCTTGTTGCTGGTCAATCAGCGCCGTCTGTCACTGGTGGAGCGGGCTCGGGAGGTGCTGGGGATCCGGGACTGCAGGACGCGGGTGGCGCCGGTGGTGGGCCTCGGAAGACTGAGGACGTAATCAGCAGCCTTTACCTGCGCTACACCGAGGCTCAGGACTTTTTACAGACCCTCCGCAAGCGATGAGCATGCAGGCTGAGGTTGCTGCCGTTGTTGGGGCAGCTCCAGCGGGTGGTTCCGTGTGATGGCGAGTCAGCTCATTGTTTGACTATCCAGTTGCCGCAGAGGTCCCAAATGCTGGCGTTGGTGGTTGCATGGTGTCCCAGCCTGGCCTGTATGCCTTACTTCACAAGACATATGGTCTGGCCGCGTTTTTGATGCAAACGGTCCTCGTTTGCAAAGCGGTGTAAGGCCGCAGTTGGGCGGCGGCTGTGGAACGCTGAAGAGGAATGAATGCGGATTGACGGGACTGCGGTCCGAAAGGTACTTTCACGACATGACTGGCATGTACACTCGAACGGTACACTGATGTGACCAGTAGGACTGACCGCAGGGTTGTTGACTTTTGCCCTAGGACCCGAGTTGTGAGCGAATTAGTGTGGATGGATAAATTGAGGTGTTGCAACCTGACAGCTACACCGGTGGAAAGGAGTGTGTGCCTGGAGAAGGGCGCGTTGTGCACAGGAGTACTCTTCCAGCTTTGCCTGACTTAGGAGAGTGGGCCACCGTAACGTTGACTGGATGGCCCAGAGGGGCACATGTTACACGGAGCGCGCAGCAGTGCGCGCAACTGCTTGATGACTTCACTGCGATTTTCTTAACACTTGCAGCTTGCGATGCACAAGGTGTTGTTTGTGCCAGGACTCGAACCTGGACTTGTACTGCTGTATTGCCGGAAGACATAACATCGATTCGACATGGATTCTTAGTGGACAGCATAATGGCAAGACGGACGATGCATCTTTTGTTGCATGCTCTGCAGGCGCCGCTGAAACGCGCTGTTGGGACTCGGATTTGCAAGCGTTACATTGTCACACAATTTCGCGCGACGTTTCCACTTTTAATCCCCATGAACAGAGTTCATGAGTTCATATCAATGTAATTGCTGGCGGCTCACGGTCCGTTACCGGTCATACATTTGCTCCAGGTACCAAATCCAATCCAAGACAGCTCCCCAGCCGAGGTGGTGGGTGATGGGGCTTCCTATTGCTCACTAGTCGGTACGACCCATGCTGCCATTACCGAGCTGGTCGACCCGGCCTCTGCAATGCCAGCCCCCCACCGCCACCGTCCGCCGCGCCGCCTTTAGGTTCATCCTTCAACGGCCAGCTCTTCAACCGCTGTGCAGCGAGCGCCAAACTGCGAAGCCTCTCCGCCGCACGCTTGGCCGCTTCCGGATCTGCTGCGCCCACGACATCATCAACCCTAGGAGATGCCGCCGCGGCTTCAGCTCCCGGCCCCATGCCAGTGCCGCATATCAGATCTCCGCCGTTGCTGGCTGGGCCCGCCTCAGGTGACGATGCTGGGGAGGTCGATGGCCCCAAAGAATCCCCCTCCCCGGAATTTCGTTCACCCGCCGCCGCGCCTGGCGGCTGCAGCTCCATACGTGTCCCATCCCTTTCCTCCCTTGGTGCTGATGTTGATGCTGTCCCCGTAACTACGCTGCTGAAAGTCGCCGTCGCTGCTGCTGCTGCTGCTGCTGCATTACCGGCGCGAGCCCCTGCCGGCCCAGAGCTCCTGGCTGCCACCGCTGCCATCTGTGTCAATGCCTGCGGCCGGTGCCGTTCATTCATCATTCTGCTGCCAACCGGCTCCTGCTTCATCGCCTCGGGTGCATCTGAGGAGGCCGCTGCCGCGTTGCTGCCGTCAACACGTGCCACTAGCGCAGCGGCACCCCTGCCCTCGGCCCTTCGCTGCCACTTGCCTCCTTCGCCCCCGCCCGCTGATGCCGCTGGCCCCTCCGCTACACCTGGTGCCGAAGACGCCGCCGAGCTGGTCCGTATCATTCGCGGTGCTGCCCGACCAACAGATGACCCCGGTCCCCCCGTCCCCGCCCCCGAGCTTCCTGGCGTCCCTGCCTCCTGCTGCTGCTGCTGCAAGAGTCGGTTCTGGTAGTACTCGGCAAAGGTCATCACTGTCCAGTTGCTCCATCGTTTTCGCATCGCCTGCATCGCCCGAGGCACCAAATCGGCACGCGCCAGCTGCACCAAGGCGCCGATTGCGCCGCCGTTGGGTGCTGTCAACATGGACACCTGGACCGGGTTGAAGCCCAGCACACCGAAGCGCTGGAACAGGAAGGGCGGCCGCGTCTGCATGCCGAAACCCGCCACGTACAGGACCGCCGGCCGGCTCGGCAGCGGGTCATTGCCGTACATATCCGCGTATGGCAGATCGGACCGCATGATGTGCACGCGGCCGCGGTACGGTCCTAATGGTTGAAGCAATGGTTCGGCGTCGCTGCTGGATGCTACAGGCGCTGCCGCGTCAGGGGCAGCGGTGCTGCCGCCGTCGGCAAGGGAGCTACTCGCCTGCATCGCCACCTTAGCCGCAACGAAACGCAGCAGCCGCGTGAAGGCAGCGCCCGTCATGAATGCGTCAAAGCCGGCTTCATGGGCCTTTTCCACAGACGCGCCAACGTAACCCGCAAACCCTGGCGCGTGACGGATCTCCGGCACACCGCCTCCCAGGGTCGCCGGCAGCCCCACACCCGGCACATGAGCCCGCAGCCATTGCTCGTCCATTAGCGTGCGGTACAGGTTGGCCAGCCCCGAATCCCCAACCGGCACTCCCGCCGCGATCAGCTGCGTAGCAATGTGCTTTGTGTCGTACAACCCACCCGGAAAGGCACGCTGCAACAGGGCCTTATAAGCGCGCCAGTTGCGCGGGAGCACGCCGTTGAACTGGGACAGGGTGTATGCCAAATCCAGGGAGGCGTTATGGCCCACGAGGGGTCGTCCGGCGTCACGCAGGACGTCGAGCACCTGGAGGGATTCAGGGCAGGGGTATCGGGCGGAGGGATGACGGCGCGATGTGGGCTGCGGTTGGGCCTTGATGTAGATTGGCCATCCACCCTCCCGTCCCCATTTGGCTTCACAGACGCGGCCGTGGCCGATGTTTTGGCCTCTCTCATTCCTCCTCTACCCCAACGCCAGCCCCAGTCAGCCAGCCCAGGAGCCAGTTAGTTACCTGCGAGAAGCCGCTCTGCTCCACAAGCATCTCTAATCGCTGCCGTGCCGTCAGCTGCTGACCGCTGGCAATCAGGCTACTGGGCCGCCACTGATCCAACCTCCGTAGCCGCATGAACTCCTCACCCTCATCCCCGGAACTATTTGCCGCAGC
The DNA here is from genome assembly GCF_000143455.1 of Volvox carteri f. nagariensis. Classification (NCBI taxonomy): domain Eukaryota; kingdom Viridiplantae; phylum Chlorophyta; class Chlorophyceae; order Chlamydomonadales; family Volvocaceae; genus Volvox; species Volvox carteri. The sequence goes on from NW_003307557.1 coordinate 276,888, forward strand.
CTCCGCCTCCGCCTCGCCGTCAATGGCGCCGCTTCCCCCCTCGCTGTTGCTGCTGCTGCCAACAACCCGCTCCACCTCTTCCACTTCCCCCTCCTGTTCCGCAGCCGCTGGGCCCCCTAGTCCAACTGCGGCTGCTGGCTCCCCATCGTCGCCATTAGCGCCGCCGGCGCTGCCGCCCCTGCTGCAGATGTCTATGGAGAAGGGGTCGTACCCTAGGGACGGCAGCTGGAACTCCTCCTGCAGCAACAGCCGCATCAGCGTCCGCAGCCGCCGGGTGCGCGGCAGCGGCAGCACCAGCTCCGGCTCCGCGCTCAGCAGCCAGGACAGCGCTCGCGCCCGAGTGGCCTCCACCAGCGCCTCCTCCGCGGGTCCCCGCACCTCCCGGCTGCGCTGCGTCTTATCCAGCTCCTCCCGCAGGCTGCGAAGCTTGGCGTCCCGGGCCGCCAGCGGAATGAAACCAATGCCGTCGCGGATCATCTTGTTGAAGTCAAAACCCTGGGCCGGGCCGGGCCGGGCGCCCCCGAAAGGGCGGGGTGGAGGGGAGGGTGGTGGATGAGTATGAGGAAACAGTACACGGCAGTGCAGTGCAGTGCAGTGCAGATGTACAGGAGGGCCACCAAGCAGCCAAGGCTGTGAGCCTCCGTTGCGTGGGGTTGGACATGTGGTGTGGTGTGGTGTGTGGGGGGGGAAGGGGCTGGGATGGTGGATACACACGTGCATGTGCTAGTGTGGACGTGTGTACGGAAACGTGTCAGGGAATTTGTGTATACGCAACGGCAAGGCCTTGCAGGGTTCCCTGGAGGGGGACCGGGTCCACGCGGTGTATCCAGGAGGTGTGTACGACTGCGACTGCCATCTGGAGATGTCCGTGGTGAATGCGGCTATCGTACGAGGGCATGTACGGCATACCTGCTCCGCGAGGTAGGCCAGGGAGGAGGACTGGCACAGGAAGCGCTTGTCCCAGCCCGTCTTGTCATCGGGGCGGGGAAAGATGTAGGCGTTGAAGGTCTTGGCCTCCCAATAACCCCCCCGGGCAGCACCGGGAGCAGCATGCCACTTGAACGCGGACAGCCCAAACTGCAACACGCCAGGAAATGCGGGATAAGGCTGGAAGCGGGTGCGCACCTATGCATCCATATGAAGTGGGTTCAGGTTTTGCTACCGGCGTATTTAATCAATGTGCGTTTGCTAGGAGCTGAGGGCGGATGATTCATGTCGGGCTTAGGGTTTCATGGTGCGGGTTTCTTGGGTGACTGTGTCCGGGCGTCCTTTGGTTGTCCCAAATGCCGGTGGGAGGGTTGCATGTCGCTCCGAAACTAGGTTGTACCTGGCAAATGGCAAAGTTGTCGGCAGAGGCCAGCAAGCGCTTGTACCGCTCTTCGTAGTCGTCGAGCGGGTCCTCGCTGACGCCCTCAGGGAACAGCCCGGTGAACTCCGCGTCTATGGCGACAAAGGTCGCCTCATGGATGGCTGACCGCATGATCGGCAGCACATCTTTGAAGTTATGACGGTTTACGTCGGTGAAGTTCAGGCACGGCGGCTGTTCGTTCGCTGCTTGTACGGTTGGCGCCGAAGCTGTTTCTACCAGAGCGCTGCGTGCCGTTGTTTCGCTGGACGGGATCCCCCAATATGCCAAACGGCTTACCGGTCCAAGCGAATGCCTGACCACACAATGTGTGCTGGGGCGTCGATTTTCCCACGCTCTGACGCCATTGTAAGATGGTTGTATAACGTTCATCTCTTTCTGTTAATTTCCTTGCTTGATGGTGGTTGATTTAGAATGTTACATTCATGGAATGTGCTTGAAACAGTCGCCAAGCATCGTGCAGACTGTTAAGGATACAGCCGCAAAGGATTCTATTGCGCTATAGAATGCAAGTTAACCTAGCTGTGGAATTTGGACCGTGAACTGGGTGGTTAGAGCACCGTTGAAGGTTTGTACGGCTGCGAACAGGCAGAACCGATCTATCCAAGCTTCAGAACAGCCAAGCTGCCAGATGCAGGTCCAATGGCTGCAAGATATATTTGTGTAGTATTTCTGTCTCACGTAATTCTTTGATTTGGAACGGGCGGAACTACGGGCATAACTACCTTTGCTAATAGATAGCTCCAAGCTGATATTCGCAACGCAATATCGGGCATGACTTCCTGAATCCGGTCACCTTTAGCTTCTTGAAACGTTTCATGCTGTAACGCGCTGACTGGTGACCGAACTGGTGCGCTTGCTGCATGTCAACATGTGCCAACCAGGTAGCGCGGGGCCATACATTTGGGTTAGTGCTGTGCTTCCGGAATTCATCCCGCATACTATAAAACCCTCTCCAAGGCCAAATGCTTCCTATCGGCTGTCATACCAAACCTGGCCCGCCTTCATACCGTACACCAGCAGATCCGCATGAGAGCAGATCCGATGTTGACGGAGTGGAAACTGAAAAGCTAGGTCTGAGCGCACAGTCACGAATGTGCGTCTAAACGCGAAGGAGCAGGGGCTCTCCGTTCTGTCGCTTTGCCTACCAAGAAGAGTCGCATTGCCGTGTTTCGGTGCCGGGTGAATCGCCAGCAAGGCAAAGTTTTATAAAACGTTTACAAAGAAAACCTGAAACAATACAAAAGTAGTTTCATGACCTTTTACAACTAGATAAGTAAATATTAGCGTTCCTCATAAAACTTATTCCACGCAGCATACTTCGAGCAACCCGCAATCCTGTGGTTAACCTTCTCTTTCCGCGTTTCACAACTTAACGGAAAATGATTCAAGCGCAGACTCGCGGCCAAGTGCTGGAAGGCGTGCAGCAGTATGGGCTAGCACCAGGAGCCCGCAAGATGATCGATGCCGAAGAGCAGGCAAGCCAGCTGGGGCCTGGAACCTTGCTCTTTCTACCACACCATGCGCCTAAACAACCTTTCAGGGGTCCAAACCCTTCGGCCCGTTGCTTCCACTTTCTACCAAGGCCAACAGCTCCATCCAGGGTCCCCGCTCGCATTCCCCATATACTACCCCTGCATCCCGCGCCCTTGTTGCCCGAGCCTGGCGCATAACCCACCTTCACAACGACTAAATCTCGCTCCACCTGGCGCAGCTTTAGAACTTCACGGCCCCCTAATCCCACCGGCACGACCACATCATCCGAGCCTACACCCGCCCTCCGGCCCGGCCCCCAACACACGCAAAAGTGCACACACACGCAAACATACGCAGCTGCCCTCGTCCTCCTCTCCCCTCTCCCCGGAAGACATCTCCTCGTTCCACAACTTGGCGTTCCTCACTTACGTCAGTTACCCGGAGGTTATCGATAAAGCCGTTACTTCCACACCTCCTTTGCCCCCCATTATCACACCCTCCCCCCCGCGAGCTAATGCACTTTTCCCTTTCCGACCCACCTAACCCCTGCACCGCCCAACCACCTCTCGCCTCTGCCCTGCTGCCCCAGGCCGCCCAAATGGCCATGGAGACGGGCATCTACGCGGTGTGGCGCAGCAGCAAGGGCGGGGACTGCACCCGCATCGCCCCTTCGGCCCGCTGCTTCTGCAACCACAGCTACGCGGACCACTTCTTCGTGTCACCCAAGGCGCCGTACCCGATATGCAAGGCCTGCTCTTGCCGCGCATTCGCCTTCGTGCCCTCGCGGTGAGCAGGGGGCCGCACCACCACCACCTGTGCAGCCGCTGTGTCACCTCATACACATACACATACAGTCCGCCGCGTGTCTCAAACCCCTCTCCCCTCCAGTTTCCCCCCGGCAGTCTCACCACATCTCCCAATGCACTGCCGTACCAGCCGCACTTCATGTCCACTCCCTTCCCTTCCCTTCCCACCCCCCGGGGCAGGCCGGAGGAGGTGGGTGAGTGGTGGCTACCCCGGCGCAAGGGTTTCAACGTGCACACCTGGCGAGCCAAGTGCCGCTGCGGCCACGGGCATGACGAACACGACCCCAACGCCAGGAGGTGCCGCTGCGGCTGCTCCATGTTCCAGTCCAACTTTGCATGCCTGGTAGGAGCTGTGGGGGCGGTGGTGGTGGGGGTAAGAATGGTGGGGGCGTTTGAGACCTGGCGCACGTATTCACATTTCCGACGGAAGCCCCCCACCCCACCCCTCACCCCCTACCCACTCCAGCCCCCGGGATACCCACCACCACCCATCCACTCACGTCGGCCAGGTGACCCTTTGTTTGCTCCTCTTGCACCACCACCACCACCACCACCACCATCACCAGCATCATCATGTGGTTCCACTCAGCCTCCTGTCACCCCTCCCCTCCCCTCCCCCCCCCTCCCCCACGCGCCGGGGTTCTGTTCACCTGTTAGGTATGCGACCTCAAGTGGGAGGACCACGAGACGGTGTTTGAGAGCGCCACGGAGCGGCTGATGGCGGGCAGGCCGGTGGGAGAGGACTTCAGGCCCCTGGCGGACGACTCGGCCATCAGGGAGCTCGTGTTTCCGGGAGAACATGGGGCGGCGGCGGTGGACTGATTNGCGNGTAATAAGNGAGNGGCGGGCGGGTGGGGGGGAGGGAGGGAGGGGGGGAGGGAGGGAAATAGTGACAGAGAAGCTGCGGGAGTCTGTGAGTGTGTGCACGTGTGTGTATTTCGAAAGGGGGAAAAAAGAGGAGGTAGGTGCAGGCGGACTTGGGACGGCGGTGCGGGTGCGGGTGCGGGTGAGGGTGAGGGTGAGGGTGAGGGTGAGGGTGAGGGTGAGGGTGAGGGTGAGGGCAGCCCTGCGGCGAGTGGAGGAGGGGGAGGAGGAGGGCCCTCCTCCCGCCGTTTCCCCTTCCACCTCTCCTCCCTTACCGCCCTTGGCCCCCCTCCCCTAGCCTTCGTCGCGCCCAGGTCCCTGTCAACCGCGGTGAGAAGGCGGTACGGATCATGGCGGCCAGCAGCGGCGGCGCAGTGGCGGACCAGCCCCTGGCCAACCGGTGGGGCAAGGTGGCCAACCCGCCGGCATGGCCGCCCGGCCGCGTGCTCGGCGGCACGACAGCGCCTGAATACCTCCCGGGCGGCGGATCGCCATCTTCAGCAGCAGCAGGTGCAGGTCCCAGCGGTTCCTCAATCCTCTCCCGCCGTACAGGGGGTGGTACGGGCGGCGGGGAGGCCAACGGACCTCGGGGCCCGGCTCGGCCGTCGTCGACAGGCCGGGGCCGGCCGGGAAGTAGTGGCTCGTCCAGTGCGGGTGGTGGCGGTGGTGTTGGTTACAGTGGTACGGCGAGGCCGGGGTCGGCGGGTCGACGGCCGGGTTCTAGTACGGGGTTGGCAGGTACGGCGGGAGGCAGGTCGGGGGCCTCTGGGGGCGCCTCTTCGAGCTCGCAGGGTCCCAAGCAACTGTCAAGCGGGTTTAGACCCGTGTACGACTGAGGCCGTGTGTATGAACGTGTATCTGGGAGTATGTCGTACAATACTCAGAATATGAAACGTGCTCGCAAGTGTCCCATTTGTGTGTATGTACGTCTATATGATGTGTGAAACAGGGGGGTGTATCTTCGCCCGTGGCAGCTACCCTGCGAAACCCTGCCTTCCCCGGTATTTCGGGGCACCCTCATCCAGTCACCCTAGTCAACTTCTCAGTGGATCGCTCAGGTTCCGCACCCACCACCAGCATCCAACGGAATCTGCCGGGTCGACAGCGGCCCAACTCCGTTCCTGGTCGGCTCGCAGGTTAACTTTATCCCAGGTCACCACCGTCCATCAACTAGGGGCGCAATGCCTTCCACCATCGGAAGGACTTTTGACCCTAACGGGTATCGATCCCGGGATCTCCCGGGGGCAATGGTCGCGCCTTACCAGTGGTGCCAAACCCTTATATAATATGTCTATGTATGTATGTGTACGTATTATGTCGGTGCGGTTGTGGATGTGCTGCCTCTGGGTTGCAGCTGCGAGTGCGAGTGCAGGCACAGTTGAGATCTCGGCGTCTCGTGCGAAATATAATGTGTATACTGTATATTGTACGCAGGACATGGTCCGTCGATGTGTGTGGGAGGGTGTCTATGTATTGATTCCAGCGGTGGCCTCCTTAGGCTATGTGGCTACACCGCGTGAGTTGATTAGATCTGCGAACAGGTCCGCGATTTGAAACTGTTGATGCGGAGACGAGGGGGGCAACGCCGGGTGTATCTTGCCCCCCTCGTGCATATCTCGTTGCCAGCCAACCACTAGCCGCCATCGTCCCCCCCTTCACCGACCGCTGTAGAAGGCCCGAACAGATTAGAAGTTGCAGTAACTTAATAATAAGAGTAATGTGTATTTATAAAGTAGGAGCCATGGCATTGCCAATTCTGTTTCGCTATCTGTAACAAGACTGGTAGGGGGCCGGGTGTTGTATCTCTGATCGTCCGGTGTCGCCTCCCGCCGAGCGACTGACGACATCTGGTGTCGACATCTGCGATAACGAGTGGTCCACTACACTGCAAATGTTGCCGGTTTGGGTGACTGTTCAATTGCGGTGTGTGAGGTAGGCAAGGCCCGACAAGGCCCAACAATGCACCAGCACCATGATGCTCGGCATCGGCAGGCAGGTCCGGGCGTTTCTGTTTTCCGTGGGTTGCTAGGGCGGAGGGAGAGCGGTGTTGCCTTCGAGGGGGAGGGGCGAGGGGGGAAAGGAGGTTGCGGTATGCTGAAAAGCACACCTCGAGGCCGCAGAGGCTGCTGTTTGTAACAACAAACACAACAGAACTACCGAGCCAGCGAGACGGCCTGCACATCTGCGTGGGATGCAGGTTGTTGTGGGCCATCGCTGTGGGAGACCCACACTCGGGGCCTGTGTATGTGTGTGGGGGGGGGAGGGAGACATGCGGGAGGGAGACATGCGTCATGCAGCGGTTCCCCGCCCGTCGTTGCACTTTGAGAAATAAAGTTGGAGGAGGGCCCCAACATGTGTTATATGGTAGGCGTACGGCGAATGTACGGCAATTGCTGCCGGGTGAGTTGGATTGGCCGGCTCAATGACCTTCACCTGACTGTACATACACACGCACACGCACACGGTGACGTCTTCCTGCCTTCTCCCCACTTTCTTCTCCCCCGGGGAGGGGTGTGGCATCCCGGGTTGCTCCCTGACACCCCCCCATCCTGAAGATCTTCACATCCCGATAGCATTCCTTTGTGAGGTTGCTGTGGGATAGATAGTTTTGCACCTCGAGAAGGGACGACGGGCATTACAAGGGCGGAATGTGTCTCGAGGGTTTGCAGAGAGCAATCTGCTGGTACTGCCATGCACCGCGTCCCTTCGTCCCTGCCCCTTCCATCCTGTAGGCAGCGCCTGGCTTCTGGCGCCAACTCGTACTGTCCCCAACTCGAAGCCACGAGGTCTCGGTCCATATCGTTCACTCCGGCCAACTGCCATTGCAACACCAGCTCAAGAAGACAACCTGCTCATATGTCCCTGTGCTGCATTTCCCCTCCAACTCAATAAGTCCGTTGGTTCATAACCCTCCAGAAAATTCTTCCCAAGCTGCTTTTATAGCCGATAAGAGTTTCGAATGATCCGTGCACCGTTTAGATTTTAACCAACCGACTGCGCGATGTGAGCCCGTTCAGGCAACTGGGCTGGCGCCCATACCAGCCACATGATTCGCGCCACTTGACCACGCGGGCACACACAGCATACGGGCCCTCATGCACCCTCATGCACCCCCCGGATCAGAACCTGTCCTTCGCCGCCCTGACCGCCGCGAAGACCTCCCAGTCCTCCGCTGCGGGCCCCAGTCCCATGTTCTTGCGTACGGAGGGGGCTCCGGGTCGGAGGAAGGGGTTGGTGGCCTTCTCTTCCCCCAGGGTGCTGGGCACGGTAGCCTCGCCCTGAGGGGAGAATAGCGGGGTCCGGAGCACGTGACCCGGCAGGGTGGCAGGAAGTAGGATTCGGAGCGGAGGCAATCGCGTACATGCGATAGGGTGAGAGGCCGCCTCAGCTAGAAGAGGAGGCCAAATCCGGTGGTGGCGGTGGTGTGTGGTGTTGGTGTGTGGTGTTGGTGTGTGGTGTTGGTGTGTGGTGTTGGTGTGTGGTGTTGGTGTGTGGTGTTGGTGTGTGGTGTTGGTGTGTGGTGGTGGAGCCCAGGCGGTGGCTCCGGATGATGACGACCCCACACGGGCAGGTCTCACTCGGACCACCGAGTGGATGAAACCCTAAGTCAGGAAGCGGCCGCGAAGGCAGGTGTGAGGGACTTTATGCCCCACTGCCTCCTTCGCGGTGGGTTACCGCGGGGGGGGGACTTAACGGGAGGGCTTCCCTGCTCTGCTCAGGGTCCAGGACGACACCACACCCCGCACTCCACACCCCACACACGCACGTCCCGCACCTTTGCCCTGGCCGCATCCACCCGCATCTTCCGATCCGCCAGCTGGGGGTTGTCCGGGTCCACTGTCATCGCGAACCGCGCATTGGCTGCGGTGTACTCGTGTGCGCAATAGACCCGCGTGTGGTCTGGTAGCGCCAGAAGCTTGGAGAGTGAGGACCACATTTGGCGGGGGGAGCCCTCGAACAGCCGCCCGCAGCCCAGAGCGAACAGCGTGTCGCCTGCACATGTGTATGTGTGAATGTGTATTGACATGTGTGCTAATGTGTGTGTGTGCGATGAAAACGTCCGGGGGTTCAGCCGGACAGACAGCGGCACGTCGTGTATGTGTAAAAGTATGGAGGAATGAACAGTAAGGGGGCATGCGCATGAGGGCGTGTGAGCTGTGCTCTCTAAGAGGATCACTGAGGCAGGGCGCCACGAGAGCTGACCGGGAGAGAGGGGGGATGAGGGCACTCTGGACAGCATCTTCCCCGGGCGATCACCCTCCAGAATTTTTCCACGCTGGGTCGCCCACTCCCTTTCTCCCACCCCCCTCCTCCTTCTCCCTGCCTTGGCGCTTCCTCGCGTCCCGATCCACCGCCTTACACAGCCCGGTATCCCACACCTTGACATGCAGGAGCGGCCGTTGGCCGCCCCTATGTATGTCCGTCCGCTGGGGCCCCTCCCCGCACCGCCGCGTTCCCATTCCCCTGTACGAACCACGTCCCCTCACCCCGCCTATGCCCTTCCGCCTATATCGCTCATAGGGTCAAGAAACGTTGGTGGCGCTGCCTCCCCCGGGTGGTCCCCCCCTTCCTCCCCCTTGCCCTTGAGAGTGCATTCCGCTGGTGGTTGTGGTGGTTGTGGTGGTTGTGGCGCCTCACCGGGGAAGAGCGCTCCCGCCTGCGGCACCCAGTAGGTGATGTGGCCCCGTGTATGACCCGGCGTGTCGAACACCCGCACCTCCAGTGACCCGAGATGCCAGGAGTCACCCTCGCCCACCTGCACCATCACCACCACCACCACCACCACCAGCAGTAGCAGAGGTAAGGGACAAGAGGAGGCGATGGTGATGGAGCGTGGAGGAGCCAAAGACAATGATAACACGGCGAAAAACTTCGACAAAGCTAACGTCCTACGCTGTCCTGCACGCTGTCCAGCGGAGGGTAGCTCTGTCTGAGACCCACACACGACACGACAGCCGCACGCCCATGATAGCCGCGAACGAACGTCGACATATCGCACATTCAAATTCATTTGGGGGCGGAGATCATCCGGGCGAAGAACCTTACGAGTATCAGCGGCCCTGTAGAGCGGAGGAAATGGAACGGAGGGAGGGAGACGAACAGGCCGCGACATGGCCGACATGGACAACAGGCACCTAGAGCCGCAACGGCTCTGGCGACGGCTCCGGAGTTGCGTCTCATCACATCGTACTGCTGCTGCTGCTGCTGCTGCTTGCTTCTACACAGTGCCCCTGTGCGGCCCCTAGATCCAACAGGGGAGCCCCCGCACGTCTTGAGGCAGAGTTTGTCTATGTGCTTGTGTGTGTATGTATGTGTTTGTGAAGTATCTGACCGGGCCTGACACCAGTGCCAGGGGGGCTGCTGCCCAGCCCCAACGGAAAGAACGCCTAAGCTCTGTCCCGCGGACGGGAGAGGGGCGTGAGAGGGGCCTCTGCCCCCTCGAGAGCCGCGGGTCCGCTAGCTCCATGTGTGTATGTGTGTATACGAAGCGTAAGAAGTGAGTCACATATCTCGTCCACATAGTGCCCCGTACCTGCACCTCTATTCCCGGGATGCGGTCCTTATCCGCCCGTGGGCCCACGATATCGCAGCTGGGGAAGCGGCGCTTGAGGTCCAGATTCGCCCCCACGTGGTCCCAGTGGTGGTGCGTGTTGAGGATGGCGTCCAGGACCCAGCCCCTGGGCCGAGATACCGACAACAGCAACAACAACGAGCGCAACGGCAATTGGAACGGCAATGAGAGCAACGGCAATTCCAACGGCAATAGCAACGGCAGCAGGGGTGGCAAAGGTGAATGAATACAGGGATACAACCACTCGATACGGTACTGCCGAGGCCACGTAGAGGTACAGATCAGTCGGTGGTCCACTGCGGGGGGGACAAGATGCGGAGCTGGGTCGGGAGCCAGGAGGACTTCTGTGTGTGTGGGGGGGAGGAGTACATGTAACGGCAGGCGGCTGGCAGAGGTTAAGGCCTGACTTCTGCTCCCGGCCGACCAGGGTTCAAATCCGCCTGCCGGCTCCTCGGGTGTTTGAGGAGTGTTGAAATGGGAGGTGGCCCCCCATCATATGGACGATGTAGGACGTGATAAAATCAACTTGCGAGCTAACCAGGAACTAAGTTGATGCGCCGTTGATCCGCTAGATTTGGTTGGATGCTGGTGGTGAGTTGCCGAACCCAACGAATACATTCTGAAGTCGGATGGGGTGACGGATTAGGGTGCCCCTCTAGCAGGGGAGAGCAGGGACTGCCCCGGGAAAGGGGGCCGCTGGCGAAGTTAACCACCCTGTAACAACATACATGTAACGTGTATGTATGTATGTATGTATGTGGGGAGCACGAGATGGGCGTGACGAGGCACGGCTCACTTAGCAGGGCGGCAGATGAGGGGATGGTAGGCCTAAACCGCATGTGTGTATGTGTGTGCGGGGGGTGTTCCGGTATCGTCTGCGACTATACATCCGCGCGGCCGTACTTGGAAGCCGACTCGCGGTTGCACCCTGATGTCAGTGACCCACCCTGGTCGCCGCTGGTCAGCTCAGCTCACCCACCTGCGCTCCAGCTCTGAAACCACCGGATGCAGCTCCGCGGGATCGACCACTGCGGTGCGACCGCTAGTGGGCTCCCGCAGCAGCCAGACGTAATTGTCCGACAGGCAAGGCACCCGGACCACCTCCAAGGCTCCGCAGTCACCAGTCATCGGGCCGCAGTCAGCTGTGCTTGCGTGTGTCCTGGTGCTGGTGCTGGTGCCCCTAGTGCACCTAGGTGGTGCGCAGCTGCGGAAGGCTGCACGGCTGTTGCTAGTGGCGCTGCCACGTATAGCTGCGGTCGTACAAAGAGCAGGAAATGCACTTGCAGCCGTGGTGGCGGCAAGGCAGAAGCTGGCGGTAGTGGTATTGGTGTGGTGATTGTGGCAGTGTGGTGGAGGTGGCGGGGATTACGACCGTGACGGAGGGATGCAAGGCGGGGGAGAAAACAACGGTAAGTTCTAAAAAGGGAGGGAAAGGAGCGAGCGGTGAGCGAGTTTGTTGGGTGTTGCACAGAGCGGCATGTACTGCTGGCCAAGGCGCGCCGAGGACCATCCTACATACTAAGCTAAACGCACAAGGTGAACGTCCCATGCAAGGAACATTCAGTGGGTCCGCCCCCAGCGCAGGTACACATCGCGCCACAAATACGCAGGAATCGTGCAGTCTGCCAAGGATCAGCAAATATGAGTCGTGAAGTCTACTACTAATACAGAAGTCATCAACATCGAGTCCGCAACCAGTCATCGTATAGGTTTAGGGCTTGCCTGCTGAGGTAACGTGCCCTGCAGCTTTCAGACCGAATCATATTTAATCTTGTTCCTGGATGTTGCAAGAAGAGAGCGAATTGCCTTCGTTAGCAATACGGCACCTGACCGTTGATTTAGGTGTGGTCTCACCGTGCATCATTCGTGCTTTAGATCTTCACTACAAAACGTATTGCTAACATAATTATTACAGAGTTGGGCAACTTTGAAATCAGCGACAATTGTCGTTGCCATTCAACCGTGTCCCGTGCCAGTTGGTTTTCCAATGAACAGAGGCACGTTCTTTCTTCAGGAGAACTCCAGTCGTGACTTCAAGTCTTCAGGTTTGGACGTGATTGCCGGAAGGCTGGCGTGCGGGTGGTTCCTCTTGACTGCAATTGGTCAGGCCTGGCTATGGCCCGTCATCCTGGTGGTCGTCTGTTATGCTCGGAAGCTGTGGCTTACAACCGCTTTCCTTGGGTGCGTTTTTTGCGTTGATTTTGACGTCCGGAATGATTGTTTCGGAAGTTGGCCTTAGAGGCGACGAGGTGCGTGGTGGGAGCGGTTTGACACGCCCTATTTGGATACAGGTACATGCTGTATGTATCTATTGGTCCTGGCGTTAAAGCAGGTCGGACGTGCACTTGGCCCAAGCCGCTCCGGAGGTAAGCATCTATAGCGTCTTGCTTGCTGTGTCTAGCTCGCACGGCACGCAACGAACATTGCCTGCGTGCTCTACTAGTAGTTGAAACCAACATTAGAATTATTTATCTATGATAAATCCGCATTTGTTTGCACGCTGCTGTCGGCGTTCCAAGACTCGAGACGTCACACTTAGGACGCGACCCAAATTCAATTACACGCCCCTCACTTGTTGCTTCGCATCAAACAGTACATAGCATAGTAATGTGCTTTAGAACTATTTCTGGGAGTGGGATCGCTCCTGCCTCGTAAAGGTTCTGGGGTTTTTGCAAGCCATACATTCCATCACAAACGGCCTGTGTGGTTTGCTGGATATTATCCCAAATGTGGCTTCAAAATTAAATTCCTTACATGGAACTGTTTTGGGACATGGTCTCAGAAGCGCGCGCTAACGAACTGCAAAACCTTACAGTTTTGGGACGTTAAATTCTCGTTGGAGATGCGGGAGTACGAGGCTCCAGCCCTGACCCATTCTGGATCTCCCGCCGTTTCTGAAGCTTAACCACCGAGCCACCGGATTCGTGGCCACGTTGGCCACCATGGCCGAGTGACCCACATATTCCCCACTGAGGCGTCTAGGCGGCCTGATATTCTCAGAGGCATCGCTTGATAAGCACATTACACGGTACTCCAGGGCCCACTAAGATTAAGCAGCCTGAGGCCTGGAACACATGCATACAAACTCCTACCTATCCCTGCACATGACCCACAAACACGTGTCAACTTGTGCCGCGCATCGCTGGCTGGTGCTCGCCGCCAACGTCGCCCACGCCGCTTCTAACCTCGTCTCCCTCTTGGACGTGACGTACGACAGCTGGTCATTATGGCGATTGATGTCGTCCTACTTTGACGCCAAACTGATCAAGACGGTCGACCTGGACCCCTCTGGCAATTACTTATTTGTCGTTCATCCGCATGGCGTTATCGCCATCTCCTCCTGGATTAACTTTGTCACCGAGGCCACGGGCTTCTCAGAGAAGTTTCCGGGCAAGTCCATTCCGGGCATCATTTTATTTGCGGCACTTGCTGCAGGAAGAAGTCGCAGGGGCACGTCCTGGGGAGGTGGGGGGTTGCTTCCATGTAAACCAAGCTCGGAAGGGAGTTAACAGCACAATATCTAGGAAACGTGCCTTTGCAGCTGAGGAAAAGACTCCAGGTGCCGACACGTGACGTGAGACGTGTGACGGTGACGGTCACACGGGACCCTGGCACCCCTCGACATTGGGTTTGGAGTGACATGTAATGTACTACAGACGGAGAACCAGCTTCCTCCTGAAGCTTGGCTTAGCTCCGGCCCAAGCTTGTGATTTTGTAACCAAACGCAACAACTGCAAACGCAAAGCTTCTTGGGACTGCCACACACTGCATCCTGTCCCCCCCCCCGTAGCTGCGCTGTTTAACTCCCCCTCCACCCAACCCAAGGCATCGACCTTCACGCGGCCACCTTGGGGAGCAATTTCCGTGTTCCGTTGCTGCGGGAGTATGTGCTGCTGCATGGCATGGTGGATGCGAGCAGGGACACACTGCGGGCGGTGCTCGGCGGGTGGGTGGGCGGGCGGTAGTGGGTGGGTGGCTACTCGGTGGAGGGAGAGGAGAGGAGAGGTGGGATAGGGGGGAATACGAGGGGAAGGAGGGGAAGGGGCAGTGAAGGAGTTGAGGAGTCGCGTAATATAAAGTGTCCGCGTAATCCGGAATCCGTGATACGCGTAGTATAAACATTAAAGCTGATATTGTCAAACCGGCTTTGTTTATATTTCCCGCAGTGCTGCACGAGTGTATATTGTTTACATGCGAGAGCTGAGTGTGATGTGATGTGATGTGATGTGAGGGAATGGCAAGGCGGGGCCTGGACAGAGATGTCCGGTTGGTCAGGACTCACCCATCCCTTCCCCGCCGTCCACCATTACCGCCGCCCTGCTCCTCCCCTCAGGCCGCCGGGGCGATCAGCGCTGCTGGTGGTGGGCGGAGCGGCGGAGGCCCTCTTGGCTGCTCCTGGCACGTACGACCTGGTACGTAGACCAACACGTACAGCAGGAACCAAGAATTGTATGCATCTGGCGGGGTTGTATATGAAACAAGCCTGTCTGGATGCCGCAGTGCTTTCACAGCGGGCCCCTTTCCGGAAACCCTGTTGTTACTGTGATTACCGGATGCAACCGACGTCCCCGGTTCATACCCCAATCAGTTCCACATCCATCTGTTAGTTACCCACCAGGGCTGACCTCTACCCCTCTCTTTTCCTCCTTCCATTGCTATGCGACTCCCAGGTGCTCCAGGCCCGCAAGGGCTTTGTGAAGGTGGCGCTGCAGACGGGCGCCACCCTGGTGCCGGTGATCGCGTACGGAGAGACCGACACGTTCCATACCCACATTCCCCAACCTGACAGCAAGTCGGCAGCAGCCATCAGGTGAACCGCAATCAGGGGGGAGAGGGGAGGGGAGGGGAGGTTCAGCAGCTAGCAGGAAAGGAGGTAAGATTGGCATAAGTTGGTTGGCCGCAGGGGGAGACTGAGGGGGGTTGGGCGCCCGTTGGGGGGCAGAGAGCGACGGAGAACAATTTCGTGTGGTGGTGATGTCTGCTGGACTCAGCTGCCTTTCAAGTGTATAGGGAAAGGTGCACTCGAAAGCTCCGGATCAACCCTCGGCTTTTTTGCCACATCAGCTCCCCTCCCGCTCTGTTGCTTATCATCGCACACTGTGGGCTTTGCGCTTTTGACAAGATTCAATGACAAGGCGATCAGAGGCTTGCATCCTGGTCCAGACGTCCCCCCTGAAGTTCTCCGTTCTCGGAACGAGCTTTTTAACAAGCTACGTAACCAGAAAAAGAACGCCAAGACGGGTAGTCTTTGGGACAACTTCGATGTGGAGTGGTGGGGTGGTCTACCAAAGCTAGTCTGCTTGTTCTGCGATGAGCCGCTCAGCGCCGCGAACCCATCCTTTACCAACGCGCACCACATCAAGCAAGGTGCTTGCAAGGCTATCAAACAGCGTGCAGCGTCACTCAGCCAGCAACAGCAACAGAGTGGAACCAGCTCTGCTGCGGCGGGCCCCAGCACGGCGGATCAGCAGGCGGGTTACGTACTGGGCCGTTGTAGTGCAGGAACTTCACTAGTATGGCGTCCGTGTGTTGTCTTGTCAACACTGGGTCTTCTATCTGTGATTATGTCTTTATGTGCCATAACACGCCTTGAGACATGGGGTTTGGGGTCCACCTACCGGGCACTGAACTAACAAAAAGTGATCTGGATGACCACAGCGATCTGCTTTCTCATGTCTAAGTAGATATTTAGAAAGAACAAAAGAAGACCTTTCCAACGGTGTAATTTTCAGGTACAACGGTTGGTCGTACACCCCCTTTCTACAGGGAGCGTGTACCTGCCTAGTAATAGTATCATAGTATTATATTACTATATATAGTACTATTTCTTACTATACTATACTATTTGGGTAAAAAAATATAGTATTTTTGCCAACCCTACAAGATTGTTCACTTTCCGTACCTCCCTATAGTCCCGCGGCTCTGTGGCTTTGGATGTCGGCAGTTCTTTTCCCTCTTGACTTTGCTGCATATAACCCCAACCCCCTGCTGGCGATCCGCCAGCCATGCCTTCCTCTCTTGCTCTGTAATGCCTTCGTCGTACATCGTACGGTGGTTCTCTTTTCAGGCGCATCAAGCGGATGTTCGGTTTCTCCATGCCTTTGTGCTGGGGCACGGGAGTGTTTGGAGGTGGGTAAGATGTAGGCAGGGGCGAGGCGGCGGGAGTGGAAAGGGAAAAGGGGGAATCCATTTGCTGATTGCGGTGTGTATGATAATGAATAAATTGTACGGCACCTGTTCCTTGCTGAACGTTTCCCCGCGCTAAAAAGTGTTTTATTTGCCGTACCGGCAGGCTGGGGTATGATGCCGCTACAGACCCAGTTGGTGACGGTGGTGGGTACACCGCTCCGGGTGGGGAGGTAGGTGAGAGACAAAGGGAGGTGAAGGGCGGGGCGGGGCGGAATGGGAGTGGGAAAGGGGACTGGTAGGGGGGGACGCAGGAAGGGAGCTTGGTCGGGAGGGGAGGAGGGGTGAGCCCAGATGGTGAAAGGGTGGGGAAAGCCTGGCTAGCTTCAGGGTGGGCTTCATGGCATCATTTGTTGTTGTCGTTACAGGGTGGTACAGCTACACCAGTGGCCTCCTTCCCGAGGCAGTTCCCTGCTCTCCCCTGCTAGAGGGGCACCCTAATCCATTCACCCCATCCGATTTTAGAATGCAATCTTTGGGTTTGGCAACTCACCACCAGTATCCAACGAAATCTAGCGGATCAACGACGCCACAACTTAGTTCCTGGTCAGCTCGCAAGCTGCCGTTATCACCTCCTACCCCCTCCACAAGATGGGGGGCCACCTACCATTTCAACACCCCTCACACACCGAGGGGACGGCAGGTGGATTTGAACCCGGGACGTCCGGGAGCAGAAGTCAGGCCTTAACTTCTGCCAGCGTGTGTGGTGTGTGGTCGCTGCGAGGCACCGCTGTCCCCTGTCATGACTTGTACAGTTACGATCCCTGAACAGTAAGTACCTGGTGGCACCTTCAATGCCTTACTATATTATTATCCTTCCTGACTGCTGTTCCCTGCTTGTGCTGCTGGTGGTGCAGGACGCCCACCCCCACGGACGACCAAGTGAACCAAGTGCATGGCGCCTACACGGCTGCGTTGAAGAAGCTGTGGGATGACACCAGTGATAAGTACGGAAAAGGGGTACGGCGGGGTCTGACAGTCGTACAGTAGCTCCAGAGAACTACAGTGCCGAAAGAGAAGAGTGGGAGGGCCCTATTTTCCGGGTTGTGCTTACCAGTCTGCCTAGGAGGGCATCGCGCTTACACTGACTGTTGAGGGAAGGTGTTCTTAGTGTTTTTGCGGGGGGACCAATTGATGCAGCAGCTGACTACTACAACATGTTGAGGGAACTGAATGTTGAATGTGCGGTTGGCCCCACGCATAGACATGCGGTCTCGGCCATTTTTTGTTTTCGTCACACAACCTGTGTCACAAGGGGCAAGGCACTGACGGGATACTGAACTCTGAAAGATTCGTTACTTCTGGGCAAAACGCAAATGTTGATGGGGACTACACTTCCTTATCAGCGTACTGTTGTTGTTGTTGTTGTTGTTGTTGTTATTATTATTGCCTATATTGCAGCATTATGTTTAGTCCTTTGTGTGTGTGTGTGTGTGTGTGTGTGTGTGTGTGTGTGTGTGTGTGTGTGTGTGTGTGTGTGTGTGTGTGTGTGTGTCCACCTCGATTGCGTCACCCAGAGAGGTGTAACGAGCCCATGCAAGCCAGAGGCCCAAGAGTCTAGGAGACACAAGTTAGATTAAAGTCATAATACAACGCGAAAGATCTAGCACCCAAGCAATAAACACGAGAGAAACAAGGACACATACCATGACCACCTGTGTAGAGATGTGTTTGTAAGCCAGATGCTATGGTGGGCAAGCTTTGTTCGCCCACTGTCCATCATAATCGTCTTCAAACCAGAATCGTGGCTAAGGTATACGTCCGAGAACTCGTGGCATGCAGAATAAGCCGGGCATCTTGAAGGACATGACGCTCATCTTCCACCTTGTGTAACTCACAGATCAGATCAGATCAGATCAGGTCTGGGTTGACACTACTGCGATTCGCGGTTTAAGGTCCTGGGTTCGATTCCTGGGGAGACCCCCGAATTAGTCGGGAGCGCGAGATTATGGCTAGCTGCTGAGATGTGGAGTTGAGGTCGCAGTTGATGAACCAGATTCGCACGCTAGATTGGTGGCGATTGCCGAACCCTCCGTCTCTTCGGTTGTTCGGGTGAATGGATGAGGAGGGGTCCTAGACGGCTGGACCCGCCGCCTTGGACTTACAGTTCGTATGGCGAAGTATAGTGCTTGAATGTAAATGCTCGTCGCTCCGTACCGGACTAGCGTGAAGTGGGCCTTTGCGTCCAGCCTTACACCCGATCCCAATGTTTAATCAGGCCACACCACCTCCCAATGCGCTTAATGGGTGGGTGGGAGGGTCTTCGGCTGGTCCGCAAGTTTTAAGCCTTAGGTCCAGAGCGGCGGTAAGATGCTTGCATTTATGACAGGGAAATTTATTGGCTACTCTTGCGTCTTACTGCGGTCTCCAATGTGCGTGGGCGATTTACGCCCTGTTCATCTGCCTACTTGCATCGCGACTGATCTCCTTCTCCTTAGGTTTAGATTAATTAGATGTAAACCACTGATTCCCGGTTTTCCTGAATGTGCGATCATTCTGATGCGTTTCCGTACCGCTGTCGTGCCCAGGTCGATGGCTTAGCCTTTCTTGGCACTGACGCGACTAGCTCCGCGCAGCCTTCCTTTGTTCCTGGATGGGGCTTACGTGGTGTGGTGAGGTGTCGCCGAGCTATTGTGTTGTCCTTTGCGCTTGCGATAGACGGGCCCGTCTCCCCGCAGGTCCCTCTTCGCACTGGCGGCCTCGGCCTTCCGGGGGGTCCGCTTTCCTTGGTTGGATTGTCGGCTCCCTCTCTCGAGTCTCCACCTTTGGCGCCTTCTGTGGGTTATCCGTTTGCTGCCCCCTGTTCTGTGTGCAATGTTGGCTGATTATCGTGTCTCGCTTGCCGTAGGAGTTCTTTCTTGGCCCTGGGGTTGTCACCGGCGCCGCCGCCGGATCCGCTGGGCCCCCCGTTAGCCGGCCTTTCCCGCTGGGCGTTCCTGCCCAGGTTGGTAGAGAAGTCCTTTGGCTGCTGACCCTGCTCTAGCGCTCTCCTAAGCGATTCTCTTGGACTGCAGGCACTTGCCCCCTTGGGTGTGGCTCGCGGTCGCCTAGACCAGGTTATCGCTCGGCTCCGCCCTTCGCCCCTCATTTCAGCCGCGGATCAAGAAGCGTCTTACCAGCGGGGTCTGGCCGCGGCCAACCAGATGCTCCTTGGTGCCCTAGCCTCTTCTACGGTGTCCCGCCAGGATGGTGCCGTCACCGAGTTCCTGAGTTGGCTTTCCAGCCATGGTCGTGGTCGGGACTGGTGGAATTGTACGCCAGACGACGTGCTCGTCTATATGACGGTTTGGTGGCTGCCCCGGCATCAGGGCCGAAGTGGCGGCCCCGTAGGGCCTGCCGCCGTTAAGTCCCACCTGTCCTGCCTGAGTGGTTTCTTCAGCCGTGTGGGCCGGGGTGGTCGATTCGACGTCTCCACCGGCCAAGGCAACCCTTGCGATTGCATCTGGGTTGAGGATTTCCGCGCGTCGTATCAGCGGTCCCAGGTCGCCGGGGGTTACACCGAGGTTTCGGCAGTACCTTTGTCTTATGACAAGTACCGTGCTCTCGTGGGCTACTTGTGGTCGCAAGTGGTGGTGACTGACGAAGCTTTGCCCCGACTGGTCTTCCTGCGGGACCTGTTGTGCGTGCTTCTCCTGTGGCAGACTGCCCAGAGGGGTCACGATATCGGGAAGCTGGGGGTGGGTGACTTCGTCGAACCTTCGCAGCCTGACCGACCGTACTCTGGGTTCCCGCTACCTCCGCCATGGTCTTGGGGCCCTGGTGGATGTCCTACCCTCTGCTTCCGTCAGCGGGGGACTAAGACCTATCGGCTGGTGCGTGGCCCCGCGGTGCTGCTGCGGCCCAACAGTGAGGACCCCCCTTTCTGCATCCCGCGTACTCTGGCTTTTTACATGTGGTCTTGCGCCCAGCCTGGTGCCCCTCCTGGGAGCACTGTCCAAGACACGCTGTTTCGCCCGCTGACGGCGGACCAGCGGGCTTTCAAGGCGGAAGCGCTGCAGAGCGCCACTCTTGCCGCGCGGTTACGGCTACACCTGCGGGCTGCTCAGTTGTACGACGGGGAAACTGTGCACAGTTTCCGCCGGGGTGCCCTGCAGGCCGCTGCGTCGGCCGGTGCGGGAGTTCCCGCCCTGATGGAGTTCAGTCAGCTTCGGACTCCGGCTGTGCTGGAGCGATACCTTGATCCTCATCGTCACGACCGCAATGTGCGGCCCCGCAACTGAGTGCCTGCTTCTCGCCTTAGCGGTCTTGCGATTGCTAGGACGATTTACTTTAGTCGCCGGGGTCTCAGGGCGTTACCTCTAGGGTGGTTGGTTGTGTGGTCTTGTCGCTCGCCCCACCCCAAACTACACCAGGGGGGGGGACGGGAGGGGTGTAGTTTGGCTGGCTCTTGGTTGTCTCTACTCGCTACCTTAGCGAAGAGACGTTAAATGGTATTGAGAGAGAGAGACTGATTTGCGCGGATGCTCGGTATGTTGGAGTTCACTTGCTGTCGTACCACCGTTGTTGCGAGCATTTAAGTCTCTGTAAGTGCTTGAATGTAAATGCTCGTCGCTCCGTACCGGACTAGCGTGAAGTGGGCCTTTGCGTCCAGCCTTACACCCGATCCCAATGTTTAATCAGGCCACACCACCTCCCAGCCACACCGCCTTGCGGCTCGTCTGCAAGTCTCAGCCTTGTCATGTCTCCGGGCTTCCTTGGATCCTCGCTTTCGCTATTTTCCCTGTCGTACTCTCGCGCCTAGTCGGCCCTGCCTTACCTCAAAATGAACACTACCTCGGTCGCGTAACTCGGCCTGAAAGGGGTGAGGATGTGCGGCAAACGCCTCCGCGCTTTTATGGGTAACGTTGCCAGCCTAGCTCTCCCCAGCGCGGCCAAACCTGATGATCGAGACACAGTCCGGCTTCTCCTCGGCAACCTTGTGCACTACTCGCCCATCTGGTCGAAACGGGGTTTAAGGTACAGAACGTCCTGGCGGCTCCACTTTCTCCAGTCTTGGGTGAAGGCGTCCACTGCTAGGGCGTGGGGCCTCCAATAGCGATGCAAAGAAGCACCCCTGGTACTTTTGTGGAGAATTCGTCTGCAAAATGACGACCGTGGCCCGCATCCTTTCAGGCATGTCTCCGCCCACAGGCTTGTGAACCGCGTCGTCTAAGCACCCCTGCGAGCTGTCTCCGAACTTGGAGAGTATATCCGCGTATTGCTGTTGCTGTTCCGAGCGGGGATGCCAGACCAGCTGCACTCCCAGGTCCCAATCCGCGCACTTCATGTACAGCTCGTCCACTCGCTGTAGGCATAATGCCTGCCACTCTCAGCACACGGCTGGGCCGCGTCG
>NW_003307557.1:298539-299572 GCF_000143455.1 Volvox carteri f. nagariensis
ATTTGGAGGACTATACGGTGCTTCTTGCGGCGCTGTGGGCAGAACTGAGGGCCAAGCCGGGCGTCCCACCCAGGTGAAGCGCACCCCTTCCTCTAAGAAGGCTAGCACACAGGCGTTGGTTGTGAGTTGGTGATCGTGCCCTGTTGTGGAGTTCAAGTAGCGGCGCCATAGCGAGCTGCATGCTCGCGGGGGACCTGGCTGGAAACCGGCTGGGTTCGAGCTGCGCTTCGTACCTCAATTCGAACTTCGCTTCTGGCATCGGCGGCGGGTCTGTGGGCCCAGCCTGTGTTGCCGTAATAATGCCGGGCCATGCCCGGTTCGGCTGCGCTGCTGTGCGTGGTAGATCCGTCTCGGGCGGTGCAGGCAACGCGACATCGGGTGGAAAGTGTTGTTGATGGGCACTTTCTTTAAGCGCATCAACGGCGCGTCTTCCTCGGGGTCGCACCACGTGCCAGTGTCTTGGCCGTCTGTCTCTGGTGATAGGGTGTCTGTCCCGCGCTCGTCTTCTGCCCGTGTGATCTCTCGCCCTGCTTGGGTCTGGGTCTAGTGTTCCTTTATGCTCTCTCTCCGGCAAGTTGCTTCCTCTAATCGCGTCTCATGCACTCGGTGTTGGTTTACGGCTTTATCTTCGCGCCTCGTTATGGAGTTCGAAATACAGCGCTGCCTGCTCGCAGGAGTCCTGGCTGGAAGTCGGCTGGGTTCCAGGCTGCACTTCACACTTGCTGTTCTACAACTCTTCTGGTTAAGGGGTGTGCCGGATAACCCAGCCTAATTTCCGAGTTGATTCCCTGCCATGCTCGGTTCCGCTGTTCTGCCGCGTGCGGTAAGTCTATTGAAGGCGAGGCTGGCGAAGTAACATCGGGTGAGGAAACTGCGTTAGGGACAGCCATTTTCAGTGGTCGGCCAGTGCACAACTTCGAAAGGTCACGCCGAGCGCCAGCTTCCTGGTCTTCAGGTTCCGCAGGATTAAGGTCTGCCTCTGGCTCGTCTTTCGTCACTGCACCTCTCACGAATCCCAGTCAGGTTAGGGTCG
>NW_003307557.1:299622-302436 GCF_000143455.1 Volvox carteri f. nagariensis
AGAAATTTGACGCGGTGGGACGGTCGCAGCTGGCATTTCTCGGGCTCAGGGTGAAACCCAGAGCCGATGAGTAGGTTGACGACTGCACGGCACAGGTGTTGTGCTGCCGTGTGTGTCCTCGCCGCCACCGTGCAGTCGTCGATAAAGTAAGCCAGGTCTAAGCCTCGCTCCGCATCGGTCGAAACAGCTCCTGTTTCCGCAGGCTGTAAACCCAGCAGGCCGGGGCGAAACTGAACGCCATTACGAGCCAGTAGTGTAAGTCGCCAACCCATTCAAATGCGGCAACGCGGTACATGTCTGGGTGATAGCAGTAGGATCCAATAGCCGTTTTGTCGTCTGTTGTGAAGAGGAAATCGTCCTTTCACAGAAAGCCTGGCAAGTCCAAGACGTGCTCTCGTATTTTAGCGGCGGGGTCTCCATGAAGCGGTTGGGGTACATGGGGTTCGTGTATAGGCGCAGCTCCTTGCCTTCTACTACCTGTAGGCCGTTGACGACCGTAGGTGGTCCCCACTCTGAGGGGCACTTGCGCGTCACCCCACGTCCAAGCCATTCTGGGTGTCTACTGTGGCAAACGCGCTATGCAGGTTGGTGCTGCGGTGGTTGGGAAACTAGGTGACATGCGGCATTCTGCCGGTTAGGTACGGTTCTGGGTCCACCTCGCGGCCAGTGGCTTGGCTGATCATTTGGAGGACTATACGGTGCTTCTTGCGGCGCTGTGGGCAGAACTGAGGGCCCAAGCCGGGCGTTCCCACCCAGGTGAAGCGCACCCCTTCCTCTAAGAAGGCTAGCACACAGGCGTTGGTTGTGAGTTGGTGATCGTGCCCTGTTGTGGAGTTCAAGTAGCGGCGCCATAGCGAGCTGCATGCTCGCGGGGGACCTGGCTGGAAACCGGCTGGGTTCGAGCTGCGCTTCGTACCTCAATTCGAACTTCGCTTCTGGCATCGGCGGCGGGTCTGTGGGCCCAGCCTGTGTTGCCGTAATAATGCCGGGCCATGCCCGGTTCGGCTGCGCTGCTGTGCGTGGTAGATCCGTCTCGGGCGGTGCAGGCAACGCGACATCGGGTGGAAAGTGTTGTTGATGGGCACTTTCTTTAAGCGCATCAACGGCGCGTCTTCCTCGGGGTCGCACCACGTGCCAGTGTCTTGGCCGTCTGTCTCTGGTGATAGGGTGTCTGTCCCGCGCTCGTCTTCTGCCCGTGTGATCTCTCGCCCTGCTTGGGTCTGGGTCTAGTGTTCCTTTATGCTCTCTCTCCGGCAAGTTGCTTCCTCTAATCGCGTCTCATGCACTCGGTGTTGGTTTACGGCTTTATCTTCGCGCCTCGTTATGGAGTTCGAAATACAGCGCTGCCTGCTCGCAGGAGTCCTGGCTGGAAGTCGGCTGGGTTCCAGGCTGCACTTCACACTTGCTGTTCTACAACTCTTCTGGTTAAGGGGTGTGCCGGATAACCCAGCCTAATTTCCGAGTTGATTCCCTGCCATGCTCGGTTCCGCTGTTCTGCCGCGTGCGGTAAGTCTATTGAAGGCGAGGCTGGCGAAGTAACATCGGGTGAGGAAACTGCGTTAGGGACAGCCATTTTCAGTGGTCGGCCAGTGCACAACTTCGAAAGGTCACGCCGAGCGCCAGCTTCCTGGTCTTCAGGTTCCGCAGGATTAAGGTCTGCCTCTGGCTCGTCTTTCGTCACTGCACCTCTCACGAATCCCAGTCAGGTTAGGGTCGGCCGTCTATGCTTCGCTTCTATCTCTCTGTCCCGCAGGCCACTACTTCCATCGCCATCCGCAGGCCAAGCGCCGACACACCATACATTTGGGTGCCCTGAATTCCTTCCAATTCACGGGGCGATGCCACATACCAGCGTGCATGTCCCGTCCTTCCACAAGACCGAACGAGAAACTCGCCGCACTGTCATGGCACGAGGGCGGGTCCACTCCCCCACCCTCGCCTTCCATAGCTAAGCCGATCCTTCCAGAGCACTGCCTACACTCCTCCATTGCCGCGCCGTGCCTCTCGCTTCGCGACCAGCACAGATTACCCAGCGCTCCACTGCTCTCTTGACGTCCTCGTGCTCGAACTCACAGTTCGGGGTGTCCACCGTACAGGCTCGGTTTCCTAGGAGCGCTCGATTGCAGCCGGTGGCTGGTCGGGGCGACCTTGGCTGTGCAGGACAAAGTGTCGCTGTCCAGGCTCCACTCTGCCGGAAAGTTACGCATCTGGAGCTCCTCTTTCCGCGTCTAGGGCCGTCTGCTCGTTGTGGCCTATTGGCTGCCTCGCCTGCTGGGGCGCCGCCTTGGCGGCCTCTGCCCTGCCGGCCTTCCCGCCACCAAGTGCGCCGCCAAACATGCCTCTAGGACCCCACGGCCTGCTCTTCACCGCCCACCCCGGGCGCTTCCCAGGATGCGTGCCCCAACCTTCGCCTCTCTGCAAGCCAGGTCTCGTGTCTGTTAACCTGTTGGTGCGCCCCCTTAGGCATCAGGGTTTACCATCCTCCGGCCTAGGTGCTCGTTTCGTGTAGCAAACGGGGGTGGGTGTCCGCCGAGATTCTGTCCTGCTTGCCTCGCCAGGTGTCTCATCATAAGATTCAGCTATGTGCCCTCTCTGCTGCCTTGTCCGGGGGCGCGTGCCTAGCTTCGCTCGCTCCGCGTCCATACAAGGGTAAGTCTTCCCGTCCTGGTCCTGGGTGATGCTAGCTCGAGCCCGTCGGGCCTTGTGTGCCGTGTCGCTCGCTAGGAGGATCCGCCTCCCAATCGCTAGGAGGATCAGCCTCCCAATCGCTAGGAGGATCAGCCTCCCAATCGCTAGGAGGATCAGCCTCCCAAT
>NW_003307557.1:302486-303641 GCF_000143455.1 Volvox carteri f. nagariensis
CTCGGTAGCGTGCGAGTTTACCCCTATCAGGATGTTTGTTTGCATATCCCTCCAGCGAGAGGGCTTGGTCCAAGCGAGAGGGCTTGGTCCAAGCGAGAGGGCTTGGACCTATGCTGATGTTCGTTCCAAGAAGTGAACTGAGGACTGATGCTACGGTGAAAGGTATGCACGTAAATTCGCCCGTGCGCCAAACGCCCTGTAACTCGCTTACGCTAATCTCACATTCCAATATGCCACTGCACTTTCTTCTCCAGCCTGGCCACATTCTCTTCCTCGCAAACGTACTTGGGCACCTTACAATCCAACACCATACGTGCTTTGGAAACGCGGGCAGCTGCTTCACAAGGACCCCCCTATTTCCTTGAATTTAAAGGGAGAAGTGCGGTACCAGGGCTCTCAACCCTTAAAGCCAGACGGATCAGCATTAAGGAGTCGATAGGGGAGACGATAATAGCATACTACCCTACAAATTTTCACAGCGAAATGTGAACGCTCTGGCCTCTCTGAAGTTGATAGTTGTTGACAGGTTCTCAACCGGTGCTCCGAAACCTTGAGGAAGGTCTAAATGGATCTACACATGTCGCGTTTTTCAGCGATCATATGGAAGTGTTATTAAGTTATGATGCACCCTGATCATTTGTCGGAAGGTTGAAGGTTCACTTGACAGGCAATCTATGTGGAAACAGGGCGTGGACAAAGAAAAACATGGCATGTATAACTATGGATCCACCACATGTGGTTAATACTGGGGTATCTTGTGCGGCCTGCTGCAATGTTGCACCGGGCAAGCTGCTGCGCTGCGGGGCCTGCGACAGTGCATGGTACTGTAACCAGGAATGCCAGCGAAAGCACTTCAAGGAGCACAAAGCATTGTGCCGCGCATTGAGGCTATTCCATTCCTTGCAGGTGGGTCTAGTATGCGT
The DNA here is from genome assembly GCF_000143455.1 of Volvox carteri f. nagariensis. Taxonomy (NCBI): domain Eukaryota; kingdom Viridiplantae; phylum Chlorophyta; class Chlorophyceae; order Chlamydomonadales; family Volvocaceae; genus Volvox; species Volvox carteri. The sequence goes on from NW_003307557.1 coordinate 303,410, forward strand.
TTCTTGCCGAAGCCCCCGCTCGGCGACGTAAGAGTGCCCACACTAAAGCGGAATCCCTGGAATCACCTCAATGTGTACAAGTATGTTTGGTTGACCTCCTGGCCGTAACTGCTGGCAATGTTCCTTGCGTGTCGAGCTTGCGACGTCGAAGTTTAACTTGTCCGTAACTTAAGTTTTCAAGGGCCCTCGCGTAAAAGTTGTTATAACACCACTGCGTCCGTTGCAGAAGGAC
>NW_003307557.1:303691-304536 GCF_000143455.1 Volvox carteri f. nagariensis
ACGTTTCCTCAACACGCCCCCTCGGGCCGTATCCCAACGAGTACCAAGTTCATCTGCACACTTCACACAAGGCCCATCGCATCGCGGCATCGTTTGAACTTCACCTCGCCCAGAGCCTTCGTTAGCACATCCGCAACCATCCACTCCGTAGGGCAGTATTCCAACTGCACCTCACCGCTATTCACCCTCTCACGCACTATGTGATGCTGCACGTCGATGTGCTTCGACCGAGCAGACGTAATCGGGTTGTTTCCCAAGCTAAGCGCCCCCTGGGAGTCTATCTGGATTTTCACCGCGCTCTCAGGCAAGCCCAAATCAACCATCAGCTTGCGAAGCCACAAAGCCTCACGAACAGCCGCCGCTGTAGCTTGGTACTCGGCCTCCACCGACGAAGCCGCCACAGTACGTTGAAGTTGGCTGCTCCAGCTAATCGCAGCCCCATTAAGAGTGAAAACGTAGCCGGACGTAGAACGCCGCGTAACTGGGTCTCCTGCCCAGTCCGAATCACTGTACCCGGACATAGCAACGTCGCCGACACCCCCAAAACGCAATCCTAGTTCGCGAGTCCCCGCCAGGTAACGCAGAACGCTTGCTAAGTTCATGGCAGTCTTCGTAGGTGCGGCCATATGCCGGGACAAAACGCTCAATGCATATGAAATGTCAGGCCGCGTGTTCGTCGCCAGATAGTTCAATTCTCCCACCAAAGCCCTATACTCGGGGGGATTGCCCAGCAGCTCCTCTCCGTCCCCCTTAGGAGTGTACCTAAAGCCCGGAGGCAAAGGGGTAGACCTCGGCTTGGCGTCAATCATCCTATGACGCTCCAACAGCTGCGCAATATACCTATG
>NW_003307557.1:304604-323391 GCF_000143455.1 Volvox carteri f. nagariensis
TACGAGCAAGTCAAAAGGACAAGGTCGGAAAGTCAGATGGGGGTGGACTGGGCCCGGCTCTGGGTCGGGTGCTCTGTCGTCGCTTCGTTGCGATAATTAATTCCGCATGGATGACTTGTCGCTCTTCCTGGTTTGTCCGACTGGTCCGTCGGTCGCTGCTTATTAAATGGGTCGGACGACCAGGTATGCTTGCTTGCTTTTCTCTTCAGCAGTTGCCCCGGCTGGCACTAATTGAGATAACAGGAACGCTATTATTCGCTTAACTCCCGACGAAGGCGGGAAACGCCCTCAGTCGCGCCTTCTCTCGGCCGGTCTACCCGCCGACACCACTCTTGTGGCCCAGTGCCGCTGACACGGGCAAAGCTTGGCAAATAAGGGACAGGATTTTATACCTCATTCTCCATATCTGGGTACGCTTCGTTGTTTCTTGTCCACTGCGGGTCAGTGTAGTTTGGCTGGCTCTTGGTTGTCTCTACTCGCTACCTTAGCGAAGAGACGTTAAATGGTATTGAGAGAGAGAGACTGATTTGCGCGGATGCTCGGTATGTTGGAGTTCACTTGCTGTCGTACCACCGTTGTTGCGAGCATTTAAGTCTCTGTAAGTGTGGTAGTGGTGGACGGTGCTATAAGATGATAAATCGTAGAACTGACAATGTGATAAAGCGGCCCAGAAGCCTCCCACTCTGTAACATTACAGATCAGATCAGATCAGATCAGATCAGGTCTGGTCTGGTCTGCATTGACACTACTACAATTAGCGGTTTAGGGTCCTAGGTTTGATTCCTGGGGAGAACCCCGAATTAGTTGGGAGTGCGAGATGATGTCTAGCTGCTGAGATGTGGACTTGAGGTCACAATTGATGGACCAGATTCGCACGCTAGATTGGTGGTGATTGCCGAACCCTCCGTCTCTTCGGATGTTCGGGTGAATGGATGACGAGGGATCACTGAAGGCTGGATCTACCGCCTTGGACTTACAGTTCGTATGGTGTAGTACAGTGCAGTAGTGGTGGATGGTGCTAGAAGGTGATAAATCGTAGAATTGACAATGTGATAAAGCGGCCCAGAAGCCTCCCACTCTGTAACATCACATGCATTACATACATTACATACACTCTGTACCACTCTGTAATATATGCATTACATACCTATGCCTGAACCTTCACCTAGCGGTTCGCCTATGTGACGACACTGCTTGACGATCATACCGGTCTGTCAGCTGTTTGTGTTTACGGCGACCAAGGAGGAGATACATCAGGTGGTGGTGATGATAGCGGAGCTGGAATGTGCGTCTGGCCGGCAGGTTATGGAGGTGCACACAGATCGTGGCGGGAGTTTGTGAATACTCACACGAAGAGCTACTTCGCATCCAGGGGTATTTTGCACAGAACTACGGTGGGTTATACTTCTGAGCAGAACGGAGCAGCTGAACGGTTACATCGCACTCTTCTAGACAAGACCAGGGCTATGCTCCTTGACTCCGGACTGCCGAAGTCATTGTGGGCGGAAGCCTTGGTGACAGTGAATTACCTCCGGAATGTGTCGCCAATTGCTGGGTCGACCGTCACGCCGTATGAGGCATTCTTCAACGTACGTCCGAACGTCAGTCACCTTCGAGTTTTTGGGTGTGTCGCCTACGTCCACGTACCCGGCGCTAAAACGTGGCAAACTCGATCCGGTGAGGAGACGGGAATCCTAGTCAGATACGGGAACAGAGGGCAGTACCGCGTGCTGTGCGTTCGTTTTGATGAGTCTAATGTCGGCCGGCGGTGGTGAAATGCCGGGGACTCTGATTATGAGTCCAATGCCGACGAGGAGGAGGATTCACACACTAGATTGCCTGGTGAACTGTCCTTACTCTAACGAAACTGTCCTTACTCTAACCTGAGGTAAATTGGTGGCAAGGGGATTTGACCTCGAGCCCTCATGAGACTATTGGGGAGACTTACCCCTAAACCTTATGGGAGTGCCAATGCATGTCCGATAGTTATGTGGTCGACATTTGGGCACCGCCAGGATGGTGCAGCGAGATCACGGAATGTACGAGGGCGACCCAAGAATTTTCCGCTGGCGCCGGCATTTAGGGTGGTGCATGTCTCTCTCTCTTACTTCTATAGAGCGGTATTCCATACAGGAAGTCCCGCCGATCGCTACTCTAACAATTTTACATTACTTTTGTAACATTTTTTTTTGTAATGTTACAGAGTGGGAGGCTTCTGGGCCGCTTTATCACATTGTCAGTTCATTTATTTTTAGATCATTTATCACCTTATAGCACCATCCACCACTGCCACACTGTCTTTGCCATACGAACTGTAAGTCCAAGGCGGCGGATCCAGCCTTCAGGGACCCCTCCTCATCCATTCACCCGAACACCCAAAGAGACGGAGGATTCGGCAATCGCCACCAATCCAGCGTGCGATTCTGGTCCATCAGCTGTGACCTCAACTCCACATCTCAGCAGCTAGCCATAATCTCGCGCACCCGACTAATTCGGGGTTCTCCTCAGGAATCGAACCCAGGACCTTAAACCGCTAATTGCAGTAGTGTCAACCCAGACCAGACCATTTTAATTGTGTCCAATCTCTTCACCGGCACTCCTCTTCCGAAACAAGAATCAGCGTCAGCTGCCACCACAGTCGATTCTCCAACAGGTTATGAGCCCCGGGTAGCGCAGGCCGCTGCTCCCACCGCTCGCCTTGGGCGGGCAGACTTAGGTGCAAGCATATTGTGCAGCTGCACAACATCGACCAGCTCCAGTTCACCGTCCTGATAAAGCACCTCGAAGAAGTGCTTCCTGCCTTGTTTACCGACATAGGTAGCCACACCGGTTCTTGGGCCCGGAATGAGATTCAAATACACGTGACCCTTGTAATTCGGCAAGATATTGTGGAGGAACAGGCTTAGTGCTGATGCGAAGGGTTGCCGTGTCGCCCTGTGGCCTGCTTGGGTATCTTGTCAGGCTGTCGTGAGTGACAGCTGTGGCCGGTCTGAGGTCGCATGTTAGACTGAGTAACATCTTTGGACCTGTCTCGGGAGGCCCGTCAAAACGGCTATTAGGTTCTAGCGTACTGATAGCTCTCGTCCTTCGGGATAGGCTTTCCAAGCCTTTATAAGTCTCTGTTGTTTATCGGTAACAGTACCTCAGATTCACACGTTTACGCCTAGGCAAAGGGGCTTTCGGTGGTAGGTCGCGGATCTCCCGAATACGTGTAACGGCTAATGTCTCCTTAGTCGTGTCTGCTAGGTCCCTGTGAGATAGCGTCTCACCAACAGTGCTGGATTTATTGGAATCACTACCAGAGTTAGCTAAAGATCGTGAGTTAATTTGTGCCACGGTGATGCCTTTAGGAAGACAATTAGGACACACCGTCAGGGATTTGTTTGAGAGGCGGTTTCAGGCAATAAGTATGCCAGCCCGTCCCACAGCTATCACAGAGAAGCATCCACTCTTCCCCATCAGGCATTTTGCAAATCTCACAGGACAAATTTGCATGAGGTCGGGACAAGCGAGGATCGATAACTGTTGGAAATGACCGACACTCATATACCAGTGAATGGTAGCCACAGTAATAGGACCCAACGGGGGTCTGGCGCTTTGCTGGTCTTAACAGGTTATGAGCCCCGAATGGCGCATCGCACTGCCGAGAGGTCGCCGGATTGATATCCACTGGCTGTTGCCCAGAGAATGGGAGACCGGGATGAGGCACGGGAAGGCCCGGAGCGAGAGAGTGTCGCTCACGGAGGGGTGATGGAAATGACTGACACTCATAACCTGTTAAGAATATGAAGACAAGGACTGGCAAGACTGGTCGCGATATAGGAGTTACAGTCTGTGGGTTAATGGTGAACGGCAGGACTTAGGAGATTCCTGTTAAGGAATACCGATCCATCCGAAGATGAGATAGAAAGGCATGCTCAACTCTTGCCTTATGTACCGATACCAACGGAAGTATCTATATTGAAGAATTGGCGACGGTGACGGCTAACGCTGATTGTTATTCCGGAAGGATTGCCGGTGGCGAAGATATTAAGCACGATAAACTGTTACAAGTAATGTAAAGAGTATTATTAGCGTTCGGCAGGACTTGAGGAGATTCCTATGAGGAATACCGATCGTAGTGAGATAAACAAATAAGCGCAGTCACCGCCCTAAATACCGGCGCTAGCGGAAAACTCGTACATTCCGCGATCTAACTGTAATGTAATGTAATGTTACAGAGTGGGAGGCTTCTGGGCCGCTTTATCACATTGTCAGTTCTACGATCATTTATCACCTTATAGCACCATCCACCACTACCACACTGTCTTCGCCATACGAACTGTAAGTCCAAGGCGGCGGATCCAGCCTTCAGGGACCCCTCCTCATCCATTCACCCGAACACCCGGAGAGACGGAGGGTTCGGCAATCGCCACCAATCCAGCGTGCGAATCTGGTCCATCAACTGTGACCTCAACTCCACATCTCAGCAGCTAGCCATAATCTCGCGCTCCCGACTAATTCGGGGGTCTCCCCAGGAATCGAACCCAGGACCTTAAACCGCTAATTGCAGTAGTGTCAACCCAGACCAGACCAGACCGATCTAACTGCACGTACATTCCGCGATCTCACTGCGCCGTCCTGAAGGTGCTCTAATATCTATCACTTAGCTACCCGATATGCATCGGTAGCCCCATAACGTTCTGGGTAAGTCTTCCCCATTAGTCAGGCGCAGACCCGGGGTCAAATCCCCTGGTCGACAACCACACGAGTTGGGAGAGGACCGTTTCCTCAACACGCCCCCTCGGGCCGTATCCCAACGAGTACCAAGTTCATCTGCACACTTCACACAAGGCCCATCGCATCGCGGCATCGTTTGAACTTCACCTCGCCCAGAGCCTTCGTTAGCACATCCGCAACCATCCACTCCGTAGGGCAGTATTCCAACTGCACCTCACCGCTATTCACCCTCTCACGCACTATGTGATGCTGCACGTCGATGTGCTTCGACCGAGCAGACGTAATCGGGTTGTTTCCCAAGCTAAGCGCCCCCTGGGAGTCTATCTGGATTTTCACCGCGCTCTCAGGCAAGCCCAAATCAACCATCAGCTTGCGAAGCCACAAAGCCTCACGAACAGCCGCCGCTGTAGCTTGGTACTCGGCCTCCACCGACGAAGCCGCCACAGTACGTTGAAGTTGGCTGCTCCAGCTAATCGCAGCCCCATTAAGAGTGAAAACGTAGCCGGACGTAGAACGCCGCGTAACTGGGTCTCCTGCCCAGTCCGAATCACTGTACCCGGACATAGCAACGTCGCCGACACCCCCAAAACGCAATCCTAGTTCGCGAGTCCCCGCCAGGTAACGCAGAACGCTTGCTAAGTTCATGGCAGTCTTCGTAGGTGCGGCCATATGCCGGGACAAAACGCTCAATGCATATGAAATGTCAGGCCGCGTGTTCGTCGCCAGATAGTTCAATTCTCCCACCAAAGCCCTATACTCGGGGGGATTGCCCAGCAGCTCCTCTCCGTCCCCCTTAGGAGTGTACCTAAAGCCCGGAGGCAAAGGGGTAGACCTCGGCTTGGCGTCAATCATCCTATGACGCTCCAACAGCTGCGCAATATACCTATGCTGCGACAACACTATCTCACCCGACTTCTCCCTCCTAATTTCCATGCCCAAAAACACCTTTGCTTCTCCAAGGTCGCGCACCTTGAAGACCTTCGCAATTGCAGCTTTAATTGCCCGGACCATTTCCGGGTCTTCCGACGCAACAATGGTATCATCTACGTGCACCAAAGCAATAACAACCCCACGCTCGTCAGTCTTAACAAACATCGCCGGATCAGCCTTCGAAGGAAAAAGACCCAACTTGGCGAACTCTGCTGATAGCTTTTCATACCAGCAACGGGGTGCCTGCTTAAAACCGTAAATAGACTTCTGCAGCTTGCACGCAAGCGACCGGTCACTGGATGCATACCCAGGCGGTTGCTCCATCCACAACTCCTCCTTCAGCTCACCATTCAGGAACGCAGTAGACACATCTAGCTGATGCACCGTCATGTTCCGTGCTGCGGCAACTGCTAATAAAGCACGTAATGACGAACCACGAGAGGTGGGGGCAAACAACTCCCCATAATCAATCCCCTCACGTTGCTCGATACCCTTGGCAACTAAACGCGCCTTAAAGCGCTCCACGCTGCTGTCATCGCTGTACTTACCTTATAAACCCAACGACACGGCAACAAACGAGTACCAGGAGGTGGCTTCTTCAGCTCCCAAGTACTGTTAGCCATCTGGGCGGCGATCTCCTCGTCCATCGCACGCCGCCAGTCGTCTGCATGTGGACTTGCAATGGCTTCCGCAAACGAATTAGGCTCAGGAATACCAGCAGAGAAAGCAGCGTTAACGCGACCAGTGACAGTGCGACCAGGTTCGTTTCGCCACCATTCGCCAGGGCGTTTACGCTCTCTAACTGGGTACCTAGTTCCCGCCATTTCCACATCAGGCTGATTGATTCCTTGCACGTTCGCACTGCTGGAAGGTCCAGCCCCAGCCGGCGCCCCCTCGCCACCCAAATGCGGCGATCCCTCGCCGACGGTGCTACCTGGTGTCCCTTCGCCAGCCCTAGGCAGCGATCCCTCACCAGATAAACTAGTGCGAAACTCCTCCTCCTCATCGGCATCGGACTCATAATCAGAATCCCCGGCATTACGCCGCCGGCCGACGTTAGACTCGTCAAAACGAACGTTAGAAACTACGGCAATAATGCCGTCCTCGTATAGTACACGATACTGTCCACCGTTCCCGTATCCGACAAGTATTCCACACCTGCTCACCGGGTCGAACTTGTCGCGCTTGACGTCGGGTACGTGGACGTAGGCAACGCATCCAAAGACTCGCAGGTGACTGACGTTTGGACGAACGTTAAAGAAAGCTTCATACGGAGTGACGGTTGACCCAGCAGTTGGCGACACATTCCTAAGATAGTTGGCTGTCGCTAACGCCTCCGCCCATAATGATTTAGGCAGTCCAGACTCAACGAGCATAGCCCTAGTCTTGTCCAAAAGAGTGCGATTTAAACGTTCCGCAGCTCCGTTCTGCTCAGGGGTGTAGCCTACCGTAGTTCCGTGTACAATACCCCTGGAAGCGAAATAAGCCTTCGTGCGAGTATTAACGAACTCCCCGCCACGATCCGTACGCACCTCCTTAACCTGCCTGCCAGAAGCGCGCTCCAGTTCCGCTATCATAACCACCATCTTCTGGTAGACCTCCTCCTTGGTCGCTGTAAACGCAACAGCTGAAAGACCAGTATGGTCGTCAAGCAGAGTTGTCACATAACGCGAACCACTAGGTGAAGGTTCAGGCATAGGTCCACACACATCCATGTGAATGAGCGCGAGAGGCTGCGCTGCCTTATGCCCAGATAACGGAAAAGGACCACGTGTATGATGTGTGGAACAGGGGGGCATATCTTCGCCCGTGGCAGCTACCCTGCGAAACCCTGCCTTCCCCGGTATTTCGGGGCACCCTCATCCAGTCACCCTAGTCAACTTCTCAGTGGATCGCTCAGGTTCCGCACCCACCACCAGCATCCAACGGAATCTGCCGGGTCAACAGCGGCCCAACTCTGTTCCTGGTCGGCTCGCAGGTTAACTTTATCCCAGGTCACCACCGTCCATCAACTAGGGGCGCAATGCCTTCCACCATCAGAAGGACTTTGACCCTAATGGGTATCGATCCCGGGATCTCCCGGGGGGATCTCCCGGGGGGATCTCCCGGGGGCAATGGTCGCGCCTTACCAGTAGTGCCAAACGTGTATGCTTTGCAAAGACGCAAGTCTCACACACACACGCGCTGGCTGATTGTATGCTGTGTCGGTCAACATCGAATCCAGTTACCATATCATGACGCAGCAGCGCCTCAAGGTTGCTGTATACCTTCGGTGCCAAAGTGCTGCACGTTCAGCTCCGATACCCACGGCAGCACACACTGCATCACCACCAGAAGGTATCCTGTTGTCTTCACACTTCAGAGCTCCTGTACCTCCACTGCTGTAGCAGACGGGATACAAGTCCCCATCCCGCTTTCCAGTCAGCACCAACTGGTTCTGTACGTATACTTTCACCTGTCCGCCGCCGAAGACTACACTACCTCCACGATCATCAATGATGCGGACCGATAGGATTTTGGCGGTGGCCTCCTCGTCGACGTAGACCTTCTTAAAAGTAATGGCCTGTTTATCGTTGACGTTAGACCGAATCATAAGCGTGCCAACTTCAGTCGGCCGAAGAGACTGTCCCTTGATGCCCATGATGTTGAAGCGCTCCCATGGCTCCAACAACCGCACGTTGAAAAGTTCTGAGCGGTCATACGTTATGTGGTGAGTGGCGGCTGAGTCCAGAAACCATTCCGTCGGACGCTCGCTGTTGTATGCTACGAACGCTACCTGCCGCGGAACTCCTGGCCCCCTAGCTGACCCACCGGCTCCTGGCTTGCTGCCGCTAGCTCCGCTGCCACTACCTCCGTTGCCACTGTTGTTGTACCCACCCTTATAGCCAGAATTTGACGACTGCTTGAGCGCTTTAAGCTGCCTGCAGTCCTTTACCACGTGCCCAGGTTTATTACAGTAGTAGCAGATGAGCTGTTTCCGACTGTGTCCCGAGCTGTTGTTAGCCGGCCCCCGGCTACCATAACCAGAAGTAGAAGCGCCGAACGTCGAACCGCCGACAGACGCGAAGGCTGCCGACTCGGTAGGCTTGCCCGACCCACCATTAGCCGTCTCGATAGAGAGAAGCTTTGCTGTGACGCTCGCCATGTCCAAATCGCCGTCGCGCATTAGTAATGTAGTCGTCACCACGCTGTACCGATTGGGTAGACCAATTGGGACGGTGTACGGAGTCGTTAACTACGTGGCCGACTCCCAATAAATCTGTTTGCAGCTGCCTTGCACGCGCAAAGTACATCGGAAGAGGTTCGCCGTCGACCATCTTAAAACGGCTGAATTCTTGACGTAGAGACACCTTGCGGGCGTTGTTGTTGGCAGCAAACATAGATCCCAAGGCGTCCCAGGCCTTCTTCGCGTTGGCAGCACCGGTAACCATCGGCAAATGATGATCCTTGACGTTCTTGATGAGCAGATTGATGATCTTCCGTGATTGTCGAATCTGCTCCTCGTTGCACGGCTCGGCGAGCAGGGATTGCTCAAGCCCAAGCTCCATGCACATCGCGCTAAACCTGATTTGCCAGGTGGAGTAGTTGTGGAGGTCCAGCGGCTCATCAAGCTTATCCTTGACCATTGTCGATAAGGGGTAGAAATAACAATCGGACGATAGCTGTCGGCGCTATCCGGGGCTCATAACCTATTGAAGAATTGGCGACGGTGACGGCTAAAGCTGATTGTTATTCCGGAAGGATTGCCGGTGGCGAAGATATTAAGCACGATAAACTGTTACAAGTAATGTAAAGAGTATTATTAGCGTTCGGCAGGACTTGAGGAGATTCCTATGAGGAATACCGATCGTAGTGAGATAAACAAATAAGCGCAGTCACCGCCCTAAATACCGGCGCTAGCGGAAAACTCGTACATTCCGCGATCTAACTGCACGTACATTCCGCGATCTCACTGCGCCGTCCTGACGGTGCCCTAATGTCTATCACTTAGCTACCGGATATGCATCGGTAGCCCCATAACGTTCTGGGGTAAGTCTTCCCCATTAGTCAGGCGCAGACCCGGGTCAAATCCCCTGGTCGACAACCACACGAGTTGGGAGAGGACCGTTTCCTCAACAATCTACAGTCGCCCACCATCCCTGGACCTGAGGACACGTCCGAGATACACGGCCGAGATACACGGCCGAGAGACCCGAGACACGGTGAGGCACGGCCCAAAGTCATAGCCCATCTACCACCCTGCACTTACGTTGGGATAGGACCACCCTTCAACAATAACCTCGTCTAAAATGGGCAAATGACAAGGTGCACAGTGCATCACATGCGTTTGCATGCATGGTTTCGACCTTGCAGAACAAGCACGCCGCTGGGACGTACCTCACTAACGTGAAGTACGGCAGGTTGAACCTTATGATCTAACGCCGTACCTGAACTAGTATTACGATAATAAACGTAATCCCCTACGTCAAACCTGCGCAACCTAGGATGGTTACCCCCACCACGCAAAGCGGCACATCATAACGTATCCCTATGCTGGGCGATAAGTAAATTTTCCCCTGAAATACTCATGTTACGACGCATAGCCTCGCCACGCTTAAGGAGAGCAGCAGAGGTCCTCCTCATCATTATCCTCAAGTGAATCGAAGGAGATGTCCTCCTCAAAGCGCTGCTTCACCGCGGGTGGTATTGTAGGCTGAACTCCGTGGAGCAGACTGTATAGGCTGAATCCAGTAGACTGCTGCTTCGAACAGTTGTAACCCAACATGATGTAAGGCAGCTGTTGATCCCAGTTGGCACCTGCACTCCTCTGCTGAGACATGCGACGTAAAGCACTGCACGCTCGGCAAGTCCGTTAGATTGTGGGTGGCTCGGTGAGGTTTGGCGATGGTCAATGAGGCAATTTACCAGAAGTTGGTCAATGAGGCAATTTACCAAAAGGCCCTTTCCATTCGCTTCCCTGGTCCGAACAGACCTTAGCGCAGGAACCATAGCGACCTTGTACGTTATGCAAAAACGCAAATGTGGTATGCTCTGCCTCCTTATCAGGCAAAGGAATGAAAACCGCGAATTTAGAAAAATGCTCAATGCAAATCATGACGTACGTATTCCCAGCTGTGGTTTTGGCAAATGGACCACACAGATCAACTCCCCAACGACAAGTTGGGTGTCGGCTTCAAGGAAGCCGGAAAAAGGGCGGGGCCCCTCTCCGTACAGGCCGGTAGCAAGGGTGGCAAGGGTGACAATTGATGGGTAGTGTCAACGCGGTGGGAGATATGCTTTGTTGCAGCAGTGCTGATGGTGTGAGAGCTAAGCTTGCACCGGCGGAATCGTCAGCACCGCCTGCGGGCTCCACGCGAATCGCATCCATTCCGGGTGCATGCCGCATGGACAGTGCGGCAGACCGCAAGTCGGAATGCCCGTGCGGGCAAATGGTAACGAAAGCTGGGTGAATTTCGGTGCTGTCTGTGATGTTTATCCCCGAAGCGCCAGCGGCCTCAGCAATCTGCCCCACAGCCGCGGGCTTCATCGGGGCACACCGCAAGTCTCAGGAGGCCCCGTGCATTGGCCAAAGTAAATGTACAAACAAGGAGCTTGTGTATTTCATAGAGAAATGAAAGCAAATTATGTTGGCCTGCTGGTGGCAAGTCGGATTGCCCATGCCGGCAAATGGTAACACAAGCTGGGTGTTCGAGTTATCATACGCCGTCATCTCAGAATTCCATTGTGAGATACGCGGCAGCTTTTGGGATGAAATTTAGCGCGAGAGGCGTTGATGTGGCTTTTGAGGTCGGTGAATGGAGGCAGCTAAACTTGTTTGTGCTCATACGGTCTTTGTTAGCTACACGCGAGATACCTTGCAATAGAGAATGCTGTATAGTACCGATAACGCGTTTCAGCCGGGTGAAATATTCTGTTTGGTCCGTTACACACTCAAGGCCTGGGAGTTCGAGTTATCATACGCCGTCATCTAAGAATTCAAATATGAGATACGCGGTACCTTTTGAGATGAAATTTAGCGCGAGAGGCGTTGATGTGACTTTGGCCTCGGTCAATTGAGGCAGCCAAACTTGTTTGTGCTCATACGATTTTTGTTGGCTACATGCGAGATACCTTGCAGTAGAGAATGCTGTATAGTACCTATAACGCGTTTCAGCCGGGCGAGATATTATGTTTGGTCCGTTACACACACACACACACTCACACACGGACATGGGCAATCCTACAGGTCGGGGCCCCCCTGGGCGCTTCGCGCTGGGGCCCCGCCCAATAGAACATCCCTTGAACAGGCAAAGGATTAAGAACAGGGGAGGGAGACGCAAATGAGGTGTTTACACGGTCACAAGACTCGCAGTGCCGTACCACAGAGGAAACGTCGCGATGCATACTATGCCACCCGTGCTGAGTGAGCAAAAGTGCTAGGGTGCGACGAATGCCAAAATGAGTGCAACACGATCAGGCGGTTTGGGTACTAATCGACAATGTCGATCATCGCATATTTAGTGCGATAAAGTCTGGTGCGGCGAATTACCCGACGTTGCTCATCAAGCACAATGCCAGGCATGTGCGCGCCAGTGCGAATATAGTGCATGCACGCGTCATCCTGCCAAATGTCAGGAAATCGTTCATCTGAAACGACGACTTCTTCCTGTTCAGCTTGAATAGCGGCAGCAAAGACAAACGGCCACGAAGCTAATGCTTCAGATTTAGAAATGGAAAAAGCAAGACCGTGAACGGTTGATTGATCAGGAGGTTGAGAAACCAAAACTGCTGCTGCAATTTCATGCAACGAAACGTTACTCAAAACACGAACAATAGCAAGCATGCCACTCGTACAAACTGCATCAGGCGCAATACCCAAGAGATAACGACGTGATTGCTCGTCTACCCCTGGTGCATAAGTAGCTCCAAGCTTATACAAGTTACAAGTTACAAGTTCCGCACACAAGTGCGGGTGTGTCCGTAAAAGGCGGGCGGGCCATGGACGTTCGCATATAGCCCATAGCACGATCGCATTCAGACAAGGACAACGTGCCGTTATTGCCAGACAGAGAGTAATGGACGAGTCAGTGCAACGCCCGTACATCAGGACGGCTCAAGCTAGGTGCTATTGGAGAATTGGCGACGGTGACGGCTGACGCTGATTGTTATTCCGGAAAGATTGCCGGCGGCGAAGATATTGAACACGATAAACTGTTACAAGAAATGTAAGATTGAAAAATGCGTTAGGCAGGACTTGAGGAGATTCCTATTGAGGAATACCAATCGTTGTGAGATAAACAAAGAAGCGCAGTCACCGCCCTAAATACCGGCGCTAGCGGAAAACTCGTACATTCCGCGATCTAACAGCACGTACATTCCACGATCTCACTGCTCCGTCCTGACGGTGCCCTAATGTGTATCACTTAGCTACCGGAAATGCATCGGTAGACACATAAAGTTCTGGGGTAAGTTTTCCCCAATGATTAGTCACAGACCCGGGGTCAAATCTCCTGGTCGACAACCAAACGATTTGGAAGAGGACCGTTTCCTCAACAGGTGCAACCCTGACCGGCTCACCTGGCTCCTGGTCCCGACTCCGTGGAATGAGCCATAGCGACGGTACGGCCGGGTGGCAGGATACTCTGCAGTGACTGTTCCGACTCTGGGCGAATGACGGACGTAACCGCTGCAAGCTGACTGCTGCTGACCAGATTCGTCCAGTGAACTGACATGCAATGCGCAAAAGATCCAAATCGAGCTGCGTCGACTACAACCGGATCACCTAATGCACAAAAAAAAGCGCTTCTGAGCTGCCACAGCGTTCAATCAAGTTACTTGAGGCTGCTCGCAAACAAACATGAAAGCTGATGTGCGACGCTGAATGTGCTGCAAACAATCAGTGACGCAGACGCCAGGCGCTAGAGAGCCAGGTTCCTTGCCGACGTCGTGCCAGCTCCAACTGGCGAACCACTGCGAACCATCACAAGCTCCTGCTGCAAGAAGAGCTCGCTTTAATTGCCCGGACCATTTCTGGGTCTTCCGACGCAACAATGGTATCATCTACGTGCACTTAAGCAAGAACAACCCCAAGCTCGTCCGTCTTAACAAACATCGCCGGAACAGACTTAGAAGGATAAAGACCCAGCTTGGCGAACCCTGCTGATAGTTTCTCATACCAGCAACGGGGTGCCTGCTTCAAACCGTAAATCGACTTCTGCAGCTTGCACGCAAGCGACCGGTCACTGGATGCATACCCAGGCGGTTGCTCCATCCACAACTCCTCCTTCAGCTCACCGTTCAAAAACGCAGTAGACACATCGAGTTGGTGCACCGTCATGTTCCGCGCTGCGGCAACTGCTAATAGAGCACGTAAAGATGAACCACGAGCGGTAGGGGCAAACAACTCCCCATAATCAATCCCCTCACGTTGTTCAAAACCCTTTGCAACTAAACGCGCCTTAAAGCGCTCCACATTACCGTCTGCATCATGCTTCACCTTATACACCCACCGACAGTAGTAAACGTGTACCAGGCGGCGGCTTCTTAAGCTCCCAGATATGGTTGGCCATCTGAGCGGCGATCTTCTCATCGCACGCCGCCAGTCTTCTGCATGTGTGTTGAGGAAACTGTCCTCTCCCAACTCGTGTGGATGTTGACCAGGGGATTTGACCCCGGGTCTGCGTCTGACTAATGGGGAAGACTTAGGGTTCCTAAGATAAACGTGGCTGCATCATTAAACTTAGGCAGTACGACGGACATTTAGGCGCAAAGGGCCCAAGGATATACGAAGGGAAACTTGACCCAAAATGACCTGCTTACCCCCGTCAGCAAGGTTTCAGTCCGAGTTGCTCAACGATGGACGCAGAAATGAAGTCGTCGCTGGCCCCAGAGTCGGCCATGGCAGTTAAAGAATGTCCAGCGACACGAATGCCAATTAACGGGACTCTGGGCCCTGTTGACGCAGCAACTTTTGCACACAGGACTGACACATGGGGCTCCGTGTCAAGGTGCCCCAGGACAAGAGGGGGATCGTACCAAACGTCAGCAGTATACGGCAGACCTGGAAGGGAAACAAGTTGACCCGTCATGTCTACACCGTTGAAAAGCTTGCTACCAGCACGAAACTGAAGAACCCGACGCATCCCTATCAGCAAGGAGGCAGCCCTCGGGGATACATGTGCTGGTAACAGTAGACAGGCAGCGGTGTCCGGTCGCTGACGTTTGCAAATACGATAGTAAGCCAGCTGAGACTGAAGTTCCTTGAAAGAGGAAGGGGAAATCCAAACGGTATGCCCACCCAAGTTACTAGAGGTTAGACGCCGTGGAATAGCAAAAAGATTACAGTGCTCGTCAAAACCAGGACGAGCAGTACGAGCGTCAAACGAAAAACGCCGTCCAACGGCCTTCTCAACTTGGTTTAAAACGGCCGGTAAAACAGCACGGACAGCACGTCCAACCGGGCAGATAACGGGCACCGTTTGGGTTTGTAACCCAGGGAGTGCTTCCCTAACACTGTCCTGGGCAACCCCCTATTTTTCATCGTTCCTAGCTCTCTTCTCTGACAGCAACGGGCACTCTGCTACTAGGTGCTTATCCTCCCCACAGCGGAGGCAACGGCTATTTTTCCGGCGGTACTCGTACTCCGCCCGAGTGCAGTAAAACTTATTCATCCATTCGGCCGGATTCGAATCCCGGCCACGCTTGCCTAGCACCGTCGCCCCTGTTCCCGCGGCAGCGGCCCTGGGCCGACCCTTGTCCCTATGCTTGCCACCCCGACCCCTGCGCCCACGGTTCGACTCACCAGCACCGGAGGCCTGGCGAGCTGTATTTCGCCCAGCGGCAACAGTAGCAGCCCGAGGCCTGACCTCCGGTGCCGGGAGGTCCCTGTCGTAAGTGATGATGGGCGCGGGATCCTGCACAGCGGTGGAAGCACGCAGAAGCACGCGGGTTTGGGCTTGGGAACGATGTTTAGCAAGTTGACGGGCCTCTACACCTAGCGTGTGCTGCACAAGTTTGGCATATTCCTGAAAAGGCTTTCCGTCATGGTCGGTAGCACATTCTCCTGAGAACTCAGAGGAAAGGCCGCGGATAAACCAGAAAAACCTCCCTTAAGTCAGGAATGGGTGCTATGAGTGCCTCGAAACGACTATGGTACGCGGCTACCGTTTCGTTTGCCCGCATCTGATGCTGCCCTGCAGCAAGCTTTTCTAGCGCTTCTAGTTCGCGCGTTTGAATCTGCGGGGCAAAACGAATTAATAGCGCCTCCAAAAGTTGCTCTGAAGTATATTGCAACCGCGCGTTAGTCCAGTCATCATGCCAGGTTTTCGCGACGCCTTCAAGAGCGTTAGCTAAAAATAAGCAACGGATACTGTCATGATTTCCGCCCCGCACGAAATCAAAATACTTCCGGACATCGCGGACGAAGGCGCGGACTCGTGGCGCAACTTCCCGCGATAATTCACTAAGCTTAATCTCCGCAGGAATATTGAGCCTAGGTACCGGAATAGTGATTCTGATCACCTCATCGCTTGCCCCAGCGGGCAAGCCGCGCTCAGTAGCGGCGTTGTTCTCTCCATCGCCGGCGGTCGTCCCGGTGGCGCGACCCGCGATGTGTTCCACTGCAGGAATCGGAACATCGGATGAGGGATTATTCATATTTATTAATTGGTTACTGTTATTCCGGGCAATAGGCGGCGGCGGGACAGTTCCATTGGTCATATTGATAGCGGAGGGCAATCCCCAACGACTTCGCCTAGACTGCTCCATTTCCGATTATCCTGACCCAGATCAGGCAGACCGCGTACCCAAGTAAAGCGAACTGTCAATTTTTCTGGAAGTCTGTTCTAGCACTGAACGGGTGCTACGAAGCTCTTGACAGAGCCTCCGGCAAAGGGCAGGGACCGCTGAAGGAACTGGCGGTTCGGAGCCTGCAGCAGTCTTACCGCTATTAACCCAAAATCCTAGAAAAAGTCAGCAAACAGATTTGCTAAAGTAGTTTACAAACCGGCGGCAGCGACTTCGCGGACAGCATCGCCAAGAGCGTCGACGATTGTAGCCAAAGGTCCGGTGACGTCGTCGACCTCCATCCGCGCGCCGGTAGAAGTGGGGTGGGGATCTTGATGGCAAAAGGGGGATCTTGAAAATTTCAGAAATGCGAGAGGCCCCGGGAGGAACCGTCTCGATACCAGACTTGTTATATCTTACTAAACCACAACTGGATGGTGGCGTCGGAAGACACCGATTTGGAAGAGTTTCGCCCGCTTAAATAGCGGAGGATGCGGCCATCCCATGAATCGTACAGCCAATTCCGAAAAGGCGCGGTCCAGTCCGGAATGGCGTACCGTTGATCCATGCTTCCAATCGATGACGGGGCTCCGCGAGCCAGGGACCAGCGTCCCAGTCGTAGCCTGTGCTACGACCCCCGCCCATACTTCTGCAAGTATGGACTTCCGCCTGAGGCGGCGTTTACTTGTTGGCATCCATGACAGCTTCCCGCTCGCCGTCTGACCCAGAGGTCGGAGCCATAAAGATCTGACAGAAAAGCGGCAAAATAGGCAGTTGGAATTCAGTTAGTTCCAGCAAACTGGTCCAGTAGCCGCGCCAAGCGAGAAAGGAAAAATTAGACAGAAAAATCAGTTTGGACCCAGATTTAAGAAGCGGAATACAACAGTGTGTGTGTGAGACTTGCGTCTTTGCAAAGCATACACGTGGTCCTTTTCCGTTATCTGGGCATAAGGCAGCGCAGCCTCTCGCGCTCATTCACATGGATGTGTGTGGACCTATGCCTGAACCTTCACCTAGTGGTTCTGTTGAGGAAACGGTCCTCTCCCAACTCGTGTGGTTGTCGACCAGGGGATTTGACCCCGGGTCTGCGCCTGACTAATGGGGAAGACTTACCCCAGAACCTTATGGGCTACCGATGCATATCCGGTAGCTAAGTGATAGACATTAGGGCACCGTCAGGACGGCGCAGTGAGATCGCGGAATGTACGTGCAGTTAGATCGCGGAATGTACGAGTTTTCCGCTAGCGCCGGTATTTAGGGCGGTGACTGCGCTTATTTGTTTATCTCACTACGATCGGTATTCCTCATAGGAATCTCCTCAAGTCCTGCCGAACGCTAATAATACTCTTTACATTACTTGTAACATTTTATCGTGCTAAATATCTTCGCCACCGGCAATCCTTCCGGAATAACAATCAGCGTTAGCCGTCACCGTCGCCAATTCTTCAATAGGTTATGAGCCCCGTCTAGCGCCGACAGCTATCGTCCGATTGTTATTTCTACCCCTTATCGACAATGGTCAAGGATAAGCTTGATGAGCCGCTGGACCTCCACAACTACTCCACCTGGCAAGTCAGGTTTAGCGCGATGTGCATGGAGCTTGGGCTTGAGCAATCCCTGCTCGCCGAGCCGTGCAACGAGGAGCAGATTCGACAATCAAGAACGTCAAGGATCATCATTTGCCGATGGTTACCGGTGCTGCCAACGCGAAGAAGGCCTGGGACGCCTTGGGACCTATGTTTGCTGCCAGCAACAACGCCCGCAAGGTGTCTCTACGTCAAGAATTCAGCCGTTTTAAGATGGTCGACGGCGAACCTCTTCCGATGTACTTTGCACGTGCAAGACAGCTGCAAACAGATTTATTGGGAGTCGGCCACGTAGTTAACGACTCCGAGCTGGCGTACACCGTCCTAGTTGGTCTACCCAGTCGGTACAGCGTGGTGACGACTACATTACTAATGCGCGACGACGATTTGGACATGGCGAGCGTCACAGCAAAGCTTCTCTCTATCGAGACGGCTAACGGTGGGTCGGGCAAGCCTACCGAGTCGGCAGCCTTCGCGTCTGTCGGCGGTTCGACGTTCGGCGCTTCTACTTCTGGTTATGGTAGCCGGGGGCCGGCTAACAACAGCTCGGGACAGGGAGCGCGAGATTATGGCCAGCTGCTGAGATGTGGAGTTGAGGTCACAGTTGATGGACCAGATTCGCACGCTGGATTGGTGGCGATTGCCGAACCCTCCGTCTCTTCGGGTGTTCGGGTGAATGGATGAGGAGGGGTCCCTGAAGGCTGGACCCACCGCCTTGGACTTACAGTTCGTATGGCGAAGTACAGTGTGGTAGTGGTGGATGGTGCTATAAGGTGATAAATGATCTA
>NW_003307557.1:323490-324415 GCF_000143455.1 Volvox carteri f. nagariensis
ATTACATTACATTACATTACATTACATTACATTACATTACATTACATTACATTACATTACATTACATTACATTACATTACATTACATTACATTACATTACATTACATTACATTACATTACATTACATTACATTACATTACATTACATTACATTACATTACATTACATTACATTACATTACATTACATTACATTACATTACATTACATTACATTACATTACATTACATTACATTACATTACATTACATTACATTACATTACATTACATTACATTACATTACATTACATTACATTACATTACATTACATTACATTACATTACATTACATTACATTACATTACATTACATTACATTACATTACATTACATATAAGGCAGCGCAGCCTCTCGCGCTCATTCACATGGATGTGTGTGGACCTATGCCTGAACCTTCACCTAGTGGTTCGCGTTACGTGACAACCCTGCTTGACGACCATACTGGTCTTTCAGCTGTTGCGTTTACAGCGACCAAGGAGGAGGTCTACCAGAAGATGGTGGTTATGATAGCGGAACTGGAGCGCGCTTCTGGCAGGCAGGTTAAGGAGGTGCGTACAGATCGTGGCGGGGAGCTCGTTAATACTCGCACGAAGGCCTATTTCGCTTCCAGGGGTATTGTACACGGAACTACGGTAGGCTACACCCCTGAGCAGAACGGAGCTGCGGAACGTTTAAATCGCACTCTTTTGGACAAGACTAGGGCTATGCTCGTTGAGTCTGGACTGCCTAAATCATTATGGGCGGAGGCGTTAGCGACAGCCAACTATCTTAGGAATGTGTCGCCAACTGCTGGGTCAACCGTCACTCCGTACGAAGCTTTCTTTAACGTTCGTCCGAACATCAGTCACCTGCGAGTCTTTGGATGCGTTGCCTACGTCCACGTACCCGACG
>NW_003307557.1:332481-333542 GCF_000143455.1 Volvox carteri f. nagariensis
GTTCGCCAAGCTGGGTCTTTATCCTTCGAAGTCTGATCCGGCGATGTTCGTTAAGACTGACGAGCGTGGGGTTGTTATTGCTTTGGTACACGTAGATGACACTATTGTTGCGTCGGAAGACCCGGAAATGGTCCGGGCAATTAAAGCCGCAATTGCGAAGGTCTTCAAGGTGCGCGACAGAGAAGCGAAGGTGTTTTGGGGCATGGAAATTAGGAGGGAGAAGTCGGGTGAGATAGTGTTGTCGCAGCATAGGTATATTGCGCAGCTGTTGGAGCGTCATAGGATGATTGACGCCAAGCCGAGGTCTACTCCTTTGCCTCCGGGCTTTAGGTACACTCCTAAGGGGGACGGAGAGGAGCTGCTGGGCAATCCCACCCAGTATAGGGCTTTGGTGGGAGAATTGAACTATCTGGCGCCGAACACGCGGCCTGACATTTCATATGCATTGAGCGTTTTGTCCCGGCATATGGCCACACCTACGAAGACTGCCATGAACTTAGCAATCGGCGTTCTGCGTTACCTGGCGGGGACTCGCGAACTAGGATTGCGTTTTGGGGGTGTTGGCGACGTTGCTATGTCCGGGTACAGTGATTCGGACTGGGCAGGAGACCCAGTTACGCGGCGTTCTACGTCCGGCTACGTTTTCACTCTTAATGGGGCTGCGATTAGCTGCAGCAGCCAACTTCAACGTACTGTGGCGGCTTCGTCGGTGGAGGCCGAGTATCAAGCGACAGCAGCAGCTGTTCGCGAGGCTTTGTGGCTTCGCAAGCTGATGGTTGATTTGGGTTTGCTGAGAGCGCTATCAGAATCCAAAAAGATTTCCAGGGGGCGCTTAGCTTGGGAAATAACCCGATTACGTCTGCTCGGTCGAAGCACATCGACGTGCAGCACCACATAGTGCGTGAGAGGGTGAATAGTGGTGAGGTGCAGTTGGAATACTGCCCTACGGAGTGGATGGTTGCGGATGTGCTCACTAAGGCTCTGGGAGAGATAAAATTCAAACGCTGCCGAGATGCAATTGGCCTTGTGTGAAGCGTGCAGATGAACTTGGTACTCGTTGG
>NW_003307557.1:333592-341161 GCF_000143455.1 Volvox carteri f. nagariensis
GTTGCAAGTCCACATGCAGACGACTGGCGGCGTGCGATGGACGAGGAGATCGCCACCCAGATGGCTAATAGTACTTGGGAGCTGAAGAAGCCACCTCCTGGTACTCGTTTGTTGTGTAGTTGGGTATATAAGGTTAAGTACAATGATGACGGCAGCGTGGAGCGTTTTAAGGCGCGTTTAGTTGCCAAGGGTTTCGAGCAACGCGAGGGGATTGATTATGGGGAGTTGTTTGACCCCACCTCTCGTGGTTCGTCATTACGTGCTTTATTAGCAGTTGCCGCAGCGCGGAACATGACGGTGCATCAGCTAGACGTGTCTACTGCGTTCCTGAATGGTGAGCTGAAGGAGGAGTTGTGGATGGAGCAACCGCCTGGGTATGCATCCAGTGACCGGTCGCTTGCGTGCAAGCTGCAGAAGTCTATTTACGGTTTAAAGCAGGCACCCCGTTGCTGGTATGAAAAGCTATCAGCAGAGTTCGCCAAGCTGGGTCTTTATCCTTCGAAGTCTGATCCGGCGATGTTCGTTAAGACTGACGAGCGTGGGGTTGTTATTGCTTTGGTACACGTAGATGACACTATTGTTGCGTCGGAAGACCCGGAAATGGTCCGGGCAATTAAAGCCGCAATTGCGAAGGTCTTCAAGGTGCGCGACAGAGAAGCGAAGGTGTTTTTGGGCATGGAAATTAGGAGGGAGAAGTCGGGTGAGATAGTGTTGTCGCAGCATAGGTATATTGCGCAGCTGTTGGAGCGTCATAGGATGATTGACGCCAAGCCGAGGTCTACCCCTTTGCCTCCGGGCTTTAGGTACACTCCTAAGGGGGACGGAGAGGAGCTGCTGGGCAATCCCACCGAGTATAGGGCTTTGGTGGGAGAATTGAACTATCTGGCGACGAACACGCGGCCTGACATTTCATATGCATTGAGCGTTTTGTCCCGGCATATGGCCGCACCTACGAAGACTGCCATGAACTTAGCAATCGGCGTTCTGCGTTACCTGGCGGGGACTCGCGAACTAGGATTGCGTTTTGGGGGTGTTGGAGACGTTGCTATGTCCGGGTATAGTGATTCGGACTGGGCAGGAGACCAGTTACGCGGCGTTCTACGTCCGGCTACGTTTCACTCTTAATGGGGCTGCGATTAGCTGGAGCAGCCAACTTCAACGTACTGTAGCGGCTTCGTCGGTGGAGGCCGAGTATCAAGCGACAGCAGCAGCTGTTCGCGAGGCTTTGTGGCTTCGCAAGCTGATGGTTGATTTGGGTTTGCCTGAGAGCGTTATTAGAATCCAAATAGATTCCCAGGGGGCGCTTAGCTTGGGAAATAACCCGATTACGTCTGCTCGGTCGAAGCACATCGACGTGCAGCATCACATAGTGCGTGAGAGGGTGAATAGTGGTGAGGTGCAGTTGGAATACTGCCCTACGGAGTGGATGGTTGCGGATGTGCTAACGAAGGCTCTGGGCGAGGTGAAGTTCAAACGTTGCCGAGATGCGATGGGCCTTGTGTGTGAAGTGTGCAGATGAACTTGGTACTCGTTGGGATACGGCCCGAGGGGGCGTGTTGAGGAAACGGTCCTCTCCCAACTCGTGTGGTTGTCGACCAGGGGATTTGACCCCGGGTCTGCGCCTGACTAATGGGGAAGACTTACCCCAGAACCTTATGGGCTACCGATGCATATCCGGTAGCTAAGTGATAGACATTAGGGCACCGTCAGGACGGCGCAGTGAGATCGCGGAATGTACGTGCAGTTAGATCGCGGAATGTACGAGTTTTCCGCTAGCGCCGGTATTTAGGGCGGTGACTGCGCTTATTTGTTTATCTCACTACGATCGGTATTCCTCATAGGAATCTCCTCAAGTCCTGCCGAACGCTAATAATACTCTTTACATTACTTGTAACATTTTATCGTGCTAAATATCTTCGCCACCGGCAATCCTTCCGGAATAACAATCAGCGTTAGCCGTCACCGTCGCCAATTCTTCAATAGCTGATCCACCGGATCCTGGTTTGCTGCCGTTAGCTCCGCTGCCACTAGCTCCGCTGCAACTGTTGTTGTAGCCACGCTTATATCCAGAATTTGACGACTGCTTCAGCGCTTTAAGCTGCCTGCAGTCCGTTACCACGTGCCCAGGCTTGTTGCAGTAGTAGCAGATGAGTTCCTGTTGAAGGGCGGTCCTATCCCAACGTAGATAATTGGTGGTTAGGCGATGATTCCACCGTGATAGGCGATGCCTCGGACGTGCATCGACCTTGCCTCGGCCGTGCCTAGACCTTGCCTCGGCCATGCCTAGACTTGCCTCGGCCGTACCTCGACCTTGCCTCGGGTCTCTCGGCCGCGTATCTCGGACGTCACCTCAGGTCCAGGGATGGTGGACATCTGTACGATACTTCCATTGGTACTGGTATATAAGGCACGAGTTGTGCTAGTCTTTGTATCTCATCTTTGTATGGATCGGTATTCCTCAGTAGGAATCTCCTAAAGTCTTCCAGCCGTTTACCACTCACCTTCCGATTATAATACTTATATCGCGACCAGTCTCCTTGCCTCCTTCATATTCTTAACAGGTTATGAGCCCCGGCTCACGCTAAGCAGCAACTACCTCTAATACTCGTATTCCACAATGGGGAAGGACAAGCTTGACGAGCCGCTGGACTTGAACAACTACGCCACCTGGCAAATTCGGTTCAGCGCGCTGTGTATGGAGCTTGGGCTTGAGCAGTCCTTGCTCGCCGAGCCGGGAAACGAGGAGCAGATTCGACAATCTCGTAAGGTTATCAACCTGCTCATCAAGAATGTTAAAGATCACCATTTGCCGATGGTTACGGGTGCTGCAAACGCGAAGAGGGCATGGGACGCTCTGGCCACGATGTTTGTTGCTAACAATAACGCACGCAAGGTAACTCTCCGTCAAGAGTTCAGCCGTTTCAAGATGGTCGACGGCGAGCCGCTACCGAAGTACGGCACGTGCGCGGCAATTACAGTCAGACTTGTTGGGAGTGGGGCACGTTATCAGCGACTCGGAGCTGGCATACACAGTGCTGGTTGGTCTACCCAGCCGCTTCAACGTGGTAACGACGTCCCTGCTGGTGCGTGACGGCGATTTGGACATGGCGAGCGTCACCTCTAAGCTTTTGGCTATCGAGGTGGCAAGCGGTGGGTCTAGTAAGCCTACCGAGTCGGCAGCTATTGCTTCTGTCGGCGGTCTCACGTTTGGCGCCTCTGGTTCTGGTCTTAGGAGTCACGGCGCGGCCAGCAGCAGTTCTGGCGGTTCCCCCAAACATTTGTTTTGTCACTATTGCAAAAAGCCCGGGCACGATATTAAGGACTGCAGGAAGTTGAAGGCACTAAAGCAGTTGTCCATTTCCGGCAGTGGACATGGTAAGGGTGGTGGTGGCAGCGGAGCTAGCGGCAGCAAGCCTGGGCCCGGTGGGTCTGGAAGGGGATCAGGAATCCCACGGCAGGTAGCGTTCACAGCTTACAGCGGTGAGCGTCCGCAGGGGTGGTTCCTGGACTCAGCCGCCACTCACCACATAACGTATGACCGCTCAGAACTTCTCAACGTGCGGTTGTTGGAGCCGTGGGAGCGCTTCAACATCATGGGCATTAAGGGACAGTCTCTTCGGCCGACTGAAGTTGGCACGCTTATGATTCGGTCTAATGTCAACGATAAACAGGCCATCACCTTTAAGAAGGTCTACGTCGATGAGGAGGCCACCGCCAAAATCATATCGGTCCGCATCATTGATGATCGTGGAGGCAGTGTGGTCTTCGGCGGTGGACAGGTGAAAGTATACATACAGAACCAGTTGGTGCTGACTGGAAAGCGGGATGGGGACTTGTATCCCGTCTGCTACAGCAGTGGAGGTACGGGCGCTCTGAAGTGGACGCAGCGTGAAGACAACAGGATGCCTTCTGGTGGTGGTGCAGTGTGTACTGCCGTGAGTATCGGAGCTGAACGTGCAGCACTTTGGCACCGACGGTATGGCCACTTGGGTTACAGCAACCTTGAGGCGTTGCTGCGTCACAATATGGTAACTGGGTTGGATGTTGACCGACACAGCATACAATCAGCCAGTGCGTGTGTGTGTGAGACTTGCGTCCTTGCAAAGCATACACGTGGTCCTTTTCCGTTAACTGGGCATAAGGCAGCGCAGCCTCTCGCGCTCATTCACATGGATGTGTGTGGGCCTATGCCTGAACCTTCACCAAATGGTTCGCGTTACGTGACCACCCTTCTTGATGACCACACCGGTCTGTCAGCTGTTGCGTTTACGGCGACCAAGGAGGAGATATATCAGAAGGTGGTGGTGATGATAGCGGACCTGGAACGGGCATCTGGTCGGCAGGTAAAGGAGGTGCGCACGGATCGTGGCGGGGAGTTTGTGAATACTCGCACGAAAAACTACTTTGCGTCAAGGGGTATAATGCACGGAACTACGGCGGGCTACACTCCTGAGCAGAACGGTGCAGCAGAACGCCTGAACCGCACTCTTCTAGACAAGGCCAGGTCATTGGCCAGCCGACACTCATATACCAGTGAATGGTAACCACAGTAATAGGACCCAACGGGGTCCGGCGCTTTGCTGGTCTTAACAGGTTACGAGCCCCGAATGGCGCATTGCGCTGCCGAAAGGTCGCCGGATCGATACCCACTGGCTGTTGCCCAGAGAATGGGAGACCGGGATGAGGCACGGGAAGGCCCGGAGCGAGAGAGTGTCGCTCACGGGGGTGTGTTGGAAATGACCGACACTCATATACCAGTGAATGGTAACCACAGTAATAGGACCCAACGGGGTCCGGCGCTTTGCTGGTCTTAACATGTACTGTACGAGGACGGCGTCGTCGCCGTTGTCTCGAGTGTCCGCTTTGATGAGTCTAATGTCGGCCGGCGGCGTAGTGCCGGGGACTCCGATTATGGGTCCGATGCCGATGAGGAGGAGGATGTTCGCACTAACTTGCCTGGTGAGGGGTCGCTGCCTAGGGCTGGCGAAGGAACATCAGGCAATACCGTCGGCGAGGGATCGCCGCCTTTGGGTGGCGAGGGGGCGCCGGCTGGGGCTGGACCTTCCAGCAGTGCGAACGTGCAAGATAACACTCCGCCTGATGTGGAAATGGCAGGGACCCGGTACCCAGTTAGAGAGTGTAAACGCCCTGGCGAGTGGTGGCGAAACGAGCCTGGTCGCACTGTTACTGGTCGCATTAATGCTGCTTTTTCTGCTGTCATTCCTGAACCGAATTCGTTTGCGGAAGCAATTGCGAGTCCACATGCAGACGATTGGCGGCGTGCGATGGACGAGGAGATCGCCGCCCAGATGGCTAACAGTACTTGGGAGCTGAAAACGCCACCTCCAGGTACTCATTTACTGCCGTGTCGTTGGGTGTATAAGGTTAAGTACAACGATGACGGCAGCGTGGAGCGTTTTAAGGCGCGATTGGTTGCAAAGGGTTTCGAGCAACGCGAGGGGATTGATTATGGGGAGTTGTTTGCACCTACCTCACGTGGTTCGTCATTACGTGCTTTATTAGCAGTTGCCGCAGCGCGGAACATGACGGTACACCAGCTTGATGTGTCTACTGCATTTTTGAACGGCGAGTTGAAGGAGGAGTTGTGGATGCAGCAACCACCTGGGTATGAATCCAGTGACCGGTCGCTTGCGTGGAAGCTGGAGAGGTCTATTTACGGTTTGAAGCAGGCACCCCGTTGCTGGTATGAAAAGCTATCGGCAGAGTTCGCCAAGCTGGGTCTTTATCCTTCGAAGTCTGATCCGGCGATGTTCGTTAAGACGGACGAGCGTGGGGTCGTTATTGCTTTGGTGCATGTAGATGATACCATTGTTGCATCAGAAGACCCAGACATGGTCCGGGCAATTAAAGCCGCAATTGCGAAGGTCTTCAAGGTGCGTGACCTTGGAGAAGCGAAGGTGTTTGGGGGCATGGAAATTTCGGAGGGAAAAATCGGGTGAGATAGTGTTGTCGCAGCATAGGTATATTGAGCAGCTGTTGGAGCGTCATAGGATGGTTGATGCCAAGCCGAGGTCTACCCCTTTGCCTCCGGGCTTTAGGTACACTCCTAAGGGGGACGGAGAGGAGCTGCTGGGCAATCCCACGGAGTATAGGGCTTTGGTGGGAGAATTGAACTATCTGGCGACGAACACGCGGCCTGACATTTCGTATGCCTTGAGCGTTTTGTCCCGGCATATGGCCACACCTACGAAGACTGCCATGAACTTGGCCACTGGCGTTCTGCGTTACCTGGCGGGTACTCGCGAACTAGGATTGCGTTTTGGGGGTGTTGGCGGTGTTGCAATGTCCGGGTACAGTGATTCGGACTGGGCAGGAGACCCAGTTACGAGGCGTTCTACGTCCGGTTACGTATTCACTCTTAATGGGGCTGCGATTAGTTGGAGCAGCCAACTTCAACGTACTGTGGCGGCTTCGTCGGTGGAGGCCGAGTACCAAGCTACAGCGGCGGCTGTTCGTGAAGCTTTGTGGCTTCGCAAGCTGATGGTCGATTTGGGCTTGCCTGAGAGCGCGGTGAAAATCCAGACAGACTCCCAGGGGGCGCTTAGCTTGGGAAACAACCCGATTACGTCTGCTCGGTCGAAACACATCGACGTGCAGCACCACATAGTGCGTGAGAGGGTGAATAGCGGGGAGGTGCAGTTGGAGTACTGCCCTACAGAGTGGATGGTAGCGGATGCGCTCACGAAGGCACTGGGAGAAGTGAAGTTCAAACGGTGCAGAGAAGCTATGGGCCTTGTGTGAAGTGCCCATTGGCGTAGCAAATGTGCTACTGTGAGTTGGGATATGTCCCGAGGGGGCGTGTTGAAGGGCGGTCCTATCCCAACGTAGATAATTGGTAGTTAGGCGATGATTCCACCATGATAGGCGATGCCTCGGACGTGCATCGACCTTGCCTCGGCCGTGCCTAGACCTTGCCTCGGCCATGCCTAGACTTGCCTCGGCCGTACCTCGACCTTGCCTCGGGTCTCTCGGCCGCGTATCTCGGACGTGACCTCAGGTCCAGGGATGGTGGACATCTGTACGATACTTCCATTGGTACTGGTATATAAGGCACGAGTTGTGCTAGTCTTTGTATCTCATCTTTGTATGGATCGGTATTCCTCAGTAGGAATCTCCTAAAGTCTTCCAGCCGTTTACCACTCACCTACCGATTGTAATACTTATATCGCGACCAGTCTCCTTGCCTCCTTCATATTCTTAACAGTTGCTTGTTACTGTGTCCTGAGCTGCTGTTAGCCGGCCCCCGGCTACCAGAAGTAGAAGCGCCGAACGTTGCACCGCCGACCGCCAACCGCCGACAGACGCCGACAGGCTGCCGACTCGGTAGGCTTGCCCGACCCACCGTTAGCCGTCTCGATTGAGAGAAGCTTTGCTGTGACGTTCGCCATGTCCAAATCGCCGTCGCGCATTAGTAATGTAGTCGTCACCACGCTGTACCGACTGGGTAGACCAACTAGGACGGTGTACGCCAGCTCGGAGTCGTTAATTACGTGGCCGACACCCAACAAGTCCGTTTTCAGCTGCCTTGCACGCGCAAAGTACATCGGA
>NW_003307557.1:341211-345972 GCF_000143455.1 Volvox carteri f. nagariensis
CTCATATACCAGTGAATGGTAACCACAGTAATAGGACCCAACGGGGTCCGGCGCTTTGCTGGTCTTAACATGTACTGTACGAGGACGGCGTCGTCGCCGTTGTCTCGAGTGTCCGCTTTGATGAGTCTAATGTCGGCCGGCGGCGTAGTGCCGGGGACTCCGATTATGGGTCCGATGCCGATGAGGAGGAGGATGTTCGCACTAACTTGCCTGGTGAGGGGTCGCTGCCTAGGGCTGGCGAAGGAACATCAGGCAATACCGTCGGCGAGGGATCGCCGCCTTTGGGTGGCGAGGGGGCGCCGGCTGGGGCTGGACCTTCCAGCAGTGCGAACGTGCAAGATAACACTCCGCCTGATGTGGAAATGGCAGGGACCCGGTACCCAGTTAGAGAGTGTAAACGCCCTGGCGAGTGGTGGCGAAACGAGCCTGGTCGCACTGTTACTGGTCGCATTAATGCTGCTTTTTCTGCTGTCATTCCTGAACCGAATTCGTTTGCGGAAGCAATTGCGAGTCCACATGCAGACGATTGGCGGCGTGCGATGGACGAGGAGATCGCCGCCCAGATGGCTAACAGTACTTGGGAGCTGAAAACGCCACCTCCAGGTACTCATTTACTGCCGTGTCGTTGGGTGTATAAGGTTAAGTACAACGATGACGGCAGCGTGGAGCGTTTTAAGGCGCGATTGGTTGCAAAGGGTTTCGAGCAACGCGAGGGGATTGATTATGGGGAGTTGTTTGCACCTACCTCACGTGGTTCGTCATTACGTGCTTTATTAGCAGTTGCCGCAGCGCGGAACATGACGGTACACCAGCTTGATGTGTCTACTGCATTTTTGAACGGCGAGTTGAAGGAGGAGTTGTGGATGCAGCAACCACCTGGGTATGAATCCAGTGACCGGTCGCTTGCGTGGAAGCTGGAGAGGTCTATTTACGGTTTGAAGCAGGCACCCCGTTGCTGGTATGAAAAGCTATCGGCAGAGTTCGCCAAGCTGGGTCTTTATCCTTCGAAGTCTGATCCGGCGATGTTCGTTAAGACGGACGAGCGTGGGGTCGTTATTGCTTTGGTGCATGTAGATGATACCATTGTTGCATCAGAAGACCCAGACATGGTCCGGGCAATTAAAGCCGCAATTGCGAAGGTCTTCAAGGTGCGTGACCTTGGAGAAGCGAAGGTGTTTGGGGGCATGGAAATTTCGGAGGGAAAAATCGGGTGAGATAGTGTTGTCGCAGCATAGGTATATTGAGCAGCTGTTGGAGCGTCATAGGATGGTTGATGCCAAGCCGAGGTCTACCCCTTTGCCTCCGGGCTTTAGGTACACTCCTAAGGGGGACGGAGAGGAGCTGCTGGGCAATCCCACGGAGTATAGGGCTTTGGTGGGAGGATTGAACTATCTGGCGACGAACACGAGGCCTGACATTTCGTATGCCTTGAGCGTTTTGTCCCGGCATATGGCCACACCTACGAAGACTGCCATGAACTTGGCCACTGGCGTTCTGCGTTACCTGGCGGGTACTCGCGAACTAGGATTGCGTTTTGGGGGTGTTGGCGGTGTTGCAATGTCCGGGTACAGTGATTCGGACTGGGCAGGAGACCCAGTTACGAGGCGTTCTACGTCCGGTTACGTATTCACTCTTAATGGGGCTGCGATTAGTTGGAGCAGCCAACTTCAACGTACTGTAGCGGCTTCGTCGGTGGAGGCCGAGTATCAAGCGACAGCAGCAGCTGTTCGCGAGGCTTTGTGGCTTCGCAAGCTGATGGTTGATTTGGGTTTGCCTGAGAGCGCTATTAGAATCCAAATAGATTCCCAGGGGGCGCTTAGCTTGGGAAATAACCCGATTACGTCTGCTCGGTCGAAGCACATCGACGTGCAGCATCACATAGTGCGTGAGAGGGTGAATAGTGGTGAGGTGCAGTTGGAATACTGCCCTACGGAGTGGATGGTTGCGGATGTGCTAACGAAGGCTCTGGGCGAGGTGAAGTTCAAACGTTGCCGAGATGCTATGGGCCTTGTGTGAAGTGTGCAGATGAACTTGGTACTCGTTGGGATACTGCCCGAGGGGGCGTGTTGAGGAAACGGTCCTCTCCCAACTCGTGTGGTTGTCGACCAGGGGATTTGACCCCGGGTCTGCGCCTGACTAATGCGGAAGACTTACCCCAGAACCTTATGGGCTACCGATGCATATCCGGTAGCTAAGTGATAGACATTAGGGCACCGTCAGGACGGCGCAGTGAGATCGCGGAATGTACGTGCAGTTAGATCGCGGAATGTACGAGTTTTCCGCTAGCGCCGGTATTTAGGGCGGTGACTGCGCTTATTTGTTTATCTCACTACGATCGGTATTCCTCATAGGAATCTCCTCAAGTCCTGCCGAACGCTAATAATACTCTTTAATAATACTCTTTACATTACTTGTAACATTTTATCGTGCTAAATATCTTCGCCACCGGCAATCCTTCCGGAATAACAATCAGCGTTAGCCGTCACCGTCGCCAATTCTTCAATAGGTTCGCGTTATGTGACAACTCTGCTTGACGACCATACTGGTCTTTCAGCTGTTGCGTTTACAGCGACCAAGGAGGAGGTCTACCAGAAGATGGTGGTTATGATAGCGGAACTGGAGCGCGCTTCTGGCAGGCAGGTTAAGGAGGTGCGTACGGATCGTGGCGGGGAGTTCGTTAATACTCGCACGAAGGCCTATTTCGCTTCCAGGGGTATTGTACACGGAACTACGGTAGGCTACACCCCTGAGCAGAACGGAGCTGCGGAACGTTTAAATCGCACTCTTTTGGACAAGACTAGGGCTATGCTCGTTGAGTCTGGACTGCCTAAATCATTATGGGCGGAGGCGTTAGCGACAGCCAACTATCTTAGGAATGTGTCGCCAACTGCTGGGTCAACCGTCACTCCGTACGAAGCTTTCTTTAACGTTCGTCCAAACGTCAGTCACCTGCGAGTCTTTGGATGCGTTGCCTACGTCCACGTACCCGACGTCAAGCGCGACAAGTTCGACCCGGTGAGCAGGCGTGGAATACTTGTCGGATACGGGAACGGTGGACAGTATCGTGTACTATACGAGGACGGCATTATTGCCGTAGTTTCTAACGTTCATTTTGATGAGTCTCACGTCGGCCGGCGGCGTAATGCCGGGGACTCCGATTATGATTCCGATGCCGATGAGGAGGAGGAGTTTCGCACTAGTTTATCTGGTGAGGGATCGCTGCCTAGGGCTGGCGAAGGGACACCAGGTAGCACCGTCGGCGAGGGATCGCCGCATTTAGGTGGCGAGGGGGCGCCGGCTGGGGCTGGACCTTCCAGCAGTGCGAATGGGCAAGGAGTCAATCAGCCTGATGTGGAAATGGCGGGAACTAGGTACCCAGTTAGAGAGCGTAAACGCCCTGGCGAATGGTGGCGAAACGAACCTGGTCACTGGTCGCACTGTCACTGGTCGCGTTAACGCTGCTTTCTCTGCTGGTATTCCTGAGCCTAATTCGTTTGCGGAAGCCGTTGCAAGTCCACATGCAGACGACTGGCGGCGTGCGATGGACGAGGAGATCGCCACCCAGATGGCTAATAGTACTTGGGAGCTGAAGAAGCCACCTCCTGGTACTCGTTTGTTGTGTAGTTGGGTATATAAGGTTAAGTACAATGATGACGGCAGCGTGGAGCGTTTTAAGGCGCGTTTAGTTGCCAAGGGTTTCGAGCAACGCGAGGGGATTGATTATGGGGAGTTGTTTGACCCCACCTCTCGTGGTTCGTCATTACGTGCTTTATTAGCAGTTGCCGCAGCGCGGAACATGACGGTGCATCAGCTAGACGTGTCTACTGCGTTCCTGAATGGTGAGCTGAAGGAGGAGTTGTGGATGGAGCAACCGCCTGGGTATGCATCCAGTGACCGGTCGCTTGCGTGCAAGCTGCAGAAGTCTATTTACGGTTTAAAGCAGGCACCCCGTTGCTGGTATGAAAAGCTATCAGCAGAGTTCGCCAAGCTGGGTCTTTATCCTTCGAAGTCTGATCCGGCGATGTTCGTTAAGACTGACGAGCGTGGGGTTGTTATTGCTTTGGTACACGTAGATGACACTATTGTTGCGTCGGAAGACCCGGAAATGGTCCGGGCAATTAAAGCCGCAATTGCGAAGGTCTTCAAGGTGCGCGACAGAGAAGCGAAGGTGTTTTGGGGCATGGAAATTAGGAGGGAGAAGTCGGGTGAGATAGTGTTGTCGCAGCATAGGTATATTGCGCAGCTGTTGGAGCGTCATAGGATGGTTGATGCCAAGCCGAGGTCTACTCCTTTGCCTCCGGGCTTTAGGTACACTCCTAAGGGGGACGGAGAGGAGCTGCTGGGCAATCCCACCCAGTATAGGGCTTTGGTGGGAGAATTGAACTATCTGGCGCCGAACACGCGGCCTGACATTTCATATGCATTGAGCGTTTTGTCCCGGCATATGGCCACACCTACGAAGACTGCCATGAACTTAGCAATCGGCGTTCTGCGTTACCTGGCGGGGACTCGCGAACTAGGATTGCGTTTTGGGGGTGTTGGCGACGTTGCTATGTCCGGGTACAGTGATTCGGACTGGGCAGGAGACCCAGTTACGCGGCGTTCTACGTCCGGCTACGTTTTCACTCTTAATGGGGCTGCGATTAGCTGCAGCAGCCAACTTCAACGTACTGTGGCGGCTTCGTCGGTGGAGGCCGAGTATCAAGCGACAGCAGCAGCTGTTCGCGAGGCTTTGTGGCTTCGCAAGCTGATGGTTGATTT
>NW_003307557.1:346022-354806 GCF_000143455.1 Volvox carteri f. nagariensis
TAGGTTCGCGTTATGTGACAACTCTGCTTGACGACCATACTGGTCTTTCAGCTGTTGCGTTTACAGCGACCAAGGAGGAGGTCTACCAGAAGATGGTGGTTATGATAGCGGAACTGGAGCGCGCTTCTGGCAGGCAGGTTAAGGAGGTGCGTACGGATCGTGGCGGGGAGTTCGTTAATACTCGCACGAAGGCCTATTTCGCTTCCAGGGGTATTGTACACGGAACTACGGTAGGCTACACCCCTGAGCAGAACGGAGCTGCGGAACGTTTAAATCGCACTCTTTTGGACAAGACTAGGGCTATGCTCGTTGAGTCTGGACTGCCTAAATCATTATGGGCGGAGGCGTTAGCGACAGCCAACTATCTTAGGAATGTGTCGCCAACTGCTGGGTCAACCGTCACTCCGTACGAAGCTTTCTTTAACGTTCGTCCAAACGTCAGTCACCTGCGAGTCTTTGGATGCGTTGCCTACGTCCACGTACCCGACGTCAAGCGCGACAAGTTCGACCCGGTGAGCAGGCGTGGAATACTTGTCGGATACGGGAACGGTGGACAGTATCGTGTACTATACGAGGACGGCATTATTGCCGTAGTTTCTAACGTTCATTTTGATGAGTCTCACGTCGGCCGGCGGCGTAATGCCGGGGACTCCGATTATGATTCCGATGCCGATGAGGAGGAGGAGTTTCGCACTAGTTTATCTGGTGAGGGATCGCTGCCTAGGGCTGGCGAAGGGACACCAGGTAGCACCGTCGGCGAGGGATCGCCGCATTTATGTGGCGAGGGGGCGCCGGCTGGGGCTGGACCTTCCAGCAGTGCGAATGGGCAAGGAGTCAATCAGCCTGATGTGGAAATGGCGGGAACTAGGTACCCAGTTAGAGAGCGTAAACGCCCTGGCGAATGGTGGCGAAACGAACCTGGTCACTGGTCGCACTGTCACTGGTCGCGTTAACGCTGCTTTCTCTGCTGGTATTCCTGAGCCTAATTCGTTTGCGGAAGCCATTGCAAGTCCACATGCAGACGACTGGCGGCGTGCGATGGACGAGGAGATCGCCACCCAGATGGCTAATAGTACTTGGGAGCTGAAGAAGCCACCTCCTGGTACTCGTTTGTTGTGTAGTTGGGTATATAAGGTTAAGTACAGTGATGACGGCAGCGTGGAGCGTTTTAAGGCGCGTTTAGTTGCCAAGGGTTTCGAGCAACGCGAGGGGATTGATTATGGGGAGTTGTTTGACCCCACCTCTCGTGGTTCGTCATTACGTGCTTTATTAGCAGTTGCCGCAGCGCGGAACATGACGGTGCATCAGCTAGACGTGTCTACTGCGTTCCTGAATGGTGAGCTGAAGGAGGAGTTGTGGATGGAGCAACCGCCTGGGTATGCATCCAGTGACCGGTCGCTTGCGTGCAAGCTGCAGAAGTCTATTTACGGTTTAAAGCAGGCACCCCGTTGCTGGTATGAAAAGCTATCAGCAGAGTTCGCCAAGCTGGGTCTTTATCCTTCGAAGTCTGATCCGGCGATGTTCGTTAAGACTGACGAGCGTGGGGTTGTTATTGCTTTGGTACACGTAGATGACACTATTGTTGCGTCGGAAGACCCGGAAATGGTCCGGGCAATTAAAGCCGCAATTGCGAAGGTCTTCAAGGTGCGCGACAGAGAAGCGAAGGTGTTTTTGGGCATGGAAATTAGGAGGGAGAAGTCGGGTGAGATAGTGTTGTCGCAGCATAGGTATATTGCGCAGCTGTTGGAGCGTCATAGGATGATTGACGCCAAGCCGAGGTCTACCCCTTTGCCTCCGGGCTTTAGGTACACTCCTAAGGGGGACGGAGAGGAGCTGCTGGGCAATCCCACCCAGTATAGGGCTTTGGTGGGAGAATTGAACTATCTGGCGCCGAACACGCGGCCTGACATTTCATATGCATTGAGCGTTTTGTCCCGGCATATGGCCACACCTACGAAGACTGCCATGAACTTAGCAATCGGCGTTCTGCGTTACCTGGCGGGGACTCGCGAACTAGGATTGCGTTTTGGGGGTGTTGGCGACGTTGCTATGTCCGGGTACAGTGATTCGGACTGGGCAGGAGACCCAGTTACGCGGCGTTCTACGTCCGGCTACGTTTTCACTCTTAATGGGGCTGCGATTAGCTGCAGCAGCCAACTTCAACGTACTGTGGCGGCTTCGTCGGTGGAGGCCGAGTATCAAGCGACAGCAGCAGCTGTTCGCGAGGCTTTGTGGCTTCGCAAGCTGATGGTTGATTTGGGTTTGCTGAGAGCGCTATCAGAATCCAAAAAGATTTCCAGGGGGCGCTTAGCTTGGGAAATAACCCGATTACGTCTGCTCGGTCGAAGCACATCGACGTGCAGCACCACATAGTGCGTGAGAGGGTGAATAGTGGTGAGGTGCAGTTGGAATACTGCCCTACGGAGTGGATGGTTGCGGATGTGCTCACTAAGGCTCTGGGAGAGATAAAATTCAAACGCTGCCGAGATGCAATTGGCCTTGTGTGAAGCGTGCAGATGAACTTGGTACTCGTTGGGATACGGCCCGAGGGGGCGTGTTGAGGAAACGGTCCTCTCCCAACTCGTGTGGTTGTCGACCAGGGGATTTGACCCCGGGTCTGCGTCTGACTAATGGGGAAGACTTACCCCGGAACATTATGAGGCTACCGATGCATATCCGGTAGCTAAGTAATAGACACTAGGGCACCGTCAGGACGGCGCAGTGAGATCGCGGAATGTACGTGCAGTTAGATCGCGGAATGTACGAGTTTTCCGCTAGCGCCGGTATTTAGGGCGGTGACTGCGCTTATTTGTTTATCTCACTACGATCGGTATTCCTCATAGGAATCTCCTCAAGTCCTGCCGAACGCTAATAATACTCTTTACATTACTTGTAACATTTTATCGTGCAAAATATCTTCGCCACCGGCAATCCTTCCGGAATAACAATCAGCGTTAGCCGTCACCGTCGCCAATTCTTCAATAGCTGATCCACCGGATCCTGGTTTGCTGCCGTTAGCTCCGCTGCCACTAGCTCCGCTGCAACTGTTGTTGTAGCCACGCTTATATCCAGAATTTGACGACTGCTTCAGCGCTTTAAGCTGCCTGCAGTCCGTTACCGGGTGAGGGCACACTACCACGAAGCGGAACACCAAGGCCTACAGACCAACCGCTTCACGGCAGCACCCAAACGTAGCTACGAACAACCCGAATTAGCAAACACTGTCGCGTGCCGCGACACAAGAGCCACACTGGCTCGTACGCCATACGGCAAAGACACTCCGTATTCGCAGAAAACCTTAGTTTTCAACGCTTCACGTAGAAAACTGTCAGTTTTCATGCGAAGACTACGTTACAAACAAGTACCTGCACGCAAGGAAAGAACGTCTTCGTGAAAGGGTAGGGCCGGGTGAGGGCACACTACCACGAAACTTCAATAATCGCGGAGGGGGCGGCCGTGCCCTTAGCCACCCAACCCCGCACAAGGCTACAGCCAAAAGGAACGTCAACAACACGGTTCCACGCTATGGGGCCGCTGCCCCCGGCCTCTCCGGGCCCCGACCCGCGAGTTAACACTCGTGTCGGCTCCAAAACACCACGGGGCTGCTGCCCCCCGGCCTCTCCGGGCCCCGACCTGCGAGTTAACACTCGAGTCGGCTCCAAAACACCACGGGGCTGCTGCCCCCCGGCCTCTCCGGGCCCCGACCTGCGAGTTAACACTCGTGTCGGCTCCAAAACACCACGGGGCTGTTACCCCCCCGGCCTCTCCGGGCCCCGACTCGCGAGTTAACACCCGCGTCGGCTCCAAACCACCATGACCTTCCCGGGCCCACGAGCTGCGAATTACCTCTCACACCCGCACCACACTACACCCCGTTACTTCTCCTTGCACTCTTTGGCGAAGTGCCCAGGCTTATTGCACTTGAAACAGACACCCGCCGCCGCTGCCTGCTTCACCCCGGCCCCCGCGCCAGAGCCGGCCGGCACGCTCGCGGGTTTGGCCTGCTTGGGCTTCTTGCCCGCCACCGCCTTCACGGCCTGCTTCAGCGCCTTGCGCTCCTCCTCCGTCTCCGCGTACGCCATGCCACGCATCTCATGCACGACCTCCCAGCCGTGGTTGTATGCAACGACCAGCTCCTTCGCGACCCCCCGGAACACGGCCTTGCCGTCGGTGATGGCAGTCTCCATGGCCTCGATGTTCTGAAGCGTCCTCGCCGGGCCGAGCCGCGAGGACGTTGCGCCACGCGTCCTCAATGTCCATTACCGCATTGTAGCATTTCTCGATATGCGCGCGCTGTCCGCTGAGAGACTTGTTCGCTTTGCCCTCGCTGGCGCCGAAGTCACATTTGAAATCCTCAAGGGCGACACGGGCCCGCTTCGCCGGTGGACCGTCGACCGCCTGCACGTCAGGCTTCGTGTCCATAAGCTTCTTAATGGTTGTCAGCTGCAGCTTCACGGCGTTCAGCTGGTCCATGGCAGCCAGCTGCTGCTTGTTCAAAATTACGCCCGGGTCAGCGGCGCGACGCTCCTGCGCAGCCTTGACATCTTTATTTTCCTTAAGTGCGACTAGTCGCGCTTTTAGTTCGGTGTACATCGTGTTGTAGCTGACCGAAGTCTCGCTGTCAGAATCGGACTTTGTAATTGAGGGCACACTACCACGAAGCGGAACACCAAGGCCTACAGACCAACCGCTTCACGGCAGCACCCAAACGTAGCTACGAACAACCCGAATTAGCAAACACTGTCGCGTGCCGCGACACAAGAGCCACACTGGCTCGTACGCCATACGGCAAAGACACTCCGTATTCGCAGAAAACCTTAGTTTTCAACGCTTCACGTAGAAAACTGTCAGTTTTCATGCGAAGACTACGTTACAAACAAGTACCTGCACGCAAGGAAAGAACGTCTTCGTGAAAGGGTAGGGCCGGGTGAGGGCACACTACCACGTGCCCAGGCTTGTTGCAGTAGTAGCAGATGAGTTCCTGTTGAAGGGCGGTCCTATCCCAACGTAGATAATTGGTGGTTAGGCGATGATTCCACCGTGATAGGCGATGCCTCGGACGTGCATCGACCTTGCCTCGGCCGTGCCTAGACCTTGCCTCGGCCATGCCTAGACTTGCCTCGGCCGTACCTCGACCTTGCCTCGGGTCTCTCGGCCGCGTATCTCGGACGTGACCTCAGGTCCAGGGATGGTGGACATCTGTACGATACTTCCATTGGTACTGGTATATAAGGCACGAGTTGTGCTAGTCTTTGTATCTCATCTTTGTATGGATCGGTATTCCTCAGTAGGAATCTCCTAAAGTCTTCCAGCCGTTTACCACTCACCTTCCGATTATAATACTTATATCGCGACCAGTCTCCTTGCCTCCTTCATATTCTTAACAGGTTATGAGCCCCGGCTCACGCTAAGCAGCAACTACCTCTAATACTCGTATTCCACAATGGGGAAGGACAAGCTTGACGAGCCGCTGGACTTGAACAACTACGCCACCTGGCAAATTCGGTTCAGCGCGCTGTGTATGGAGCTTGGGCTTGAGCAGTCCTTGCTCGCCGAGCCGGGAAACGAGGAGCAGATTCGACAATCTCGTAAGGTTATCAACCTGCTCATCAAGAATGTTAAAGATCACCATTTGCCGATGGTTACGGGTGCTGCAAACGCGAAGAGGGCATGGGACGCTCTGGCCACGATGTTTGTTGCTAACAATAACGCACGCAAGGTAACTCTCCGTCAAGAGTTCAGCCGTTTCAAGATGGTCGACGGCGAGCCGCTACCGAAGTACGGCACGTGCGCGGCAATTACAGTCAGACTTGTTGGGAGTGGGGCACGTTATCAGCGACTCGGAGCTGGCATACACAGTGCTGGTTGGTCTACCCAGCCGCTTCAACGTGGTAACGACGTCCCTGCTGGTGCGTGACGGCGATTTGGACATGGCGAGCGTCACCTCTAAGCTTTTGGCTATCGAGGTGGCAAGCGGTGGGTCTAGTAAGCCTACCGAGTCGGCAGCTATTGCTTCTGTCGGCGGTCTCACGTTTGGCGCCTCTGGTTCTGGTCTTAGGAGTCACGGCGCGGCCAGCAGCAGTTCTGGCGGTTCCCCCAAACATTTGTTTTGTCACTATTGCAAAAAGCCCGGGCACGATATTAAGGACTGCAGGAAGTTGAAGGCACTAAAGCAGTTGTCCATTTCCGGCAGTGGACATGGTAAGGGTGGTGGTGGCAGCGGAGCTAGCGGCAGCAAGCCTGGGCCCGGTGGGTCTGGAAGGGGATCAGGAATCCCACGGCAGGTAGCGTTCACAGCTTACAGCGGTGAGCGTCCGCAGGGGTGGTTCCTGGACTCAGCCGCCACTCACCACATAACGTATGACCGCTCAGAACTTCTCAACGTGCGGTTGTTGGAGCCGTGGGAGCGCTTCAACATCATGGGCATTAAGGGACAGTCTCTTCGGCCGACTGAAGTTGGCACGCTTATGATTCGGTCTAATGTCAACGATAAACAGGCCATCACCTTTAAGAAGGTCTACGTCGATGAGGAGGCCACCGCCAAAATCATATCGGTCCGCATCATTGATGATCGTGGAGGCAGTGTGGTCTTCGGCGGTGGACAGGTGAAAGTATACATACAGAACCAGTTGGTGCTGACTGGAAAGCGGGATGGGGACTTGTATCCCGTCTGCTACAGCAGTGGAGGTACGGGCGCTCTGAAGTGGACGCAGCGTGAAGACAACAGGATGCCTTCTGGTGGTGGTGCAGTGTGTACTGCCGTGAGTATCGGAGCTGAACGTGCAGCACTTTGGCACCGACGGTATGGCCACTTGGGTTACAGCAACCTTGAGGCGTTGCTGCGTCACAATATGGTAACTGGGTTGGATGTTGACCGACACAGCATACAATCAGCCAGTGCGTGTGTGTGTGAGACTTGCGTCCTTGCAAAGCATACACGTGGTCCTTTTCCGTTAACTGGGCATAAGGCAGCGCAGCCTCTCGCGCTCATTCACATGGATGTGTGTGGGCCTATGCCTGAACCTTCACCAAATGGTTCGCGTTACGTGACCACCCTTCTTGATGACCACACCGGTCTGTCAGCTGTTGCGTTTACGGCGACCAAGGAGGAGATATATCAGAAGGTGGTGGTGATGATAGCGGACCTGGAACGGGCATCTGGTCGGCAGGTAAAGGAGGTGCGCACGGATCGTGGCGGGGAGTTTGTGAATACTCGCACGAAAAACTACTTTGCGTCAAGGGGTATAATGCACGGAACTACGGCGGGCTACACTCCTGAGCAGAACGGTGCAGCAGAACGCCTGAACCGCACTCTTCTAGACAAGGCCAGGTCATTGGCCAGCCGACACTCATATACCAGTGAATGGTAACCACAGTAATAGGACCCAACGGGGTCCGGCGCTTTGCTGGTCTTAACAGGTTACGAGCCCCGAATGGCGCATTGCGCTGCCGAAAGGTCGCCGGATCGATACCCACTGGCTGTTGCCCAGAGAATGGGAGACCGGGATGAGGCACGGGAAGGCCCGGAGCGAGAGAGTGTCGCTCACGGGGGTGTGTTGGAAATGACCGACACTCATATACCAGTGAATGGTAACCACAGTAATAGGACCCAACGGGGTCCGGCGCTTTGCTGGTCTTAACATGTACTGTACGAGGACGGCGTCGTCGCCGTTGTCTCGAGTGTCCGCTTTGATGAGTCTAATGTCGGCCGGCGGCGTAGTGCCGGGGACTCCGATTATGGGTCCGATGCCGATGAGGAGGAGGATGTTCGCACTAACTTGCCTGGTGAGGGGTCGCTGCCTAGGGCTGGCGAAGGAACATCAGGCAATACCGTCGGCGAGGGATCGCCGCCTTTGGGTGGCGAGGGGGCGCCGGCTGGGGCTGGACCTTCCAGCAGTGCGAACGTGCAAGATAACACTCCGCCTGATGTGGAAATGGCAGGGACCCGGTACCCAGTTAGAGAGTGTAAACGCCCTGGCGAGTGGTGGCGAAACGAGCCTGGTCGCACTGTTACTGGTCGCATTAATGCTGCTTTTTCTGCTGTCATTCCTGAACCGAATTCGTTTGCGGAAGCAATTGCGAGTCCACATGCAGACGATTGGCGGCGTGCGATTGTTGAGGAAACGGTCCTCTCCCAACTCGTGTGGTTGTCGACCAGGGGATTTGACCCCGGGTCTGCACCTGACTAATGGGGAAATCTTACCCCAGAACCTTATGGGGCTACCGATGCATATCCGGTAGCTAAGTGATAGACATTAGGGCACCGTCTGGACGGCGCAGTGAGATCGCGGAATGTACGTGCAGTTAGATCGCGGAATGTACGAGTTTTCCGCTAGCGCCGGTATTTAGGGCGGTGACTGCGCCTATTAGTTTATCTCACAACGATCGGTATTCCTACCAGGAATCTCCTCAAGTCCTGCCGAACGCTAACAATACTCTTTACATTACTTGTAACAGTTTATCGTGCTAAATATCTTCGCCACCGGCAATCCTTCCGGAATAACAATTAGCGTTAGCTGTCACCGTCGCCAATTCTTCAATAGGTTATGAGCCCCGATTAGCGCCGACAGTTATCGCCCAATTGTTATTTCTATCCCTCATCAACAATGGTTAAGGACAAGCTTGATGAGTCGCTGGATCTCAACAACTACTCTACCTGGCAAATTCGATTTAGCGCGATGTGCATGGAGCTTGGGCTTGAGCAATCCCTGCTCGCCGAGCCGTGCAACGAGGAGCAGATTCGACAGTCACGGAAGGTCATCAATCTGCTCATCAAGAACGTCA
>NW_003307557.1:354856-357719 GCF_000143455.1 Volvox carteri f. nagariensis
ACTCCCGGGGGCGCTTAGCTTGGGAAACAACCCGATTACGTCTGCTCGGTCGAAGCACATCGACGTGCAGCATCACATAGTGCGTGAGAGGGTGAATAGCGGTGAGGTGCAGTTGGAATACTGCCCTACGGAGTGGATGGTTGCGGATGTACTAACAAAGGCTCTGGGCGAGGTGAAGTTCAAACGTTGCCGAGATGCTATGGGCCTTGTGTGAAGTATGCAGATGAACTTGGTACTCGTTGGGATACGGCCCGAGGGGGCGTGTTGAGGAAACGGTCCTCTCCCAACTCGTGTGGTTGTCGACCAGGGGATTTGACCCCGGGTCTGCACCTGACTAATGGGGAAATCTTACCCCAGAACCTTATGGGGCTACCGATGCATATCCGGTAGCTAAGTGATAGACATTAGGGCACCGTCTGGACGGCGCAGTGAGATCGCGGAATGTACGTGCAGTTAGATCGCGGAATGTACGAGTTTTCCGCTAGCGCCGGTATTTAGGGCGGTGACTGCGCCTATTAGTTTATCTCACAACGATCGGTATTCCTACCAGGAATCTCCTCAAGTCCTGCCGAACGCTAACAATACTCTTTACATTACTTGTAACAGTTTATCGTGCTAAATATCTTCGCCACCGGCAATCCTTCCGGAATAACAATTAGCGTTAGCTGTCACCGTCGCCAATTCTTCAATAGCGATGGACGAGGAGATCGCCGCCCAGATGGCTAACAGTACTTGGGAGCTGAAAACGCCACCTCCAGGTACTCATTTACTGCCGTGTCGTTGGGTGTATAAGGTTAAGTACAACGATGACGGCAGCGTGGAGCGTTTTAAGGCGCGATTGGTTGCAAAGGGTTTCGAGCAACGCGAGGGGATTGATTATGGGGAGTTGTTTGCACCTACCTCACGTGGTTCGTCATTACGTGCTTTATTAGCAGTTGCCGCAGCGCGGAACATGACGGTACACCAGCTTGATGTGTCTACTGCATTTTTGAACGGCGAGTTGAAGGAGGAGTTGTGGATGCAGCAACCACCTGGGTATGAATCCAGTGACCGGTCGCTTGCGTGGAAGCTGGAGAGGTCTATTTACGGTTTGAAGCAGGCACCCCGTTGCTGGTATGAAAAGCTATCGGCAGAGTTCGCCAAGCTGGGTCTTTATCCTTCGAAGTCTGATCCGGCGATGTTCGTTAAGACGGACGAGCGTGGGGTCGTTATTGCTTTGGTGCATGTAGATGATACCATTGTTGCATCAGAAGACCCAGACATGGTCCGGGCA
Source organism: Volvox carteri f. nagariensis (assembly GCF_000143455.1). Taxonomy (NCBI): domain Eukaryota; kingdom Viridiplantae; phylum Chlorophyta; class Chlorophyceae; order Chlamydomonadales; family Volvocaceae; genus Volvox; species Volvox carteri. Next base: position 356,130 of record NW_003307557.1, read on the forward strand.
ATTAAAGCCGCAATTGCGAAGGTCTTCAAGGTGCGTGACCTTGGAGAAGCGAAGGTGTTTGGGGGCATGGAAATTTCGGAGGGAAAAATCGGGTGAGATAGTGTTGTCGCAGCATAGGTATATTGAGCAGCTGTTGGAGCGTCATAGGATGGTTGATGCCAAGCCGAGGTCTACCCCTTTGCCTCCGGGCTTTAGGTACACTCCTAAGGGGGACGGAGAGGAGCTGCTGGGCAATCCCACGGAGTATAGGGCTTTGGTGGGAGGATTGAACTATCTGGCGACGAACACGAGGCCTGACATTTCGTATGCCTTGAGCGTTTTGTCCCGGCATATGGCCACACCTACGAAGACTGCCATGAACTTGGCCACTGGCGTTCTGCGTTACCTGGCGGGTACTCGCGAACTAGGATTGCGTTTTGGGGGTGTTGGCGGTGTTGCAATGTCCGGGTACAGTGATTCGGACTGGGCAGGAGACCCAGTTACGAGGCGTTCTACGTCCGGTTACGTATTCACTCTTAATGGGGCTGCGATTAGTTGGAGCAGCCAACTTCAACGTACTGTAGCGGCTTCGTCGGTGGAGGCCGAGTATCAAGCGACAGCAGCAGCTGTTCGCGAGGCTTTGTGGCTTCGCAAGCTGATGGTTGATTTGGGTTTGCCTGAGAGCGCTATTAGAATCCAAATAGATTCCCAGGGGGCGCTTAGCTTGGGAAATAACCCGATTACGTCTGCTCGGTCGAAGCACATCGACGTGCAGCATCACATAGTGCGTGAGAGGGTGAATAGTGGTGAGGTGCAGTTGGAATACTGCCCTACGGAGTGGATGGTTGCGGATGTGCTAACGAAGGCTCTGGGCGAGGTGAAGTTCAAACGTTGCCGAGATGCTATGGGCCTTGTGTGAAGTGTGCAGATGAACTTGGTACTCGTTGGGATACTGCCCGAGGGGGCGTGTTGAGGAAACGGTCCTCTCCCAACTCGTGTGGTTGTCGACCAGGGGATTTGACCCCGGGTCTGCGCCTGACTAATGCGGAAGACTTACCCCAGAACCTTATGGGCTACCGATGCATATCCGGTAGCTAAGTGATAGACATTAGGGCACCGTCAGGACGGCGCAGTGAGATCGCGGAATGTACGTGCAGTTAGATCGCGGAATGTACGAGTTTTCCGCTAGCGCCGGTATTTAGGGCGGTGACTGCGCTTATTTGTTTATCTCACTACGATCGGTATTCCTCATAGGAATCTCCTCAAGTCCTGCCGAACGCTAATAATACTCTTTAATAATACTCTTTACATTACTTGTAACATTTTATCGTGCTAAATATCTTCGCCACCGGCAATCCTTCCGGAATAACAATCAGCGTTAGCCGTCACCGTCGCCAATTCTTCAATAGGTTCGCGTTATGTGACAACTCTGCTTGACGACCATACTGGTCTTTCAGCTGTTGCGTTTACAGCGACCAAGGAGGAGGTCTACCAGAAGATGGTGGTTATGATAGCGGAACTGGAGCGCGCTTCTGGCAGGCAGGTTAAGGAGGTGCGTACGGATCGTGGCGGGGAGTTCGTTAATACTCGCACGAAGGCCTATTTCGCTTC
>NW_003307557.1:357769-362878 GCF_000143455.1 Volvox carteri f. nagariensis
TGGCAGTCTCCATGGCCTCGATGTTCCTGAAGCGTTCCTCGCCGGGCCGAGCCGCGAGGACGTTGCGCCACGCGTCCTCAATGTCCATTACCGCATTGTAGCATTTCTCGATATGCGCGCGCTGTCCGCTGAGAGACTTGTTCGCTTTGCCCTCGCTGGCGCCGAAGTCACATTTGAAATCCTCAAGGGCGACACGGGCCCGCTTCGCCGGTGGACCGTCGACCGCCTGCACGTCAGGCTTCGTGTCCATAAGCTTCTTAATGGTTGTCAGCTGCAGCTTCACGGCGTTCAGCTGGTCCATGGCAGCCAGCTGCTGCTTGTTCAAAATTACGCCCGGGTCAGCGGCGCGACGCTCCTGCGCAGCCTTGACATCTTTATTTTCCTTAAGTGCGACTAGTCGCGCTTTTAGTTCGGTGTACATCGTGTTGTAGCTGACCGAAGTCTCGCTGTCAGAATCGGACTTTGTAATTGAGGGCACACTACCACGAAGCGGAACACCAAGGCCTACAGACCAACCGCTTCACGGCAGCACCCAAACGTAGCTACGAACAACCCGAATTAGCAAACACTGTCGCGTGCCGCGACACAAGAGCCACACTGGCTCGTACGCCATACGGCAAAGACACTCCGTATTCGCAGAAAACCTTAGTTTTCAACGCTTCACGTAGAAAACTGTCAGTTTTCATGCGAAGACTACGTTACAAACAAGTACCTGCACGCAAGGAAAGAACGTCTTCGTGAAAGGGTAGGGCCGGGTGAGGGCACACTACCACGTGCCCAGGCTTGTTGCAGTAGTAGCAGATGAGTTCCTGTTGAAGGGCGGTCCTATCCCAACGTAGATAATTGGTGGTTAGGCGATGATTCCACCGTGATAGGCGATGCCTCGGACGTGCATCGACCTTGCCTCGGCCGTGCCTAGACCTTGCCTCGGCCATGCCTAGACTTGCCTCGGCCGTACCTCGACCTTGCCTCGGGTCTCTCGGCCGCGTATCTCGGACGTGACCTCAGGTCCAGGGATGGTGGACATCTGTACGATACTTCCATTGGTACTGGTATATAAGGCACGAGTTGTGCTAGTCTTTGTATCTCATCTTTGTATGGATCGGTATTCCTCAGTAGGAATCTCCTAAAGTCTTCCAGCCGTTTACCACTCACCTACCGATTGTAATACTTATATCGCGACCAGTCTCCTTGCCTCCTTCATATTCTTAACAGTTGCTTGTTACTGTGTCCTGAGCTGCTGTTAGCCGGCCCCCGGCTACCAGAAGTAGAAGCGCCGAACGTTGCACCGCCGACCGCCAACCGCCGACAGACGCCGACAGGCTGCCGACTCGGTAGGCTTGCCCGACCCACCGTTAGCCGTCTCGATTGAGAGAAGCTTTGCTGTGACGTTCGCCATGTCCAAATCGCCGTCGCGCATTAGTAATGTAGTCGTCACCACGCTGTACCGACTGGGTAGACCAACTAGGACGGTGTACGCCAGCTCGGAGTCGTTAATTACGTGGCCGACACCCAACAAGTCCGTTTTCAGCTGCCTTGCACGCGCAAAGTACATCGGAAGAGGTTCGCCGTCGACCATCTTAAAACGGCTGAATTGACGTAGAGCCACCTTGCGGGCGTTGTTGTTGGCAGCAAACATCGAGTTCAAGGCATCCCAAGCCTTCTTCGCGTTGGCGGCACCGGTGACCATCGGCAAATGGTGATCCTTGACGTTCTTGATGAGCAGATTGATGACCTTCCGTGATTGTCGAATCTGCTCCTCGTTGCACGGCTCGGCGAGCAAGGATTGCTCAAGCCCAAGCTCCATGCACATCGCGCTAAACCTGATTTGCCAGGTGGAGTAGTTGTGGAGGTCCAGCGGCTCATCAAGCTTATCCTTGACCATTGTCGATAAGGGATAGAAATAACAATCGGACCTATTGAAGAATTGGCGACGGTGACGGCTAACGCTGATTGTTATTCCGGAAGGATTGCCGGTGGCGAAGATATTTAGCACGATAAAATGTTACAAGTAATGTAAAGAGTATTATTAGCGTTCGGCAGGACTTGAGGAGATTCCTATGAGGAATACCGATCGTAGTGAGATAAACAAATAAGCGCAGTCACCGCCCTAAATACCGGCGCTAGCGGAAAACTCGTACATTCCGCGATCTAACTGTAATTTGTAATGTTACAGAGTGGGAGGCTTCTGGGCCGCTTTATCACGTTGTCAGTTCTACGATTTATCATCTTATAGCACCGTCCACCACTACCACACTATACTTCGCCATACGAACTGTAAGTCCAAGGCGGCGGGTCCAGCCGTCTAGGACCCCTCCTCATCCATTCACCCGAACAACCGAAGAGACGGAGGGTTCGGCAATCGCCACCAATCTAGCGTGCGAATCTGGTCCATCAACTGCGACCTCAACTCCACATCTCAGCAGCTAGCCATAATCTCGCGCTCCCGACAAATTCGGGGGTCTCCCCAGGAATCGAACCCAGGACCTTAAACCGCGAATCGCAGTAGTGTCAACCCAGACCAGACATTCCGCGATCTAACTGCACGTACATTCCGCGATCTCACTGCGCCGTCCTGACGGTGCCCTAATGTCTATCACTTAGCTACCGGATATGCATCGGTAGCCCATAAGGTTCTGGGGTAAGTCTTCCCCATTAGTCAGGCGCAGACCCGGGGTCAAATCCCCTGGTCGACAACCACACGAGTTGGGAGAGGACCGTTTCCTCAACAAAACAAACATGAAAGCTGATGTGCGACGCTGAATGTGCTGCAAAAAATCAGTGATGCAGACGCCAGGCGCTAGAGAGCCAGGCTCCTTGCCGACGTCGTGCCAGCTCCAACTGGCGAACCACTGCGAACCATCACAAGCTCCTGCTGCAAGAAGAGCTCGCTCGTCCACTTTCTTAAGATCCAGTGGGAGATCCAACCATACACGCCGGTAGGCTGTTAAGAATATGAAGGAGGCAAGGAGACTGGTTGCGATATAAGTATTACAATCGGTAGGTGAGTGGTAAACGGCAAAAAGACTTTAGGAGATTCCTACTAAGGAATACCGATCCATACAAAGATGAGATACAAAGACTAGCACAACTCGTGTCTTATATACATACAGTACCAATGGAAGTATCGTACAGATGTCCACCATCCCTGGACCCGAGGTCACGTCCGAGATACACTGCCGAGAGACCCGAGGCAAGGTCGAGGTACGGCCGAGGCAAGTCGAGGCATGGCCGAGGCAAGGTCTAGGCACGTCCGAGGCACCGCCTATCAAGGCGGAATCATCGCCTAACTACCAACTATCTACGTTGGGATAGGACCGCCCTTCAACACGCCCCCTCGGGACATATCCCAACTCGCATTAGCACATTTGCTCCGCCAACGGGCACTTCACACAACGCCCATAGCATCTCGGCAACGTTTGAACTTCACTTCTCCCAGTGCCTTAGTGAGCGCATCCGCTACCATCCACTCTGTAGGGCAGTACTCCAACTGCACCTCCCCGCTATTCACCCTCTCACGCACTATGTGGTGCTGCACGTCGATGTGCTTCGACCGAGCAGACGTAATCGGATTATTTCCCAAGCTAAGCGCCCCCTGGGAGTCTATCTGGATTTTCACCGCGGACGAGCGTTACACGGCGTTCTACGTCCGGTTACGTATTCACTCTTAATGGGGCTGCAATTAGCTGGAGCAGCCAACTTCAACATACTGTGGCGGCTTCTGTTGGAAATGACCGACACTCATATACCAGTGAATGGTAGCCACAGTAATAGGACCCAACGGGGGTCCGGCGCTTTGCTGGTCTCAACAGCTTCGTCGGTGGAGGCCGAGTACCAAGCTACAGCGGCGGCTGTTCGTGAAGCTTTGTGGCTTCGCAAGCTGATGGTCGATTTGGGCTTGCCTGAGATACGGCAAATGGTGATCATTCTTAATGAGCAGGTTGATAACCTTACGAGATTTGTCGAATCTGCTCCTCGTTTCCCGGCTCGACGAGTAGGACTTGGACTAGGACTTGCTCAAGCCCAAGCTCCATACACAGCGTGCTGAACCGAATTTGCCAGTTGGTGTAGTTGTTCAAGTCCAGAGGCTCGTCAAGCTTGTGGAATACGAGTATTAGAGGTAGATGCTGCTAGCGTGAGCTGGGGCTCATAACCTGTTAAGAATATGAAGGAGGCAAGGTCGAGGCACGTCCGAGGCATCGCCCATCTCGGCGGATTCATCGCCTAACTACCACCTACCACCTATCTACGTTGGGATAGGACCGCCCTTCAACAGCAACACTTTGGCATCGGCGTTACGGACATCTGGGCTACAGCAACCTCGAGGCGTTGCTGCGCCACAATATGGTAATGGGATTTGACGTCGACCAGCACAGCTTTCAGAAAGCCAGTACGTGTGTTTGTGAGACCTGCGTTTTTGCAAAAGAGACACGAGGTCCTTTTCCGTTGACAGGGCACAAGGCAGCCCAGCCACTAGCACTAGTTCACATGGATGTGTGTGGACCTATGCCTGAACCTTCGCCTAGTGGTTCGCGTTACAACTCTGCTTGACGTGTTGAGGAAACGGTCCTCTCCCAACTCGTGTGGTTGTCGACCAGGGGATTTGACCCCGGGTCTGCGCCTGACTAATGGGGAAGACTTACCCCAGAACCTTATGGGGCTACCGATGCATATCCGGTAGCTAAGTGATAGACATTAGGGCACCGTCTGGACGGCGCAGTGAGATCGCGGAATGTACGTGCAGTTAGATCGCGGAATGTACGAGTTTTCCGCTAGCGCCGGTATTTAGGGCGGTGACTGCGCCTATTAGTTTATCTCACAACGATCGGTATTCCTACCAGGAATCTCCTCAAGTCCTGCCGAACGCTAACAATACTCTTTACATTACTTGTAACAAGTTTATCGTGCTAAATATCTTCGCCACCGGCAATCCTTCCGGAATAACAATCAGCGTTAGCCGTCACCGTCGCCAATTCTTCAATAGGTTATGAGCCCCGTTTAGCGCCGACAGTTATCGCCAAATTGTTATTTCTATCCCTCATCGAAAATGGTTAAGGACAAGCTTGATGAGTCGCTGGATCTCAACAACTACTCTACCTGGCAAATTCG
>NW_003307557.1:363877-364730 GCF_000143455.1 Volvox carteri f. nagariensis
ACGTCAAGCGCGACAAGTTCGACCCGGTGAGCAGGCGTGGAATACTTGTTGGATACGGGAACGGTGGACAGTATCGTGTACTATACGAGGACGGCATTATTGCCGTAGTNTCTAACGTTCGTTTTGACGAGTCTAATGTCGGCCGGCGGCGTAATGCCGGGGACTCCGATTATGAGTCCGATGCCGACGAGGAGGAGGAGTTTCGCACTAGTTTATCTGGTGAGGGATCGCTGCCTAGGGCTGGCGAAGGGACACCAGGTAGCACCGTCGGCGAGGGATCGCCGCATTTGGGTGGCGAGGGGGCGCCGGCTGGGGCTGGACCTTCCAGCAGTGCGAACGGGCAAGGAATCAATCAGCCTGATGTGGAAATGGCGGGAACTAGGTACCCAGTTAGAGAGCGTAAACGCCCTGGCGAATGGTGGCGAAACGAACCTGGTCGCACTGTCACTGGTCGTGTTAACGCTGCTTTCTCTGCTGGTATTCCTGAGCCTAATTCGTTTGAGGAAGCAATTGCAAGTCCACATGCAGACGACTGGCGGCGTGCGATGGACGAGGAGATCGCCGCCCAGATGGCTAATAGTACTTGGGAGCTGAAGAAGCCACCTCCTGGTACTCGTTTGTTGCCGTGTCGTTGGGTATATAAGGTTAAGTACAGCGATGATGGCAGCGTGGAGCGTTTTAAGGCGCGTTTAGTTGCCAAGGGTTTCGAGCAACGTGAGGGGATTGATTATGGGGAGTTGTTTGCCCCTACCTCTCGTGGTTCGTCATTGCGTGCTTTATTAGCAGTTGCCGCAGCCCGGAACATGACGGTACATCAGCTCGATGTGTCTACTGCGTTTCTGAATGGTGAGCT
>NW_003307557.1:365705-382962 GCF_000143455.1 Volvox carteri f. nagariensis
GATGATGGCAGCGTGGAGCGTTTTAAGGCGCGTTTAGTTGCCAAGGGTTTCGAGCAACGTGAGGGGATTGATTATGGGGAGTTGTTTGCCCCTACCTCTCGTGGTTCGTCATTGCGTGCTTTATTAGCAGTTGCCGCAGCCCGGAACATGACGGTACATCAGCTCGATGTGTCTACTGCGTTTCTGAATGGTGAGCTGAAGGAGGAGTTGTGGATGGAGCAACCGCCTGGGTATGCATCCAGTGACCGGTTGCTTGCGTGCAAGCTGCAGAAGTCTATTTACGGGTTGAAGCAGGCACCCCGTTGCTGGTATGAAAAACTATCAGCAGAGTTCGCCAAACTAGGTCTTTATCCTTCGAAGTCTGATCCGGCGATGTTCGTTAAGACTGACGAGCGTGGGGTTGTTATTGCTTTGGTACACGTAGATGACACTATTGTTGCGTCGGAAGACCCGGAAATGGTCCGGGCAATTAAAGCTGCAATTGCGAAGGTCTTCAAGGTGCGCGACCTTGGAGAAGCGAAGGTGTTTTGGGGCATGGAAATTAGGAGGGAGAAGTCGGGTGAAATAGTGTTGTCGCAACATAGGTATATTTCGCAGCTATTGGAGCGTCATAAGTTGGTTGACGCCAAGCCGAGGTCTACTCCTTTGCCTCCGGGTTTTAGGTACACTCCTACGGGGGACGGAGAGGAGCTGCTGGGCAATCCCACGAAGTATAGGGCTTTGGTGGGAGAATTGAACTATCTTGCGACGAACACGCGGCCTGACATTTCATATGCATTGAGCGTTTTGTCCCGGCATATGGCCGCACCTACGAAGACTGCCATGAACTTGGCCACTGGCGTTCTGCGTTACCTGGCGGGTACACGCGAACTAGGATTGCGTTTTGGGGGTGTTGGCGACGTTGCTATGTCCGGGTACAGTGATTCGGACTGGGCAGGAGACCCAGTTACGCGGCGTTCTACGTCCGGTTACGTATTCACTCTTAATGGGGCTGCGATTAGCTGGAGCAGCCAACTTCAACGTACTGTGGCGGCTTCTTCGGTGGAGGCTGAGTACCAAGCTACAGCGGCGGCTGTTCGTGAGGCTTTGTGGCTTCGCAAGCTGATGGTTGATTTGGGCTTGCCTGAGAGCGCGGTGAAAATCCAGATAGACTCCCAGGGGGCGCTTAGCTTGGGAAACAACCCGATTACGTCTGCTCGATCGAAGCACATCGACGTGCAGCATCACATAGTGCGTGAGAGGGTGAATAGCGGTGAGGTGCAGTTGGAATACTGCCCTACGGAGTGGATGGTTGCGGATGTACTAACGAAGGCTCTGGGCGAGGTGAAGTTCAAACGTTGCCGAGATGCTATGGGCCTTGTGTGAAGTGTGCAGATGAACTTGGTACTCGTTGGGATACGGCCCGAGGGGGCGTGTTGAGGAAACGGTCCTCTCGTGTGGTTGTCGACCAGGGGATTTGACCCCGGGTCTGCGCCTGACTAATGGGGAAGACTTACCCCAGAACCTTATGGGGCTACCGATGCATATCCGGTAGCTAAGTGATAGACATTAGGGCACCGTCTGGACGGCGCAGTGAGATCGCGGAATGTACGTGCAGTTAGATCGCGGAATGTACGAGTTTTCCGCTAGCGCCGGTATTTAGGGCGGTGACTGCGCTTATTTGTTTATCTCACTACGATCGGTATTCCTCATAGGAATCTCCTCAAGTGCTGCCGAACGCTAATAATACTCTTTACATTACTTGTAACAGTTTATCGTGCTAAATATCTTCGCCACCGGCAATCCATCCGGAATAACAATCAGCATTAGCCGTCACCGTCGCCAATTCTTCAATAGGTTATGAGCCCCGAGTAGCGCCGACAGCTATCGTCCGATTGTTATTTCTTATCTATCCCTTATCGACAATGGTCAAGGATAAGCTTGATGAGCCGCTGGACCTCCACAATTACTCCACCTAGCTAATCAGGTTTAGCGCGATGTGCATGGAGCTTGGGCTTGAGCAATCCCTGCTCGCCGAGCCGTGCAACGAGGAGCAGATTCGACAATCACGGAAGGTCATCAATCTGCTCATCAAGAACGTCAAGGATCATCATTTGCCGATGGTTACCGGTGCTGCCAACGCGAAGAAGGCCTGGGACGCCTTGGGATCTATGTTTGCTGCCAACAACAACGCCCGCAAGGTGTCTCTACGTCAAGAATTCAGCCGTTTTAAGATGGTCGACGGCGAACCTCTTCCGATGTACTTTGCGCGTGCAAGGCAGCTGCAAACAGATTTATTGGGAGTCGGCCACGTAGTTAACGACTCCCAATATCGTGGAGGTAGTGTGGTCTTCGGCGGCGGACAGGTGAAAGTATACGTACAGAACCACTTGGTGCTGACTGGAAAGCGGGATGGGGACTTGTATCCCGTCTGCTACAGCAGTGGAGGTACGGGAGCTCTGAAGTGTGAAGACAACAGGATACCTTCTGGTGGTGATGCAGTGTGTGCTGCCGTGGGTATCGGAGCTGAACGTGCAGCACTTTGGCACCGAAGGTATGGCCACTTGGGATACAGCAACCTTGAGACGTTGCTGCGTCATAATATGGTTCGTATGGCGAAGTATAGTGTGGTAGTGGTGGACGGTGCTATAAGATGATAAATCGTAGAACTGACAATGTGATAAAGCGGCCCAAGAGCCTCCCACTCTGTAACATTAACATTAACATGATATGGTAGCTGGATTTGATGTTGACCGACACAGCATACAATCAGCCAGCACGTGTGTGTGTGAGACTTGCGTCCTTGCTAAACATACACGTGGTCCTTTTCCGTTATCTGGGCATAAGGCAGCGCAGCCTCTCGCGCTCATTCACATGGATGTGTGTGGGCCTATGCCTGAACCTTCGCCTAGTGGTTCGCGTTACGTGACAACCCTGCTTGACGACCATACTGGTCTTTCAGCTGTTGCGTTTACAGCGACCAAGGAGGAGGTCTACCAGAAGATGGTGGTAATGATAGCGGAACTGGAGCGCGCTACTGGCAGGCAGGTTAAGGAGGTGCGTACAGATCGTGGCGGGGAGTTTGTTAATACTCGCACGAAGGCCTATTTCGCTTCCAGGGGTATTCTACACGGAACTACGGTAGGCTACACCCCTGAGCAGAACGGAGCTGCAGAACGTTTAAATCGCACTCTTTTGGACAAGACTAGGGCTATGCTAGTTGAGTCTGGACTGCCTAAATCATTATGGGCGGAGGCGTTAGCGACAGCCAACTATCTTAGGAATGTGTCGCCAACTGCTGGGTCAACCGTCACTCCGTACGAAGCTTTCTTTAATGTTCGTCCGAGCGTCAGTCACCTGCGAGTCTTTGGATGCGTTGCCTACGTCCACGTACCCGACGTCAAGCGCGACAAGTTCGACCCGGTGAGCAGGCGTGGAATACTTGTTGGATACGGGAACGGTGGACAGTATCGTGTATTATACGAGGACGGCATTATTGCCGTAGTTTCTAACGTTCGTTTTGACGAGTCTAATGTCGGCCGGCGGCGTAATGCCGGGGACTCCGATTATGAGTCCGATGCCGATAAGGAGGAGGAGTTTCGCACTAGTTTATCTGGTGAGGGATCGCTGCCTAGGGCTGGCGAAGGGACACCAGGTAGCACCGTCGGCGAGGGATCGCCGCACTTGGGTGGTGAGGGGGCGCCGGCTGGGGCTGGACCTTCCAGCAGTGAGAATGGGCAAGGAATCAATCAGCCTGATGTGGAAATGGCGGGAACTAGGTACCCAGTTAGAGAGCGTAAACGCCCTGGCGAATGGTGGCGAAACGAACCTGGTCGCACTGTCACTGGTCGCGTTAACGTTGCTTTCTCTGCTGGTATTCCTGAGCCTAATTCGTTTGAGGAAGCCATTGCGAGTCCACATGCAGACGACTGGCGGCGTGCGATGGACGAGGAGATCGCCGCCCAGATGGCTAATAGTACTTGGGAGCTGAAGAAGCCACCTCCTGGTACTCGTTTGTTGCCGTGTCGTTGGGTTTATAAGGTTAAGTACAGTGATGACGGCAGCGTGGAGCGCTTTAAGGCGCGTTTAGTTGCCAAGGGTTTCGAGCAACGTGAGGGGATTGATTATGGGGAGTTGTTTGTCCCCACCTCTCGTGGTTCGTCATTACGTGCTTTATTAGAAGTTGCCGCAGCGCGGAACATGACGGTGCATCAGCTAGATGTGTCTACTGCGTTCCTGAATGGTGAGCTGAAGGAGGAGTGTGGATGGAGCAACCGCCTGGGTGCATCCAGTGACCGGTCGCATGCATCCAGTGACCGGTCGCTTGCGTGCAAGCTGCAGAAGTCTATTTACGGTTTGAAGCAGGCACCCCGTTGCTGGCATGAAAAACTATCAGCAGAGTTCGCCAAGCTGGGTCTTTATCCTTCGAAGTCTGATCCGGCGATGTTCGTTAAGACTGACGAGCGTGGGGTTGTTATTGCTTTGGTGCACGTAGATTGTATTGTTGCGTCGGAAGACCCGGAAATGGTCCGGGCAATTAAAGCTGCAATTGCGAAGGTCTTCAAGGTGCGCGACCTTGGAGAAGCGAAGGTGTTTTTGGGCATGGAAATTAGGAGGGAGAAGTATTGGAGAATTGGCGACGGTGACAGCTAACGCTAATTGTTATTCCGGAAGGATTGCCGGTGGCGAAGATATTTAGCACGATAAACTTGTTACAAGTAATGTAAAGAGTATTGTTAGCGTTCGGCAGGACTTGAGGAGATTCCTGGTAGGAATACCGATCGTTGTGAGATAAACTAATAGGCGCAGTCACCGCCCTAAATACCGGCGCTAGCGGAAAACTCGTACATTCCGCGATCTAACTGCACGTACATTCCGTGATCTCACTGCGCCGTCCAGACGGTGCCCTAATGTCTATCACTTAGCTACCGGATATGCATCGGTAGCCCCATAAGGTTCTGGGGTAAGTCTTCCCCATTAGTCAGGCGCAGACCCGGGGTCAAATCCCCTGGTCGACAACCACACGAGTTGGGAGAGGACCGTTTCCTCAACACGCCCCCTCGGGCCGTATCCCAACGAGTACCAAGTTCATCTGCACACTTCACACAAGGCCCATAGCATCTCGGCAACGTTTGAACTTCACCTCGCCCAGAGCCTTCGTTAGCACATCCGCAACCATCCACTCCGTAGGGCAGTATTCCAACTGCACCTCACCGCTATTCACCCTCTCACGCACTATCTGATGCTGCACGTCGATGTGCTTCGACCGAGCAGACGTAATCGGGTTGTTTCCCAAGCTAAGCGCCCCCTGGGAGTCTATCTGGATTTTCACCGCGCTCTCAGGCAAGCTCAAATCAACCATCAGCTTGCGAAGCCACAAAGCCTCATGAACAGCCGCCGCTGTAGCTTGGTACTCAGCCTCCACCGACGAAGCCGCCACAGTACGTTGAAGTTGGCTGCTCCAGCTAATCGCAGCCCCATTAAGAGTGAATACGTAACCGGACGTAGAACGCCGCGTAACTGGGTCTCCTGCCCAGTCCGAATCACTGTACCCGGACATTGCAACACCGCCAACACCCCCAAAACGCAATCCTAGTTCGCGAGTCCCCGCCAGGTAACGCAGAACGCCAGTTGCCAGATTCATGGCACACTTCGTGGGTGCGGCCATATGCCGGGACAAAACGCTCAATGCATATGAAATGTCAGGCCGCGTGTTCGTCGCCAGATAGTTCAATTCTCCCACCAAAGCCCTATACTCGGTGGGATTGCCCAGCAGCTCCTCTCCGTCCCCCTTAGGAGTGTACCTAAAGCCCTGAGGCAAAGGGTTAGACCTCGGCTTGGCGACAATCATCCTATGACGCTCCAACAGCTGCGCAATATACCTATGCTGCGACAACACTATCTCACCCGACTTTTCCCTCCTAATTTCCATGCCCAAGAACACCTTCGCTTCTCCAAGGTCGCGTACCTTGAAGACCTTCGCAATTGCAGCTTTAATTGCCCGGACCATTTCCGGGTCTTCCGACGCAACAATAGTGTCATCTACGTGCACCAAAGCAATAACAACCCCACGCTCGTCAGTCTTAACGAACATCGCCGGATCAGACTTCGAAGGATAAAGACCCAGCTTGGCGAACTCTGCTGATAGTTTTTCATACCAGCAACGGGGTGCCTGCTTCAAACCGTAGATAGACTTCTGCAGCTTGCACGCAAGCGACCGGTCACTGGACGCATACCCAGGCGGTTGCTCCATCCACAATTCCTCCTTCAGCTCACCATTCAGAAACGCAGTAGACACATCGAGCTGATGTACCGTCATGTTCCGGGCTGCGGCAACTGCTAATAAAGCACGCAATGACGAACCACGAGAGGTAGGGGCAAACAACTCCCCATAATCAATCCCCTCACGTTGCTCGAAACCCTTGGCAACTAAACGCGCCTTAAAACGCTCCACGCTGCCGTCATCGCTGTACTTAACCTTATATACCCAACGACACGGCAACAAACGAGTACCAGGAGGTGGCTTCTTCAGCTCCCAAGTACTATTAGCCATCTGGGCGGCGATCTCCTCGTCCATCGCACGCCGCCAGTCGTCTGCATGTGGACTTGCAATTGCTTCCTCAAACGAATTAGGCTCAGGAATACCAGCAGAGAAAGCAGCGTTAACGCGACCAGTAACAGTGCGACCAGGTTCGTTTCGCCACCATTCGCCAGGGTGTTTACGCTCTCTAACTGGATACCTAGTTCCCGCCATTTCCACATCAGGCTGATTGATTCCTTGCACGTTCGCACTGCTGGAAGGTCCAGCCCCAGCCGGCGCCCCCTCGCCACCCAAGTGCGGCGATCCCTCGCCGACGGTGCTACCTGGTATCCCTTCGCCAGCCCTAGGCAGCGATCCCTCACCAGGCAAACTAGTGCGAAAATCCTCCTCCTCGTCGGCATCGGACTCATAATCGGAGTCCCCGGCATTACGCCGCCGGCCGACGTTAGATTCATCAAAACGAACGTTGGAAACTACGGCAATAATGCCGTCCTCGTATAGTACACGATACTGTCCACCGTTCCCGTATCCGACAAGTATTCCACGCCTGCTCACCGGGTCGAACTTGTCGCGCTTGACGTCGGGTACGTGGACGTAGGCAACGCATCCAAAGACTCGCAGGTGACTGACGTTCGGACGAACGTTAAAGAAAGCTTCGTACGGAGTGACGGTTGACCCAGCAGTTGGCGACACATTCCTAAGATAGATGGCTGTCGCTAACGCCTCCGCCCATAATGATTTAGGCAGTCCAGACTCAACTAGCAAAGCCCTAGTCTTGTCCAAAAGAGTGCGATTTAAACGTTCTGCAGCTCCGTTCTGCTCAGGGGTGTAGCCTACCGTAGTTCCGTGTAGAATACCCCTGGAAGCGAAATAGGCCTTCGTGCGAGTATTAACGAACTCCCCGCCACGATCTGTACGCACCTCCTTAACCTGCCTGCCAGTAGCGCGCTCCAGTTCCGCTATCATTACCACCATCTTCTGGTAGACCTCCTCCTTGGTCGCTGTAAACGCAACAGCTGAAAGACCAGTATGGTCGTCAAGCAGGGTTGTCACGTAACGCGAACCACTAGGCGAAGGTTCAGGCATAGGCCCACACACATCCATGTGAATGAGCGCGAGAGGCTGCGCTGCCTTATGCCCAGATAACGGAAAAGGACCACGTGTATGTTTAGCAAGGACGCAAGTCTCACACACACACGTGCTGGCTGATTGTATGCTGTGTCGGTCAACATCAAATCCAGCTACCATATTATGACGCAGCAACGTCTCAAGGTTGCTGTATCCCAAGTGGCCATACCTTCGGTGCCAAAGTGCTGCACGTTCAGCTCCGATACCCACGGCAGCACACACTGCATCACCACCAGAAGGTATCCTGTTGTCTTCCCGCTGCGTCCTCTTCAGAGCTCCCGTACCTCCACTGCTGTAGCAGACGGGATACAAGTCCCCATCCCGCTTTCCAGTCAGCACCAACTGGTTCTGTACGTATACTTTCGCCTGTCCGCCGCCGAAAACCACACTGCCTCCACGATCATCAATGATGCGTACCGATATGATTTTGGCGGTGGCCTCCTCGTCGACGTAGACCTTCTTGAAAGTGATGGCCTGTTTATCGTTGACGTTAGACCGAATCGTAAGCGTGCCAACTTCAGTCGGTCGAAGAGATTGTCCCTTGATGCCCATGATGTTGAAGCGCTCCCACGGCTCCAACAACCGCACGTTGAAAAGTTCTGAGCGGTCATACGTTATGTGGTGAGTGGCGGCTGAGTCCAGAAACCATTCCGTCGGACGATTGCTGTTGTATGCCACGAATGCTACCTGCCGCGGAACTCCTGGCCTCCTAGCTGATCCACCGGATCCTGGCTTGCTGCCGCTAGCTCCGCTGCCACTACCTCCGTTACCATTGTTGCTGTAGCCACCCTTGTAGCCAGAATTTTACGACTGCTTCAGCGCCTTAAGCTGCCTGCAGTCCTTAACCACGTGCCCAGGTTTATTACAGTAGTAGCAGATGACTTGCTTCCGACTATGTCCCGAGCTGTTGTTAGCCGGCCCCCGGCTACCATAACCAGAAGTAGAAGCGCCGAACGTCGAACCGCCGACAGACGTGAAGGCTGCCGACTCGGTAGGCTTGCCCGACCCACCGTTAGCCGTCTCGATAGAGAGAAGCTTTGCTGTGACGCTCGCCATGTCCAAATCGCCGTCGCGCATAAGTAATGTAGTCGTCACCACGCTGTACCGACTGGGTAGACCAACTAGCACGGTGTACGCCAGCTCGGAGTCGTTAACTACGTGGCCGACTCCCAATAAATCTGTTTGCAGCTGCCTTGCACGCGCAAAGTACATCGGAAGAGGTTCGCCGTCGACCATCTTAAAACGGCTGAATTCTTGACGTAGAGACACCTTGCGGGCGTTGTTGTTGGCAGCAAACATAGATCCCAAGGCGTCCCAGGCCTTCTTCGCGTTGGCAGCACCGGTAACCATCGGTAAATGATGATCCTTGACGTTCTTGATGAGCAGATTGATGACCTTCCGTGACTGTCGAATTTGCTCCTCGTTGCACGGCTCGGCGAGCAGGGATTGCTCAAGCCCAAGCTCCATGCACAACGCGCTGAACCGAATTTGCCAGGTAGAGTAGTTGTTGAGATCCAGCGACTCATCAAGCTTGTCCTTAACCATTGTTGATGAGGGATAGAAATAACAATTGGGCGATAACTGTCGGCGCTACTCGGGGCTCATAACCTATTGGAGAATTGGCGACGGTGACAGCTAACGCTAATTGTTATTCCGGAAGGATTGCCGGTGGCGAAGATATTTAGCACGATAAACTTGTTACAAGTAATGTAAAGAGTATTGTTAGCGTTCGGCAGGACTTGAGGAGACTCCTGGTAGGAATACCGATCGTAGTGAGATAAACTAATAGGCGCAGTCACCGCCCTAAATACCGGCGCTAGCGGAAAACTCGTACATTCCGCGATCTAACTGCACGTACATTCCGTGATCTCACTGCGCCGTCCAGACGGTGCCCTAATGTCTATCACTTAGCTACCGGATATGCATCGGTAGCCCCATAAGGTTCTGGGGTAGGTCTTCCCCATTAGTCAGGCGCAGACCCGGGGTCAAATCCCCTGGTCGACAACCACACGAGTTGGGAGAGGACCGTTTCCTCAACAAGAAGTCGGGTGAGATAGTGTTGTCGCAGCATAGGTATATTGCGCAGCTGTTGGAGCGTCATAGGATGATTGACGCCAAGCCGAGGTCTACCCCTTTGCCTCCGGGCTTTAGGTACACTCCTAAGGGGGACGGAGAGGATCTGCTGGGCAATCCCACCGAGTATAGGGCTTTGGTTGAACTATCTGGCGACGAACACGCGGCCTGACACTTCATATGCATTGAGCGTTTTGTCCCGGCATATGGCCGCACCTACGAAGACTGCCATGAACTTAGCAATCGGCGTTCTGCGTTACCTGGGGGGGACTCGCGAACTAGGATTGCGTTTTGGGGGTGTTGGCGACGTTGCTATGTCCGGGTAAAGCATTCGGACTGGGCAGGAGACCCAGTTACGCGGCGTTCTACGTCCGGCTACGTTTTCACTCTTAATGGGGCTGCGATTAGCTGGAGCAGCCAACTTCAACGTACTGTGGCGGCTTCGTCGGTGGAGGCCGAGTATCAAGCGACAGCAGCAGCTGTTCGCGAGGCTTTGTGGCTTCGCAAGCTGATGGTTGATTTGGGTTTGCCTGAGAGCGACATAAGAATTCAAATAGATTCCCAGGGGGCGCTTAGCTTGGGAAATAACCCGATTACGTCTGCTCGGTCGAAGCACATCGACGTGCAGAATCACATAGCATCAGATAGTGCGTGAGAGGGTGAATAATGGTGAGGTGCAGTTGGAATACTGCCCTACGGAGTGGATGGTTGCGGATGTGCTAACGAAGGGCGAGGTGAAGTTCAAACGTTGCCGAGATGCGATGGGCCTTGTGTGAAGTGTGCAGATGAACTTGGTACTCGTTGGGATACGGCCCGAGGGGGCGTGTTGAGGAAACGGTCCTCTCCCAACTCGTGTGGTTGTCGACCAGGGGATTTGACCCCGGGTCTGCGCCTGACTAATGGGGAAGACTTACCCCAGAACCTTATGGGCATATCCGGTAGCTAAGTGATAGACATTAGGGCACCGTCAGGACGGCGCAGTGAGATCGCGGAATGTACGTGCAGTTAGATCGCGAAATGCCTTTGCGAGATTATGGCTAGCTGCTGAGATGTGGAGTTGAGGTCACAGTTGATGGACCAGATTCGCACGCTGGATTGGTGGCGATTGCCGAACCCTCCGTCTCTTCGGGTGTTCGGGTGAATGGATGAGGAGGGGTCCCTGAAGGCTGGATCCGCCGCCTTGGACTTACAGTTCGTATGGCGAAGTACAGTGTGGTAGTGGTGGATGGTGCTATAAGGTGATAAATGATCTAGAACTGACAATGTGATAAAGCGGCCCAGAAGCCTCCCACTCTGTAACATTACAAAAATTACATTACATTACAGATCGCGGAATGTACGAGTTTTCCGCTAGCGCCGGTATTTAGGGCGGTGACTGCGCTTATTTGTTTATCTCACTACGATCGGTATTCCTCATAGGAATCTCCTCAAGTCCTGCCGAACGCTAATAATACTCTTTACATTACTTGTAACAGTTTATCGTGCTAAATATCTTCGCCACCGGCAATCCTTCCGGAATAACAATCAGCATTAGCCGTCACCGTCGCCAATTCTTCAATATTATGGGCGGAAGCGTTGGCGACAGCCATTTACCTCAGGAATGTGTCGCCAACTGCTGGGTCAACTGTCACGCCGATGGTCGATTTGGGCTTGCCTGAGAGCACGGTGAAAATCCATATAGACTCCCAGGGGGCGCTTAGCTTGGGAAATAATCCGATTACGTCTGCTCGGTCGAAACACATCGACGTGGTCTGGTCTGGGTTGACACTACTGCAATTAGCGGTTTAAGGTCCTGGGTTCGATTCCTGGGGAGACCCCCGAATTAGTCGGGAGCGCGAGATTATGGCTAGCTGCTGAGATGTGGAGTTGAGGTCACAGTTGATGGACCAGATTCGCACGCTAGATTGGTGGCGATTGCCGAACCCTCCGTCTCTTCGGGTGTTCGGGTGAATGGAAGAGGAGGGGTCCCTGAAGGCTGGATCCGCCGCCTTGGACTTACAGTTCGTATGGCGAAGCACAGTGTGGTAGTGGTGGATGGTGCTATAAGGTGATAAATGATCTAGAACTGACAATGTGATAAAGCGGCCCAGAAGCCTCCCACTCTGTAACATTACATTACATTACATTACATCGACGTGCAGCACCACATAGTGTGTGACAGGGTGAATAGCGGGGAGGTGCAGTTGGAGTACTGCCCTACAGAGTGGATGGTAGCGGATGCGCTCACGAAGGCACTGGGAGAAGTGAAGTTCAAACGGTGCAGAGAAGCTATGGTCGTTGTATGAAATGGCGGAGCAAATGTGCTTCTACGAGGGGGCGTGTTGAAGGGCGGTCCTATCGCAACGTAGATAGGTGGTGGTAGTTCGGCGATGAATCCGCCGTGATAGGCGATGCCTCGGCCGTGCCTCGACCTTCCTTCATAGGAATCTCCTAAAGTCTTCTTGCCGCTCACCACTAACCCACAGACTGTAACCCTTATATCGCGACCAGTCTCCTTGCCTTCATATTCTTAACACGCGAGGCGATGGCAATGCAGGTGCGTAAAAAAATCCAATGCAATTTTACAATCAAACGAAGTAAAACTTGAAACATAAAAAGCAAGCTGTGCACCCTGGCCATTTCTGCAGTACCGTGCCATATGGAAGAGTTTAAGCAGGGATACTGCGTTTGAACACCTTGATTCAAGCATCTACAGATGCGACTGTGGGGCGGTCGATGATAAAATGCACGTTGAGATAGGTGAACCAATGGTTCACCGTCCACACTTGCAGCGCGCCAGGGATCTTCAATGCCATAAATACCAGGGGCTTTCACAGCTATGAAGCACAACCCAATAAGCAGGACATGCCTCGTGAAACGATGTCGACGTATGATATTGAGCCAAAAGATATTAACATGTGCACATAACAATAGACTCAATCATACATAGCCCGAGAATTAAGAACAAGCCCTTGGGCGGAGTAGCTAACACGTCACTGGGCGGAGTAGCTAATGGATCCAATGGATCACCATCCACACTGGCAGCGAAGCAGAGACCTTCAATGCCAAAAATACCAGGGGCCTTCGCAGCTATGAAGTACAACCCAATAAGCAGGACATGCCTCGTGAAACGATGTCGACATATGATTTTGAGCCAGTAATGTTAGCTTGTGCGCATAGTAGAAGGATTATTCATACAGTTTCCGGCATTTAATCTACTTGTTTTGTATAATTACGCATATTTGTCGCCACGTGACTGCCTTTGGAAGCGTCCCTCAATGTCGTGCAGTTGGTTCTGGAGGAGACGCGGGGCCTTGGCCATGCCATCCATTCCTCTTCATGGAGGCCGTCTTCGTCAATTTTTGCAGATTGTTTTATCGTAATTTTACTGATCAGCAGACGCCTGTCAGGAGCATGGCTGGGGCTCCTGGAGCGTATGGCTTCTGTGATCAGGAGCATGACCGCCAGCCTTCTCAGACTACCTAGTGCACCAATGGATCACCATATCGACAGTGCCCGTCTCGATGGCAAGCTGTATTGACTGGTATGCACGACACGTTGCCTGAATAATGCAAAAGAGGTAATGGCTTGAGGCGCATGTGGACCTGGGATTAAGGCGAACCTGACCAATTTGCTGACCAACGGGCCGGAGCTCGACGCCAACGAGGCATCGGATGCAATAATGGCGCACCAGCTTCACGAGAATGGGCTGAAGGACCTTGCGACCGTGAAGGCAGTGACTGACGTAAGGTCGCATTGGATGCGGTTGAGTAGCAAGAGCGTGAAACCCTGCTGGATAAAATATAATTAAGCTCCTTCAGCAAATGCTGAGCACAAGTTTTGTTGGGGGTCGGGACCTATATACTATATACTGGCTTACGCAAGGTGTAGCTGCGCTTGTCGATGTGGCACACCGGAATGCACACCGGAATGCACACCGGAATGCACACGTACTCAACACACCCACGAGGCACCACCAAGTCTTCGAGGTTTATGCATCCTTTTCATTGTAGCCGTGCTAGACACATGCCCATACTATGGATTAGGGTGCCACAGGAGAAAGCAGGGGCTGCCTTAGTAAAGGGGTCCGCTGGGTCCGCTGGGGTCCGCTGGGGTCCGCTGGGGTCCGCTGGGGTCCGCTGGCGAAGTTAACCACCCTGTAACAACATACATACACCCATACACGCATTTCATGTCCACATCCAAGAGCATACCACATGAACAACCTCATGCTTTGCTTGTCTCGGGAGCTTTTTACCTCACCCCAACCAAAACCCAATACGCCTAGTTTTCTGAGCGATGTTGGTGCCTTTGTTCTCTCCATGTTGGTGCCTTTGTTCTCTCCATGATGCGGTGCAGGGACTGTGCTTGTGGATGCAAAACCGGCGATTTCATCATTGTGGGGGCTGGCACCTGACCTGACAGCAGTGAAGGCCCTTCAGCTCACCAAGGGAGCTTGTGCCCCTGCTGTGCAGCGGGATGAGGACTCCTATGAGGACTCCAGCTAGGGGGGCAAGAAAGTGCATCACTGGCACACTATGGCAGTTGCATGTATTCATTAGAAGTTAAACATGTGAGTGATGCATGCCCAATATCATTTTGGACCTTGTGTTCGAGCTGTTCACCCCAGGGGTCCCAGGGTTCATGTATATGTTCATGGACCATGCAAACACACGTGTCCATGCAATTTCCTTTCGTGAAGAGTGCGTGGACGGGCTGGCAGAGATCAATGATATGGAAGGGGAACATGTTTCTTAAACCAGTGGACAGATTGAGGAACAGCCACAGCCTACAAGGGGCTGTTTTTTGCAAGATGTGTGCATAAGTATCAGGCAGGAAATGTGAAGCAAGCCGTGGTACTATTGAAGTCAGGTTACAGCTGTATTCGTGATGTGCTAGATTGGCCAGTGTGTTTTCTGCAGGAGCGCATCTCGTTTGTCAGGCTGTTACCCACAGGTGCCTCTGCAGAGCTTCAATCGGGCACTCGTGTACAGAATCCACATGGAAGTGTAGTTTTATATATGGGGCCTGCCACTGAGGAGTTCGCATATATTTTTTAGCCGTGTTGGGAGTGTGCCAGGGATGAATGCATAGATAGGCACACACAATGCCCCCTCCTTGTGCACCACGGTGATGGGTGATGAAGAGGCTGCCCAGAATGATGGGCTGTGAAAAGGCATTAGGTCCCCCGGTTGCATGTATTTGTTTGCAAATCGCCATGATGGAAGGTACTGTCTGGGAATGAGAAGCAATGTGTGTGTACAGTACAGTTGGAATTGAACGTTTATGGCTAGGATCCAGGGAGGTTGTACCTGAGAGTTTTGAGGCTGCTTAAGAATAAAGCTCGCAGGGTGGATGGACAGAAAACACACTTAGGGTAGATAGTTTCCTAGCCTACGTGGGCCCATGTGTGCCTTAGTGCGCCCAATCCTCGTTTACATGTAATTTCCTTTTCCTAGGTGTTACTTGCTTGTCTTGCTATTTCCTATGGTTTACCCATGTATCCATCGAAAGCAACTTCCATCCTGCCACTCTCTCCGTCAAGCTCAAACGGACGGGCGGGGACCATTTCATTTATGCAGATGCAGTTCACATTATAAGAAACAGGATCTAGTCACATAACTAAGTATGACATGGCATAACAACTTTCTAACCCAGACTAAACGGTAGAGCTGGAGGGGCTGGGATTTGCTCGTTCTACACAAACAGCAGTACCCTAATCGCCAAGCATTGCAGTGCCTTAATCTTATTACAGCACCAGTGTACTAATCCTGATCCTGGATATGGGGTATTTGTCCATATCCTAGGGGCGGAGTTCTAATCCTAATCCTGTGGGTGAGGTCCCAATCCTAATCCTACACTAGGGTCCTCATCCTAAACCTGTCCTCAACTTTGTATCCTAATCCTGCCCCTCTTTCCGAATCCTAATTTCTGCCTGACGCAAGGTGGCTCTACGCCAAGAATTCAGCCGCTTCAAGATGGTCAACGGCGAGCCACTTTCGATGTATTTCGCGTGTGCGAGGCAGCTGCAAACGGACTTGTTGGGTGTCAGCCACGTAATCAACGACTCCGAGCTGGCGTATACCGTCCTTGTTGGTCTACCCAATCGGTACAGCGTGGTGACGACAACACTACTGATGCGCGACGGCGATTTGGACATGGCGAACGTCACATCGAAGACGGCAAACGGTGGGTCAGGCACATCGACCGAGTCGGCAGCGTTTGCATTTGTCGGCGGTTCGACGTCCGGCGCTTCTAATTCTGGTTATGGTAGCCGGGGGCCGGCTAACAACAGCTCGGGACACAGGCGAAAGCAGATCGTTTGCTACTACTGTAATAAGCCTGGGCACGTGGAAAAGGACTGCAGGCAGCTTAAAGCGCTCAAGCAGTCGTCAATTTCTGGATATAAGGATGGCAACAACAGTGGCAGCGGAGCTAGCAGCAGCAAGCCAGGATCCGGTGGATCAGCTAGGGGGCCAGGTGTTCCGCGGCAGGTAGCGTTCGTAGCATACAACAACGAGTACACTCTGAAGTCGGATGGGGTGAATGGCTTAGGGTGCCCCTCTAGCAGGGGAGAGCAGGGAATTGCCTCGGGAAGGAGGCCACTGGTGAAGCTTAACCTCCCTGTAACTGTTGAGGAAACGGTCCTCTCCCAACTCGTGTGGTTGTCGACCAGGGGATTTGACCCCGGGTCTGCGCCTGACTAATGGGGAAGACTTACCACAGAACCTTATGGGGCTACCGATGCATATCCGGTAGCTAAGTGATAGACATTAGGGCACCGTCTGGACGGCGCAGTGAGATCGCGGAATGTACGTGCAGTTAGATCGCGGAATGTACGAGTTTTCCGCTAGCGCCGGTATTTAGGGCGGTGACTGCGCCTATTAGTTTATCTCACAACGATCGGTATTCCTACCAGGAATCTCCTCAAGTCCTGCCGAACGCTAACAATACTCTTTACATTACTTGTAACAAGTTTATCGTGCTAAATATCTTCGCCACCGGCAATCCTTCCGGAATAACAATCAGCGTTAGCCGTCACCGTCGCCAATTCTTCAATAGGTTATGAGCCCCGTTTAGCGCCGACAGTTATCGCCAAATTGTTATTTCTATCCCTCATCGAAAATGGTTAAGGACAAGCTTGATGAGTCGCTGGATCTCAACAACTACTCTACCTGGCAAATTCGGTTCAGCGCGTTGTGCATGGAGCTTGGGCTTGAGCAATCCCTGCTCGCCGAGCCGTGCAACGAGGAGCAAATTCGACAGTCAAGGAAGGTCATCAATCTGCTCATCAAGAACGTCAAGGATCATCATTTGCCGATGGTTACCGGTGCTGCCAACGCGAAGAAGGCCTGGGACGCCTTGGGATCTATGTTTGCTGCCAACAACAACGCCCGCAAGGTGTCTCTACGTCAAGAATTCAGCCGTTTTAAGATGGTCGACGGCGAACCTCTTCCGATGTACTTTGCGCGTGCAAGGCAGCTGCAAACAGATTTATTGGGAGTCGGCCACGTAGTTAACGACTCCGAGCTGGCGTACACCGTGCTAGTTGGTCTA
>NW_003307557.1:383012-407902 GCF_000143455.1 Volvox carteri f. nagariensis
GGTGACGACTACATTACTTATGCGCGACGGCGATTTGGACATGGCGAGCGTCACAGCAAAGCTTCTCTCTATCGAGACGGCTAACGGTGGGTCGGGCAAGCCTACCGAGTCGGCAGCCTTCGCGTCTGTCGGCGGTTCGACGTTCGGTGCTTCTACTTCTGGTTATGGTAGCCGGGGGCCGGCTAACAACAGCTCGGGACACAGTCGGAAGCAAGTCATCTGCTACTACTGTAATAAACCTGGGCACGTGGTTAAGGACTGCAGGCAGCTTAAAGCGCTGAAGCAGTCGTCAAATTCTTGCTACAAGGGTGGCTACAGCAACAGTGGTAACGGAGGTAGTGGCAGCGGAGCTAGCGGCAGCAAGCCAGGATCCGGTGGATCAGCTAGGGGGCCAGGAGTTCCGCGGCAGGTAGCATTCGTGGCATACAACAGCAATCGTCCGACGGAATGGTTTCTGGACTCAGCCGCCACTCACCACATAACGTATGACCGCTCAGAACTTTTCAACGTGCGGTTGTTGGAGCCGTGGGAGCGCTTCAACATCATGGGCATCAAGGGACAATCTCTTCGACCGACTGAAGTTGGCACGCTTACGATTCGGTCTAACGTCAACGATAAACAGGCCATCACTTTCAAGAAGGTCTACGTCGACGAGGAGGCCACCGCCAAAATCATATCGGTCCGCATCATTGATGATCGTGGAGGCAGTGTGGTCTTCGGCGGCGGACAGGCGAAAGTATACGTACAGAACCAGTTGGTGCTGACTGGAAAGCGGGATGGGGACTTGTATCCCGTCTGCTACAGCAGTGGAGGTACGGGAGCTCTGAAGAGGATGCAGTGTGAAGACAACAGGATACCTTCTGGTGGTGATGCAGTGTGTGCTGCCGTGGGTATCGGAGCTGAACGTGCAGCACTTTGGCACCGAAGGTATGGCCACTTGGGATACAGCAACCTTGAGACGTTGCTGCGTCATAATATGGTAGCTGGATTTGATGTTGACCGACACAGCATACAATCAGCCAGCACGTGTGTGTGTGAGACTTGCGTCCTTGCTAAACATACACGTGGTCCTTTTCCGTTATCTGGGCATAAGGCAGCGCAACCTCTCGCGCTCATTCACATGGTCTGGTCTGGGTTGACACTACTGCAATTAGCGGTTTAAGGTCCTGGGTTCGATTCCTGGGGAGACCCCCGAATTAGTCGGGAGCGCGAGATTATGGCTAGCTGCTGAGATGTGGAGTTGAGGTCACAGTTGATGGACCAGATTCGCACGTTAGATTGGTGGCGATTGCCGAACCCTCCGTCTCTTCGGGTATTCGGGTGAATGGATGAGGAGGGGTCCCTGAAGGCTGGATCCGCCGCCTTGGACTTACAGTTCGTATGGCGAAGTACAGTGTGGTAGTGGTGGATGGTGCTTTAAGGTGATAAATGATCTAGAACTGACAATGTGATAAAGCGGCCCAGAAGCCTCCCACTCTGTAACATTACATAAAAAAAAGAAGATGGTGGTAATGATAGCGGAACTGGAGCGCGCTACTGGCAGGCAGGTTAAGGAGGTGCGTACAGATCGTGGCGGGGAGTTCGTTAATACTCGCACGAAGGCCTATTTCGCTTCCAGGGGTATTCTACACGGAACTACGGTAGGCTACACCCCTGAGCAGAACGGAGCTGCAGAACGTTTAAATCGCACTCTTTTGGACAAGACTAGGGCTATGCTAGTTGAGTCTGGACTGCCTAAATCATTATGGGCGGAGGCGTTAGCGACAGCCAACTATCTTAGGAATGTGTCGCCAACTGCTGGGTCAACCGTCACTCCGTACGAAGCTTTCTTTAACGTTCGTCCGAACGTCAGTCACCTGCGAGTCTTTGGATGCGTTGCCTACGTCCACGTACCCGACGTCAAGCGCGACAAGTTCGACCCGGTGAGCAGGCGTGGAGTACTTGTCGGATACGGGAACGGTGGACAGTATCGTGTACTATACGAGGACGGCATTATTGCCGTAGTT
Organism: Volvox carteri f. nagariensis; assembly: GCF_000143455.1. Taxonomy (NCBI): domain Eukaryota; kingdom Viridiplantae; phylum Chlorophyta; class Chlorophyceae; order Chlamydomonadales; family Volvocaceae; genus Volvox; species Volvox carteri. Next base: position 385,019 of record NW_003307557.1, read on the forward strand.
TCCAACGTTCGTTTTGATGAATCTAACGTCGGCCGGCGGCGTAATGCCGGGGACTCCGATTATGAGTCCGATGCCGACGAGGAGGAGGATTTTCGCACTAGTTTGCCTGGTGAGGGATCGCTGCCTAGGGCTGGCGAAGGGATACCAGGTAGCACCGTCGGCGAGGGATCGCCGCACTTGGGTGGCGAGGGGGCGCCGGCTGGGGCTGGACCTTCCAGCAGTGCGAATGGGCAAGGAATCAATCAGCCTGATGTGGAAATGGCGGGAACTAGGTACCCAGTTAGAGAGCGTAAACGCCCTGGCGAATGGTGGCGAAATGAACCTGGTCGCACTGTTACTGGTCGCGTTAACGCTGCTTTTTCTACTGATATTCCCGAACCGAATTCTTTTGCGGAAGCCATTGCGAGTCCACATGCAGACGACTGGCGGCGTGCTATGGACGAGGAGATCGCCGCCCAGATGGCTAATAGTACTTGGGAGCTGAAGAAGCCACCGCCTGGTACTCGTTTGTTGCCGTGTCGTTGGGTATATAAGGTTAAGTACAGCGATGACGGCAGCGTGGAACGCTTTAAGGCGCGTTTAGTTGCCAAGGGTTTTGAGCAACGCGAGGGGATTGATTATGGGGAGTTGTTTGCCCCTACCTCTCGTGGTTCGTCATTACGAGCTTTATTAGCAGTTGCCGCAGCGTGGGACATGACGGTGCATCAGCTAGATGTGTCTACTGCGTTTCTGAATGGTGAGCTGAAGGAGGAGTTGTGGATGGAGCAACCGCCTGGGTATGCATCCAGTGACCGGTCGCTTGCGTGCAAGCTGCAGAAGTCTATTTACGGTTTGAAGCAGGCACCCCGTTGCTGGTATGAAAAGCTATCAGCAGAGTTCGCCAAGCTGGGTCTTTATCCTTCGAAGTCTGATCCGGCTATGTTCGTTAAGACTGACGAGCGTGGGGTTGTTATTGCTTTGGTGCACGTAGATGACACTATTGTTGCGTCGGAAGACCCGGAAATGGTCCGGGCAATTAAAGCCGCAATTGCGAAGGTCTTCAAGGTGCGCGACCTTGGAGAAGCAAAGGTGTTTTGGGGCATGGAAATTAGGAGGGAGAAGTCGGGTGAGATAGTGTTGTCGCAGCATAGGTATATTGCGCAGCTGTTGGAGCGTCATAGGATGATTGACGCCAAGCCGAGGTCTACCCCTTTGCCTCCGGGCTTTAGGTACACTCCTAAGGGGGACGGAGAGGAGCTGCTGGGCAATCCCACCGAGTATAGGGCTTTGGTGGGAGAATTGAACTATCTGGCGACGAACACGCGGCCTGACATTTCATATGCATTGAGCGTTTTGTCCCGGCATATGGCCGCACCTACGAAGACTGCCATGAACTTGGCAACCGGCGTTCTGCGTTACCTGGCGGGTACACGCGAACTAGGATTGCGTTTTGGGGGTGTTGGCGACGTTGCTATGTCCGGGTACAGTGATTCGGACTGGGCAGGAGACCCAGTTACGCGACGTTCTACGTCCGGTTACGTATTCACTCTTAATGGGGCTGCGATTAGCTGGAGCAGCCAACTTCAACGTACTGTGGCGGCTTCGTCGGTGGAGGCTGAGTACCAAGCTACAGCAGCGGCTGTTCGTGAGGCTTTGTGGCTTCGCAAGCTGATGGTTGATTTGGGCTTGCCTGGGAGCGCGGTGAAAATCCAGATAGACTCCCAGGGGGCGCTTAGCTTGGGAAACAACCCGATTACGTCTGCTCGGTCGAAGCACATCGACGTGCAGCATCACATAGTGCGTGAGAGGGTGAATAACGGTGAGGTGCAGTTGGAATACTGCCCTACGGAGTGGATGGTTGCGGATGTGCTAACGAAGGCTCTGGGCGAGGTGAAGTTCAAACGTTGCCGAGATGCTATGGGCCTTGTGTGAAGTGTGCAGATGAACTTGGTACTCGTTGGGATACGGCCCGAGGGGGCGTGTTGAGGAAACGGTCCTCTCCCAACTCGTGTGGTTGTCGACCAGGGGATTTGACCCCGGGTCTGCGCCTGACTAATGGGGAAGACTTACCCCAGAACCTTATGGGGCTACCGATGCATATCCGGTAGCTAAGTGATAGACATTAGGGCACCGTCTGGACGGCGCAGTGAGATCGCGGAATGTACGTGCAGTTAGATCGCGGAATGTACGAGTTTTCCGCTAACGCCGGTATTTAGGGCGGTGACTGCGCCTATTAGTTTATCTCACAACGATCGGTATTCCTACCAGGAATCTCCTCAAGTCCTGCCGAACGCTAACAATACTCTTTACATTACTTGTAACAGTTTATCGTGTTTCATATCTTCGCCGCCGGCAATTCTTCTGAGATAACAATCAGCGTTAGCCGTCACCGTCGCCAATTCTTCAATAGTTACAACATCAACAACGAGCGTCCGACGGAATGGTTTCTGGACTCGGCACCTACTCACCATGTGTAATGTAATGTTACAGAGTGGGAGGCTTCTGGGCCGCTTTATCACATTGTCAGTTCTACGATCATTTATCACCTTATAGCACCATCCACCACTACCACACTGTCTTCGCCATACGAACTGTAAGTCCAAGGCGGCGGATCCAGCCTTCAGGGACCCCTCCTCATCCATTCACCCGAACACCCGGAGAGACGGAGGGTTCGGCAATCGCCACCAATCCAGCGTGCGAATCTGGTCCATCAACTTTGACCCACTGTGACTCCACATCTCAGCAGCTAACCATAATCTCGCGCTCCCGACTAATTCGGGGGTCTCCCCAGGAATCGAACCCAGGACCTTAAACCGCTAATTGCAGTAGTGTCAACCCAGACCAGACTCACCATGTAACTTATGACCGATCCGAACTACTCAATGTGCGTGTGTTGGAGCCTTGGGAACGCTTCAGCATTGTGGGCATTAAGGGCGTCCGACGGAGGTTGGATCACTTACCATTCGATATAATGAAGCTTTCTTCAACGTCCGTCCTAACGTCAGTTTCTGGGTGCGTCGCCTACGTCCATGTACCTGACGTCAAACGCGACAAGTTCGATCCGGTGAGCAGGCGTGGAATACTTGTCGGATACGGGAACGGAGGACAGTACCGTGTGCTGTACGAGGACGGCATTATTGATTTAGTTTCTAATGTTCGCTTTGATGAGTCTAACGTCGGCCGGCGGTGTTATGGCGGGGATTCTGATTCTGATCCTGAGTCCGATGCCGACGAGGAGGAGGATTTTCGCACTAGCTTGCCTGGTGAGGGATCGCTGCCTAGGGCTGGCGAAGGGATACCAGGTAGCACCGTCGGCGAGGGATCGCCGCATTTGGGTGGCGAGGGGGCGCCGGCTGGGGCTGGACCTTCCAGCAGTGCCGATCGTGGCGGGGAGTTCATTAATACTAGCACGAAGGGCTATTTCGCGTCCAGGGGTATTGTACACGGAACTACGGTAGGCTACACCCCTGAGCAGAACGGAGCTGCGGAATGTTTGAATCGAACGTAACAATCAGCCTGATGTGGAAATGGCAGGGACCCGGTACCCAGTTAGAGAGCGTAAACGCCCTGGCGAGTGGTGGCGAAACGAGCCTGGTCTACCCAATCGGTACAGCGTGGTGACGACAACACTACTGATGCGTGATGGGTGATTTGGACATGGCGAACGTCACATCGAAGCTTTTAGCTATCGAGACGGCAAACGGTGGGTCAGGCAAATCTACCGAGTCGGCAGTGTTTGCATCTGTCGGCGGTTGGACGTTCAGTGCTTCTAATTCTGGTTATGGTAGCCGGGGGCCGGCTAACAACAGCTAACAACAGCTTCTGCTCCCGTCGCGTCACGGCGCGTCCGGGTTCAAATCCGCCTGCCGACCTCTCGGGGTGTTTGAGAGGTGATGAAATGGGAGGTGGCCCCCCATCTTGTGGACGGTGTAGGACGTGATAAAATCAACTCGCGAGCTGACCAGGAACTAAGTCGACGCGCCGTTGATCCGCTAGATTTGGTTGGATGCTGGTGGTGAGTTGCCAAACTCAAAGAGTACACTCTGAAGTCGGATGGGGTGAATGGCTTAGGGTGCCCCTCTAGCAGGGGAGAGCAGGGAATTGCCTCGGGTAGGAGGCCACTGGTGAAGCTTAACCACCCTGTAACAACATCAACAACATCAACAGCTCGGGATACAGTCGAAAGCAGATCGTTTGCTACTACTGTAATAAGCCTGGGCACATGGTAAAGGACCGCAGGCAGCTTAAAGCGCTCAAGCAGTCGTCAATTTCTGGATATAAGGGTGGCTACAACAACAGTGGCAGGCAGGCAGGCAGGCAGGCGGGCGGCAGGCGGCAGGCGGCAGGCAGGCAGGCGGCTGGCGGCTGGCAGGCAGGCAGGCGGCTGGCAGAAGTTAAGGCCTGGCTTCTGCTCCCGTCGCGTCCCGGCGCGTCCGGGTTCAAATCCGCCTGCCGACCTCTCGGGGTGTTTGAGAGGTGATGAAATGGGAGGTGGCCCCCCATCTTGTGGACGGTGTAGGACATGATAAAATCAACTCGCGAGCTGACCAGGAACTAAGTTGACGCGCCGTTGATCCGCTAGATTTGGTTGGATGCTGGTGGTGAGTTGCCAAACTCAAAGAGTACACTCTGAAGTCGGATGGGGTGAATGGCTTAGGGTGCCCCTCTAGCAGGGGAGAGCAGGGAATTGCCTCGGGAAGGAGGCCACTGGTGAAGCTTAACCACCCTGTAACAACATCAACAGTGGCCGCGGAGCTAGCGGCAGCAAGCCAGGATCCGGTGGATCAGCTAGGGGGCCAGGTGTTCCGCGGCAGGTAGTGTTCGTAGCATACAACAACGAGCGTCAGACGGAATGGTTTCTGGACTCCACATCTACTCACCACGTAACTTACGACCGATCCGAACTATTGGAACCTTGGGAACACTTCAGCATTGTGGGCATTAAGGGTCAGTCACTGCGTCCGACGGAGGTTGGATCACTTACCATTCGATCTTATGTCAACGACAATCAAGCCATCACATTCAAAATGGTCTACGTTGATGAGGAGGCGATGGTAAAGATTTTGTCCGTCCGTATCATCGACAATCACGGAGGTAGCGTCGTCTTCGGTGACGGTTAAGTAAAGGTATACTTGCAGAATCATTTAGTGTGGACCGGTGAACGGGACGGTGATCTCTAACTCATTTGCTATCGAAGTGGAAGTACAGGCACCATCAGGAGGACGCAGAATACGAGCTACTGTGACAACGGACATGGTACAACGTGCACCGCCATGGATTCCAAGACGGAGCGTGCAACACTTTGGCATTGGTGTTACGGACATCTGGGCTACAGCAACCTCGAGGCGTTGCTGCGCCACAATTTGGTAATGGGATTTGACGTCGACCAGCACAGCTTTCAGAAAGCCAGCATGTGTGTTTGTGAGACCTGCGTTTTTGCAAAGCAGACACGAGGTCCTTTTCCGTAAACAGGGCACAAGGCAGCTCCGCCACTAGCACTAGTTCACATGGATGTGTGTGGACCTATGCCTGAACCTTCGCCTAGTGGTTCGCGTTACGTGACAACTCTGCTTGATGATCATACCGGTCTTTCAGCTGTTGCGTTTACAGCGACCAAGGAGGAGGTCTATCAGAAGATGGTGGTAATGATAGCGGAACTGGAGCGCGCTTCTGGCAGGCAGGTTAAGGAGGTGCGTATGGATCGTGGCGAGGAGTTCATTAATACACTCTCCTGGACAAAACTAGGGCTATACTTGTCGAGTCCGGTCTACCTAAGTCATTATGGGCGGAAGTGTTGGCAATTACCTCAGCCAATTACCTCAGGAATGTGTCGCCAACTGCTGGGTCAACTGTCACGCCGTATGTAGCTTTCTTCAACGTCCGTCCTAACGTCAGTCACCTTCGAGTTTTTGGTTGCATCGCCTACGTCCACGTACCTGACGTCAAACGCGACAATTTAGATCCGGTGAGCAGGCGTAGAATACTTGTCGGTTACGGGAACGGAGGACAGTACCATGTGCTGTACGAGGACGGCAATATTGCCGTAGTTTCACGCACCTTGAAGACCTTCGCAATTGCGGCTTTAATTGCCCTGACCATTTCCGGGTCTTCTGATGCAACAATGGTGTCATCTACGTGCACCAAAGCAATAACAACCCCACGCTTGTCCGTCTTAACGAACATCGCCGGATCAGACTTCGAAGGATAAAGCTTGGCGAAATCTGCTAATACCTCGGGTCCAGGGATTGTGGACATCTGTACGATACTTCCATTGGTACTGGTATGTATGTATGTTGTTACAGGGTGGTTAACTTCGCCAGCGGCCCCCTTTCCCGGGGCAGTCCCTGCTCTCCCCTGCTAAACCCTAATCCGTCACCCCATCCGACTTCAGAATGTATTCGTTGGGTTCGGCAACTCACCACCAGCATCCAACCAACAAATCTAGCGGATCAACGGCGCATCAACTTAGTTCCTCGCAAGTTGATATTATCACGTCCTACATCGTCCATATGATGGGGGGCCACCTCCCATTTCAACACTTGTTGAGGTAACGGTCCTCTCCCAACTCGTGTGGTTGTCGACCAGGGGATTTGACCCCGGGTCTGCGCCTGACTAATGGGGAAGACTTACCCCAGAACCTTATGGGGCTACCGATGCATATCCGGTAGCTAAGTGATAGACATTAGGGCACCGTCTGGACGGCGCAGTGAGATCGCGGAATGTACGTGCAGTTAGATCGCGGAATGTACGAGTTTCCGCTAGCGCCGGTATTTAGGGCGGTGACTGCGCCTATTAGTTTATCTCACAACGATCGGTATTCCTACCAGGAATCTCCTCAAGTCCTGCCGAACGCTAACAATACTCTTTACATTTCTTGTAACTGTTTATCGTGTTTCATATCTTCGCCACCGGCAATCCTTCCGAAATAACAATCAGCGTTAGCCGTCACCGTCGCCAATTCTCAATAGGTTATGAGCCCCGTTTAGCGCCGACAGTTATCGCCCAATTGTTATTTCTATCCCTCATCGAAAATGGTTAAGGACAAGCTTGATGAGTCGCTGGATCTCAATAACTACTCTACCTGGCAAATTCGGTTCAGCGCGATGTGCATGGAGCTTGGGCTTGAGCAATCCCTGCTCGCCGAGCCGTGCAACGAGGAGCAAATTCGACAGTCACGGAAGGTCATCAATCTGCTCATCAAGAACGTCAAGGATCATCATTTACCGATGGTTACCGGTGCTGCCAACGCGAAGAAGGCCTGGGACGCCTTGGGATCTATGTTTGCTGCCAACAACAACGCCCGCAAGGTGTCTCTACGTCAAGAATTCAGCCGTTTTAAGATGGTCGACGGCGAACCTCTTCCGATGTACTTTGCGCGTGCAAGGCAGCTGCAAACAGATTTATTGGGAGTCGGCCACGTAGTTAACGACTCCGAGCTGGCGTACACCGTGCTAGTTGGTCTACCCAGTCGGTACAGCGTGGTGACGACTACATTACTTATGCGCGACGGCGATTTGGACATGGCGAGCGTCACAGCAAAGCTTCTCTCTATCGAGACGGCTAACGGTGGGTCGGGCAAGCCTACCGAGTCGGCAGCCTTCGCGTCTGTCGGCGGTTCGACGTTCGGCGCTTCTACTTCTGGTTATGGTAGCCGGGGGCCGGCTAACAACAGCTCGGGACATAGTCGGAAGCAAGTCATCTGCTACTACTGTAATAAACCTGGGCACGTGGTTAAGGACTGCAGGCAGCTTAAGGCGCTGAAACAGTCGTCAAATTCTGGCTACAAGGGTGGCTACAGCAACAGTGGTAACGGAGGTAGTGGCAGCGGAGCTAGCGGCAGCAAGCCAGGATCCGGTGGATCAGCTAGGAGGCCAGGAGTTCCGCGGCAGGTAGCATTCGTGGCATACAACAGCAATCGTCCGACGGAATGGTTTCTGGACTCAGCCGCCACTCACCACATAACGTATGACCGCTCAGAACTTTCCAACGTGCGGTTATTGGAGCCATGGGAGCGCTTCAACATCATGGGCATCAAGGGACAGTCTCTTCGGCCGACTGAAGTTGGCACGCTTACGATTCGGTCTAACGTCAACGATAAACAAGCCATCACTTTCAAGAAGGTCTACGTCGACGAGGAGGCCACCACCAAAATCATATCGGTACGCATCATTGATGATCGTGGAGGCAGTGTGGTCTTCGGCGGCGGACAGGCGAAAGCATACGTACAGAACCAGTTGGTGCTGACTGGAAAGCGGGATGGGGACTTGTATCCCGTCTGCTACAGCAGTGGAGGTACGGGAGCTCTGAAGAGGACGCAGCGTGAAGACAACAGGATACCTTCTGGTGGTGATGCAGTGTGTGCTGCCGTGGGTATCGGAGCTGAACGTGCAGCACTTTGGCACCGAAGGTATGGCCACTTGGGATACAGCAACCTTGAGACGTTGCTGCGTCATAATATGGTAGCTGGATTTGATGTTGACCGACACAGCATACAATCAGCCAGCACGTGTGTGTGTGAGACTTGCGTCCTTGCTAAACATACACGTGGTCCTTTTCCGTTATCTGGGCATAAGGCAGCGCAGCCTCTCGCGCTCATTCACATGGATGTGTGTGGACCTATGCCTGAACCTTCGCCTAGTGGTTCGCGTTACGTGACAACCCTGCTTGACGACCATACTGGTCTTTCAGCTGTTGCGTTTACAGCGACCAAGGAGGAGGTCTACCAGAAGATGGTGGTAATGATAGCGGAACTGGAGCGCGCTACTGGCAGGCAGGTTAAGGAGGTGCGTACAGATCGTGGCGGGGAGTTCGTTAATACTCGCACAAAGGCCTATTTCGCTTCCAGGGGTATTCTACACGGAACTACGGTAGGCTACACCCCTGAGCAGAACGGAGCTGCAGAACGTTTAAATCGCACTCTTTTGGACAAGGATAGGGCTATGCTAGTTGAGTCTGGACTGCCTAAATCATTATGGGCGGAGGCGTTAGCGACAGCCAACTATCTTAGGAATGTGTCGCCAACTGCTGGGTCAACCGTCACTCCGTACGAAGCTTTCTTTAATGTTCGTCCGAACGTCAGTCACCTGCGAGTCTTTGGATGCGTTGCCTACGTCCACGTACCCGACGTCAAGCGCGACAAGTTCGACCCGGTGAGCAGGCGTGGAATACTTGTCGGATACGGGAACGGTGGACAGTATCGTGTACTATACGAGGACGGCATTATTGCCGTAGTTTCTAACGTTCGTTTTGACGAGTCTAATGTCGGCCGGCGGCGTAATGCCGGGGACTCCGACTATGAGTCCGATGCCGACGAGGAGGAGGAGTTTCGCACTAGTTTATCTGGTGAGGGATCGCTGCCTAGGGCTGGCGAAGGGACACCAGGTAGCACCGTCGGCGAGGGATCGCCGCATTTGGGTGGCGAGGGGGCGCCGGCTGGGGCTGGACCTTCCAGCAGTGCGAACGGGCAAGGAATCAATCAGCCTGATGTGGAAATGGCGGGAACTAGGTACCCAGTTAGAGAGCGTAAACGCCCTGGCGAATGGTGGCGAAACGAACCTGGTCGCACTGTCACTGGTCGCGTTAACGCTGCTTTCTCTGCTGGTATTCCTGAGCCTAATTCGTTTGAGGAAGCAATTGCAAGTCCACATGCAGACGACTGGTGGCGTGCAATGGACGAGGAGATCGCCGCCCAGATGGCTAATAGTACTTGGGAGCTGAAGAAGCCACCTCCTGGTACTCGTTTGTTGCCGTGTCGTTGGGTATATAAGGTTAAGTACAGCGATGATGGCAGCGTGGAGCGTTTTAAGGCGCGTTTAGTTGCCAAGGGTTTCGAGCAACGTGAAGGGATTGATTATGGGGAGTTGTTTGCCCCTACCTCTCGTGGTTCGTCATTGCGTGCTTTATTAGCAGTTGCCGCAGCCCGGAACATGACGGTACATCAACTCGATGTGTCTACTGCGTTTCTGAATGGTGAGCTGAAGGAGGAGTTGTGGATGGAGCAACCGCCTGGATATGCATCCAGTGACCGGTCGCTTGCGTGCAAGCTGCAGAAGTCTATTTACGGTTTAAAGCAGGCACCCCGTTTCTGGTATGAAAAAACTATCAGCAGAGTTCGCCAAGTTGGGTCTTTATCCTTCGAAGTCTGATCCGGCTATGTTCGTTAAGACTGACGAGCGTGGGGTTGTTATTGCTTTGGTGCACGTAGATGACACCATTGTTGCGTCGGAAGACCCGGAAATGGTCCGGGCAATTAAAGCCGCAATTGCGAAGGTCTTCAAGGTGCGCGACCTTGGAGAAGCGAAGGTGTTTTTGGGCATGGAAATTAGGAGGGAGAAGTCGGGTGAAATAGTGTTGTCGCAACATAGGTATATTTCGCAGCTAATGGAGCGTCATAAGTTGGTCTGGTCTGGGTTGACACTACTGCAATTAGCGGTTTAAGGTCCTGGGTTCGATTCCTGGGGAGACCCCCGAACTAGTCGGGAGCGCGAGATTATGGCTAGCTGCTGAGATGTGGAGTTGAGGTCACAGTTGATGGACCAGATTCGCACGCTGGATTGGTGGCGATTGCCGAACCCTCCGTCTCTTCGGGTGTTCGGGTGAATGGATGAGGAGGGGTCCCTGAAGGCTGGATCCGCCGCCTTGGACTTACAGTTCGTATGGCGAAGACAGTGTGGTAGTGGTGGATGGTGCTATAAGGTGATAAATGATCGTAGAACTGACAATGTGATAAAGCGGCCCAGAAGCCTCCCACTCTGTAACACATTACATTACATTACATAAGTTGGTTGACGCCAAGCCGAGGTCTACTCCTTTGCCTCCGGGTTTTAGGTACACATCTACGGGGGACGGAGAGGAGCTGCTGGGCAATCCCACGGAGTATAGGGCTTTGGTGGGAGAATTGAACTATCTTGCGACGAACATGCGGCCTGACATTTCTTATGCATTGAGTGTTTTGTCCCGGCATATGGCCACACCTACGAAGACTGCCATGAACTTGGCCACTGGCGTTCTGCGTTACCTGGCGGGTACTCGCGAACTAGGATTGCGTTTTGGGGGTGTTGGTGACGTTGCTATGTCCGGGTATAGCGATTCTGACTGGGCAGGAGACCCAGTTACGCGGCGTTCTACGTCCGGTTACGTATTCACTCTTAATGGGGCTGCGATTAGCTGGAGCAGCCAACTTCAACGTACTGTGGCAGCTTCGTCGGTGGAGGCTGAGTACCAAGCTACAGCGGCGGCTGTTCGTGAGGCTTTGTGGCTTCACAAGCTGATGGTTGATTTGAGCTTGCCTGAGAGCGTGGTGAAAATCCAGATAGACTCCCAGGGGCGCTTAGCTTGGGAAACAACCCGATTACGTCTGCTCGGTCGAAGCACATCGACGTGCAGCATCACATAGTGCGTGAGAGGGTGAATAGCGGTGAGGTGCAGTTGGAATACTGCCCTACGGAGTGGATGGTTGCGGATGTACTAACGAAGGCTCTGGGCGAGGTGAAGTTCAAACGTTGCCGAGATGCTATGGGCCTTGTGTGAAGTGTGCAGATGAACTTGGTACTCGTTGGGATACGGCCCGAGGGGGCGTGTTGAGGAAACGGTCCTCTCCCAACTCGTGTGGTTGTCGACCAGGGGATTTGACCCCGGGTCTGCGCCTGACTAATGGGGAAGACTTACCCCAGAACTTTATGGGGCTACCGATGCATATCCGGTAGCTAAGTGATAGACATTAGGGCACCGTCTGGACGGCGCAGTGAGATCGCGGAATGTACGTGCAGTTAGATCGCGGAATGTACGAGTTTTCCGCTAACGCCGGTATTTAGGGCGGTGACTGCGCCTATTAGTTTATCTCACAACGATCAGTATTCCTACCAGGAATCTCCTCAAGTCCTGCCGAACGCTAACAATACTCTTTACATTTCTTGTAACAGTTTATCGTGCTAAATATCTTCGCCACCGGCAATCCTTCCGAAATAACAATTAGCGTTAGCCGTCACCGTCGCCAATTCTAAATAACACTCCTCAAATATCCGAGGAGCCGGCAGGCGGTTTTGAACCCGGGTCGACCGGGAGTAGAAGCCAGGCCTTAACCTCTGCCAGCCGCCTGCCCATAAAGGTATATAAGACACGAGTTGTGCTAGTCTTAGTATCTCATCTTTGTATGGATCGGTATTCCTTAGTAGGAATCTCCTAAAGGCTTCTTGCCGTTTATCACTCACCTACCGATTGTAAGACTTATATCGCAACCAGTCTCCTTGCCTCCTTCATATTCTTAACAGGGCCCGGTGGGTCTAGCAAGGGATCAGTTTTCTCGAGGCATGTTGTGTTTGTAGCTTACAACAGTAAGCGTCTGAGGGATCCTGGTCGGATACATGAGTGGAGGACAGTATCGTGTGATGTACAAGGACGGCATCATCGCCGTGGTCTCCAATGTCCGCTTTGACGGATTTAGTGTCGGCCGGCGGCATAATGCCAGGGATTCTGACGATTGGTCCGATGCCAACGAAGATTTCGCCCTAGTTTGCCTGGTGAGGGGTCGCTGCCTAGGGCTGGCGAATGGACATCAGGCAATACCTCAGCGAGGGATCGCCGCCTTTGTGTGGCCAGGGGGCGCTGGCTGGGACTGGACCTCCCAGAAGTGTGAATGTGCAAGGAAATACACAACCTGATGTAGAAATAATGGGGGCTTTTCAGTTAGGGAATGTAAACGGTCCTGGCGAGTGGTGACGGAGTGTACCTGGTCGTAATGCTACAGGCCGAGTCATTGCTGCAGTATCTGCTGGAATTCATAACTTTTATGCCGAAGCCATCCCAGGTCTACATGCAGACGACTGGCGGCAGTGAGTGCCGCGAAACATTTGTATCCAGTCGACCCAACTGGACAGCGTGGATTGCAGCAGGCGATCATTTGATGCAACTACAAGCAGACGGGCCGTATAGCTCGGAGTTGCAGAGAGAGCCGCAGCCTAACGTGCAAGGAAGGAGTGGAGGTGGTCTTGGCGACCACACGTGGCAGGTGGGGTAGCATGCCTCAACAGACAGGCGGTGGCGGCAGTTCAGTGATGCCGTGTATTTTTTTGCTGCAAGATACGTTAGTATCACTATCAATTGTCTGACTCCGAAGCGGCTAGTATTGGTGTACCTGAGTCAGGGCCTTTGCCAGCGGCAAGCCAGCGCAGGAGTTCAGAAGAATAGGGCAGGGAATATGAGGAGATTTTATAGCCCCCGGAGTGGTGGCATGGTGTTGCAGGAAGGAGCATAGGAGGTCGCATTAACGTGGCTGTCACTTATCCGTTCCCTCCTGAACTTTTGCTGAGTAATACTTTCACTGAAGCCATTTCAGGTGCAAATGCAAGTGAGTGGCGCAGAGTGATGGTCGAGGAGATTGCTACATTAGCAGCTAACGGCACTTGTGAGCTGTGTGCTAATGTACCGGTGGTTGTACAAGTTGAAAAGAGTGGAAGGTGACACGGTCAAGCGGTTTTTTGCATGGCTAGGTGCAAAGATGTACGAGAAGTACGAGAACTTGGAGACGTGCAGGTGTTTTTGGGCATGGAAATAATGAGGATGAAGCCGGGCAAATTGGTGTTGTCGCAATGTAGGTATATTGAGAAGCTATTGGAGCGTCATCAGATGGTGGATGCCAAGCCGAGGTCTACCCCTTTGCCTCCGGGTTTTAGGTGCACACCTACGGGGGATACAGATGAGCTGCTGGGTAATCTCACGGAGTATAGGGCTTTGGTGGGAGAGTTCAACTACCTAGCGACGAACACACGGCCTGACATTTCTTATGCATTGAGTGTTTTGTCCCGGCAGATGGCCACACCTACGAAGACTGCCATGAATTTGGCCACTGGCGTTCCGCATTACCTGGCGGGTACTCGCGTACTAGGATTGCGTTTTGGGGGTGTTGGCGGTGTTGCAATGTCCGGGTACAGCGATTCGGACTGGGCAGGAGACCCAGTTACGCGGTGTTCTACGTCCGGTTACGTGTTCACTCTTAATGGGGCTGCGATTAGCTGGAGCAGCCAACTTCAACGTACTGTGGCGGCTTCGTCAGTGGAGGCCGAGTACCAAGCTACAGCGGCGGCTGTTCGTGAAGCTTTGTGGCTTCGCAAGCTGATGGTGAAAATCCAGATAGACTCCCAGGGGGCGCTTAGCTTGGGAAATAATCCGATTACGTCTGCTCATTCGAAACACATCGACGTGCAGCACCACATAGGGCGTGAAAGAGTGAAAAGCGGTGAGGTGCAGTTGGAGTACTGCCCTACAGAGTGGATGGTAGCGGATGCGCTCACGAAGACACTGGGAGAAGTGAAGTTCAAACGGTGCAGAGAAGCTATGGGTGTTGTGTGAAGTGCCCATTGGCGGAGCAAATGTGCTACTGCGAGTTGGGATATGTCCCGAGGGGGCGTGTTGAAGGGCGGTCCTATCCCAACATAGATAGGTGGTAGTTAGGCGATGAATCCGCCGTGATAGGCGTTGCCTCGGCCGTGCCTCGACCTTGCCTCGGCCGTGCCTCAACCTTCCCTCGGGTCTCTCGGCCGCGTATCTCGGACGTGTCCTCAGGTCCAGGGATGGTGGACGACTGAACGATACTTCCATTGGTACTGGTATATAAGACACGAGATGTGCATGTCTTAGTATCTCATCTTCGGATGGATCGGTATTCCTTAGCAGGAATCTCCTAAAGTCTTCTTGCCGTTCACCACTAACCCACGTACAGTAACCCTTATATCGCGACCAGTCTCCTTGCCTTCATATTCTTAACAGGGGGCAACACCCAGTGCTTACGTTCAAGGTAAAATATCAGGGTAAGACCCAACAAGCTGCCCTGACGTTGAACGTTGACATAACCCATCAGCACCCCTCGACCATGTTCAACATGCTCCCCAGGTTCCAAAAGGGTTACAAGGCAGCCCTGGTTGCAAGCAGTCCGGAAACGAGCAAACACTCCTCACCTGAATCGCATCGTTCTCTCCAGACACCCCTGCCTCCTCGGCTCCACCGCCTGTGTTGCTCTCCTAGCGCCCTGTCCCGCGCCCAGTTCTCCCGCCGCTGCTGCGTCCACGCCCTCGACCACCGCGCGTGCCAGCGGCGGTTCCGGATCGCCCACGGCCGCGCGTGCCGCCAGCAGCACCTGTGACCTCGACTGGGGCCTGGGCCGTTGCCATGCCCGCATCCCCACCGGTCCCTACGGTGGCAGGGCTGCGCCGGTCCCGCCACCCCTGGGATGCATGGCCTGGGCAGTTTCAGCTGCTAGGTTTGCTACCTGGGCAACGCAGGCGAGCGAGCAAGCTATGAATTTACAAGTACTCCCCCACCCTTCGTGTGTCGATTGCTCAGTGATCCGCGAGGCCCCAATCTTCTGTGATGGTTCCGGCTGCTGATGACACTGCACTCTGCCTGAAATTGACCAAATCAGGGCAGTGCTGTCCTCCTCATAGGATAGCACGCCACAGGGCAGGCTCCCCCTGAACCGCTTGACTGCAGCGTTGACGTCCTCATGCGTGGAGAACTTCCTCAGAAAGCTTGTTCTCAATGCTGTCCCGGTAACGTCAAAGAATGGAGGCGCTACCTGGACCTCACGGCCGTCTGTGTAGGGCATTGTTAACGAGACAACATCGCCTGCTGACCTGACGCCTGCAGCACCGGCCATGGAGCTCAACCTTCCCCTTGAAGTAATAAGTTGCATTCTGCTTCCTGAAAATGCTCGCTGATATCATGTTACCTCCCAGCTCAAAACTAAGCGGTATCACGTTTTGGCTCTGCTGTTCATAGGATTCCCCTAAAGCACACCGGAGTTCAATACTTCTGGGAAAGTCTTGTTCCATTTTCCAGCTTATGGAACTATAAGGTTGCACTTGTTCAGGTACAGACGGCGCGGAAGCTATTGGTCCGTCCTGTATCGTGAGTCGTGGCTAGTGTAAACTGTATCGGGTATAGCAATGGAATACAAGAACGTAGAGAGTGAGGCAGGTCGTGATAAGACTTGGCTGATGACATGCAAGTATACAAGTACGGCGCCCATACTAGAGTACCGCCAGCTCGCCATCAGTACTATCCGTACTATCCCAACTCCTGTGGTTGTTGACCAGGGTATTTGACCCCGGGTCTGTGTTGAGGAAACGGTCCTCTCCCAACTCGTGTGGTTGTCGACCGTATTTGTTTATCTCACTACGATCGGTATTCCTACCAGGAATCTCCTCAAGTCCTGCCGAACGCTAACAATACTCTTTACATTACTTGTAACAGTTTATCGTGTTTCATATCTTCGCCGCCGGCAATTCTTCTGAGATAACAATCAGCGTTAGCCGTCACCGTCGCCAATTCTTCAATAGGTTATGAGCCCCGCTTAGCGCCGACAGCTATCGCCCAATTGTTATTTCTATCCCTCATCGACAATGGTTAAGGACAAGCTTGATGAGTCGCTGGACCTCAACAACTACTCTACCTGGCAAATTAGGTTTAGCGCGATGTGCATGGAGCTTGGGCTTGAGCAATCCCTGCTCGCCGAGCCGTGCAACGAGGAGCAGATTCGACAGTCACGGTCATCAATCTGCTCATCAAGAACGTCAAGGATCATCATTTGCCGATGGTTACCGGTGCTGCCAACGCGAAGAAGGCCTGGGACGCCTTGGGATCTATGTTTGCTGCCAACAACAACGCCCGCAAGGTGTCTCTACGTCAAGAATTCAGCCGTTTTAAGATGGTCGACGGCGAACCTCTCCCGATGTACTTTGCGCGTGCAAGGCAGCTGCAAACAGATTTATTGGGAGTCGGCCACGTAGTTAACGACTCCGAGCTGGCGTACACCGTGCTAGTTGGTCTACCCAGTCGGTACAGCGTGGTGACGACTACGTTACTTATGCGCGACGGCGATTTGGACATGGCGAGCGTCACAGCAAAGCTTCTCTCTATCGAGACGGCTAACGGTGGGTCGGGCAAGCCTACCGAGTCGGCAGCCTTCGCGTCTGTCGGCGGTTCGACGTTCGGCGCTTCTACTTCTGGTTATGGTAGCCGGGGGCCGGCTAACAACAGCTCGGGACATAGTCGGAAGCAAGTCATCTGCTACTACTGTAATAAACCTGGGCACGTGGTTAAGGACTGCAGGCAGCTTAAGGCGCTGAAGCAGTCGTCAAATTCTGGCTATAAGGGTGGGTACAACAACAGTGGCAACGGAGGTAGTGGCAGCGGAGCTAGCGGCAGCAAGCCAGGATCCGGTGGATCAGCTAGGGGGCCAGGAGTTCCGCGGCGTTCGTAGCATATAACAGCGAGCGTCCGACGGAATGGTTTCTGGACTCAGCCGCCACTCACCACATAACGTATGACCGCTCAGAACTTTTCAACGTGCGGTTGTTGGAGCCATGGGAGCGCTTCAACATCATGGGCATCAAGGGACAATCTCTTCGACCGACTGAAGTTGGCACGCTTACGATTCGGTCTAACGTCAACGATAAACAGGCCATCACTTTCAAGAAGGTCTACGTCGACGAGGAGGCCACCGCCAAAATCATATCGGTCCGCATCATTGATGATCGTGGAGGCAGTGTGGTCTTCGGCGGCGGACAGGCGAAAGTATACGTACAGAACCAGTTGGTGCTGACTGGAAAGCGGGATGGGGACTTGTATCCCGTCTGCTACAGCAGTGGAGGTACGGGAGCTCTGAAGAGGACGCAGCGTGAAGACAACAGGATACCTTCTGGTGGTGATGCAGTGTGTGCTGCCGTGGGTATCGGAGCTGAACGTGCAGCACTTTGGCACCGAAGGTATGGCCACTTGGGATACAGCAACCTTGAGACGTTGCTGCGTCATAATATGGTAGCTGGATTTGATGTTGACCGACACAGCATACAATCAGCCAGCACGTGTGTGTGTGAGACTTGCGTCCTTGCTAAACATACACGTGGTCCTTTTCCGTTTTCATGAGTAGTTGCCTTACCGCTTATAGACGTGAGTAGAGCTTGGGTACCTGCGAGCAGAAGAGTGCACTTGCTTCCGTGGGAGGAGGCGAGCCTGGTTACCGACTGCGTTATCTGCCTCGGGGCGGTGTAATTGGCAGACGACGCAGTGGAAACCTGTCAGTACTGACTAAATTAACTCGCGAAATTGCTCTTTCCGTCGCGCTCTCCGCGACTTGCCCTACTTTCTCACCAGTACGGCCCCGCCGTACCACCAACGAACTGCCGAGTACGCTCTCGGCAAATACACAGAAAACCTTGGTTTTCTTTCGTTACTCTCAGAAAACCTACAGTTATCTAGGCATAAGGCAGCGCAGCCTCTCGCGCTCATTCACATGAATGGTCTGGTCTGAGTTGACACTACTGCAATTAGCGGTTTAAGGTCCTGGGTTCGATTCCTGGGGAGACCCCTGAATTAGTCGGGAGCGCGAGATTATGGCTAGCTGCTGAGATGTGGAGTTGAGGTCACAGTTGATGGACCAGATTCGCACGTTAGATTGGTGGCGATTGCCGAACCCTCCGTCTCTTCGGGTGTTCGGGTGAATGGAAGAGGAGGGGTCCCTGAAGGCTGGATCCGCCGCCTTGGACTTACAGTTCGTATGGCGAAGCACAGTGTGGTAGTGGTGGATGGTGCTATAAGGTGATAAATGATCTAGAACTGACAATGTGATAAAGCGGCCCAGAAGCCTCCCACTCTGTAACATTACATTACATTACATTACATTACATGGATGTGTGTGGGCCTATGCCTGAACCTTCGCCTAGTGGTTCGCGTTACGTGACAACCCTGCTTGACGACCATACTGGTCTTTCAGCTGTTGCGTTTACAGCGACCAAGGAGGAGGTCTACCAGAAGATGGTGGTAATGATAGCGGAACTGGAGCGCGCCACTGGCAGGCAGGTTAAGGAGGTGCATACAGATTGTGGCGGGGAGTTCGTTAATACTCGCACGAAGGCCTATTTCGCTTCCAGGGGTATTCTACACGGAACTACGGTAGGCTACACCCCTGAGCAGAACGGAGCTGCAGAACGTTTAAATCGCACTCTTTTGGACAAGACTAGGGCTATGCTAGTTGAGTCTGGACTGCCTAAATCATTATGGGCGGAGGCGTTAGCGACAGCCAACTATCTTAGGAATGTGTCGCCAACTGCTGGGTCAACCGTCACTCCGTACGAAGCTTTCTTTAACGTTCGTCCGAACGTCAGTCACCTGCGAGTCTTTGGATGGGTTGCCTACGTCCACGTACCCGACGTCAAGCGCGACAAGTTCGACCCGGTGAGCAGGCGTGGAATACTTGTCGGATACGGGAACGGTGGACAGTATCGTGTACTATACGAGGACGGCATTATTGCCGTAGTTTCTAACGTTCATTTTGATGAGTCTCACGTCGGCCGGCGGCGTAATGCCGGGGACTCCGATTATGAGTCCGATGCCGACGAGGAGGAGGATTTTCGCACTAGTTTGCCTGGTGAGGGATCGCTGCCTAGGGCTGGCGAAGGGATACCAGGTAGCACCGTCGGCGAGGGATCGCCGCACTTGGGTGGCGAGGGGGCGCCGGCTGGGGCTGGACCTTCCAGCAGTGCGAATGGGCAAGGAATCAATCAGCCTGATGTGGAAATGGCGGGAACTAGGTATCCAGTTAGACAGCGTAAACGCCCTGGCGAATGGTGGCGAAACGAACCTGGTCGCACTGTCACTGGTCGCGTTAACGCTGCTTTCTCTGCTGGTATTCCTGAGCCTAATTCGTTTGCGGAAGCCATTGCAAGTCCACATGCAGACGACTGGCGGCGTGCGATGGACGAGGAGATCGCCGCCCAGATGGCTAATAGTACTTGGGAGCTGAAGAAGCCACCGCCTGGTACTCGTTTGTTGCCGTGTCATTGGGTATATAAGGTTAAGTACAGCGATGATGGCAGCGTGGAACACTTTAAGGCGCGTTTAGTTGCCAAGGGTTTTGAGCAACGCGAGGGGATTGATTATGGGGAGTTGTTTGCCCCTACCTCTCGTGGTTCGTCATTACGAGCTTTATTAGCAGGTGCCGCAGCGCGGGACATAACGGTGCATCAGCTAGATGTGTCTACTGCGTTTCTGAATGGTGAGCTGAAGGAGGAGTTGTGGATGGAGCAACCGCCTGGGTATGCATCCAGTGACCGGTCGCTTGCGTGCAAGCTGCAGAAGTCTATTTACGGTTTGAAGCAGGCACCCCGTTGCTGGTATGAAAAGCTATCAGCAGAGTTCGCCAAGCTGGGTCTTTATCCTTCGAAGTCTGATCCGGCGATGTTTGTTAAGACGGACGAGCGTGGGGTTGTTATTGCTTTGGTACACGTAGATGATACAATTGTTGCATCGGAAGACCCGGAAATGGTCTGGGCAATTAAAGCCGCAATTGCGAAGGTCTTCAAGGTGCGCGACCTTGGAGAAGCAAAGGTGTTTTTGGGCATGGAAATTAGGAGGGAGAAGTCGGGTGAGATAGTGTTGTCGCAGCATAGGTATATTGCGCAGCTGTTGGAGCGTCATAGGATGATTGACGCCAAGCCGAGGTCTACCCCTTTGCCTCCGGGCTTTAGGTACACTCCTAAGGGGGACGGAGAGGAGCTGCTGGGCAATCCCACCGAGTATAGGGCTTTGGTGGGAGAATTGAACTATCTGGCGACGAACACGCGGCCTGACATTTCATATGCATTGAGCGTTTTGTCCCGGCATATGGCCGCACCTACGAAGACTGCCATGAACTTGGCAACCGGCGTTCTGCGTTACCTGGCGGGTACACGCGAACTAGGATTGCGTTTTGGGGGTGTTGGCGACGTTGCTATGTCCGGGTACAGTGATTCGGACTGGGCAGGAGACCCAGTTACGCGGCGTTCTACGTCCGGTTACGTATTCACTCTTAATGGGGCTGCGATTAGCTGGAGCAGCCAACTTCAACGTACTGTGGCGGCTTCGTCGGTGGAGGCTGAGTACCAAGCTACAGCGGCGGCTGTTCGTGAGGCTTTGTGGCTTCGCAAGCTGATGGTTGATTTGGGCTTGCCTGAGAGCGCGGTGAAAATCCAGATAGACTCCCAGGGGGCGCTTAGCTTGGGAAACAACCCGATTACGTCTGCTCGGTCGAAGCACATCGACGTGCAGCATCACATAGTGCGTGAGAGGGTGAATAGCGGTGAGGTGCAGTTGGAATACTGCCCTACGGAGTGGATGGTTGCAGATGTGCTAACGAAGGCTCTGGGCGAGGTGAAGTTCAAACGTTGCCGAGATGCTATGGGCCTTGTGTGAAGAGTGCAGATGAACTTGGTACTCGTTGGGATACGGCCCGAGGGGGCGTGTTGAGGAAACGGTCCTCTCCCAACTCGTGTGGTTGTCGACCAGGGGATTTGACCCCGGGTCTGCGCCTGACTAATGGGGAAGACTTACCCCAGAACTTTATGGGGCTACCGATGCATATCCGGTAGCTAAGTGATAGACATTAGGGCACCGTCTGGACGGCGCAGTGAGATCGCGGAATGTACGTGCAGTTAGATCGCGGAATGTACGAGTTTTCCGCTAGCGCCGGTATTTAGGGCGGTGACTGCGCCTATTAGCTTATCTCGCAACAATCGGTATTCCTACCAGGAATCTCCTCAAGTCCTGCCGAACGCTAACAATACTCTTTACATTATTTGTAACAGTTTATCGTGTTTCATATCTTCGCCACCGGCAATCCTTCCGGAATAACAATCAGCGTTAGCCGTCACCGTCGCCAATTCTTCAATATACAGATCGTGGCGGGGAGTTCGTTAATACTCGCACGAAGGCCTATTTCGCTTCCAGGGGTATTCTACACGGAACTACGGTAGGCTACACCCCTGAGCAGAACGGAGCTGCAGAACGTTTAAATCGCACTCTTTTGGACAAGACTAGGGCTATGCTAGTTGAGTCTGGACTGCCTAAATCATTATGGGCGGAGGCGTTAGCGACAGCCAACTATCTTAGGAATGTGTCGCCAACTGCTGGGTCAACCGTCACTCCGTACGAAGCTTTCTTTAACGTTCGTCCGAACGTCAGTCACCTGCGAGTCTTTGGATGCGTTGCCTACGTCCACGTACCCGACGTCAAGCGCGACAAGTTCGACCCGGTGAGCAGGCGTGGAATACTTGTCGGATACGGGAACGGTGGACAGTATCGTGTACTATACGAGGACGGCATTATTGCCGTAGTTTCTAACGTTCGTTTTGACGAGTCTAATGACGGCCGGTGGCGTAATGCCGGGGACTCCGATTATGAGTCCGATGCCGATAAGGAGGAGGAGTTTCGCACTAGTTTATCTGGTGAGGGATCGCTGCCTAGGGCTGGCGAAGGGACACCAGGTAGCACCGTCGGCGAGGGATCGCTGCATTTGGGTGGCGAGGGGGCGCCGGCTGGGGCTGGACCTTCCAGCAGTGCGAATGGGCAAGGAATCAATCAGCCTGATGTGGAAATGGCGGGAACTAGGTATCCAGTTAGACAGCGTAAACGCCCTGGCGAATGGTGGCGAAACGAACCTGGTCGCACTGTCACTGGTCGCGTTAACGCTGCTTTCTCTGCTGGTATTCCTGAGCCTAATTCGTTTGCGGAAGCCATTGCAAGTCCACATGCAGACGACTGGCGGCGTGCGATGGACGAGGAGATCGCCGCCCAGATGGCTAATAGTACTTGGGAGCTGAAGAAGCCACCGCCTGGTACTCGTTTGTTGCCGTGTCGTTGGGTATATAAGGTTAAGTACAGCGATGACGGCAGCGTGGAACGCTTTAAGGCGCGTTTAGTTGCCAAGGGTTTCGAGCAATGCGAGGGGATTGATTATGGGGAGTTGTTTGCCCCTACCTCTCATGGTTCGTCATTACGTGCTTTATTAGCAGTTGCCGCAGCGCGGGACATGACGGTACACCAGCTAGATGTGTCTACTGCGTTTCTGAATGGTGAGCTGAAGGAGGAGTTGTGGAT
>NW_003307557.1:407952-437733 GCF_000143455.1 Volvox carteri f. nagariensis
TATCCTTCGAAGTCTGATCCGGCGATGTTTGTTAAGACGGACGAGCGTGGGGTTGTTATTGCTTTGGTACACGTAGATGATACAATTGTTGCGTCGGAAGACCTGGAAATGGTCCGGGCAATTAAAGCCGCAATTGCGAAGGTCTTCAAGGTGCGCGACCTTGGAGAAGCAAAGGTGTTTTGGGGCATGGAAATTAGGAGGGAGAAGTCGGGTGAGATAGTGTTGTCGCAGCATAGGTATATTGCGCAGCTGTTGGAGCGTCATAGGATGATTGACGCCAAGCCGAGGTCTACCCCTTTGCCTCCGGGCTTTAGGTACACTCCTAAGGGGGACGGAGAGGAGCTGCTGGGCAATCCCACCGAGTATAGGGCTTTGGTGGGAGAATTGAACTATCTGGCGACGAACACGCGGCCTGACATTTCATATGCATTGAGCGTTTTGTCCCGGCATATGGCCGCACCTACGAAGACTGCCATGAACTTGGCAACCGGCGTTCTGCGTTACCTGGCGGGTACACGCGAACTAGGATTGCGTTTTGGGGGTGTTGGCGACGTTGCTATGTCCGGGTACAGTGATTCGGACTGGGCAGGAGACCCAGTTACGCGGCGTTCTACGTCCGGTTACGTATTCACTCTTAATGGGGCTGCGATAAGCTGGAGCAGCCAACTTCAACGTACTGTGGCGGCTTCGACGGTGGAGGCTGAGTACCAAGCTACAGCGGCGGCTGTTCGTGAGGCTTTGTGGCTTCGCAAGCTGATGGTTGATTTGGGCTTACCTGAGAGCGCGGTAAAAATCCAGATAGACTCCCAGGGGGCGCTTAGCTTGGGAAACAACCCGATTACGTCTGCTCGGTCGAAACACATCGACGTGCAGCATCACATAGTACGTGAGCGAGTGAATAGCGGTGAGGTGCAGTTGGAATACTGCCCTACGGAGTGGATGGTTGCGGATGTGCTAACGAAGGCTATGGGCGAGGTGAAGTTCAAACGTTGCCGAGATGCTATGGGCCTTGTGTGAAGTGTGCAGATGAACTTGGTACTCGTTGGGATGCGGCCCGAGGGGGCGTGTTGAGGAAACGATCCTCTCCCAATTCGTGTGGTTGTCGACCAGGGGATTTGACCCCAGGTCTGCGCCTGACTAATGGGGAAGACTTACCCCAGAACTTTATGGGGCTACCGATGCATATCCGGTAGCTAAGCGATAGACATTAGGGCACCGTCTGGACGGCGCAGTGAGATCGCGGAATGTACGTGCAGTTAGATCGCGGAATGTACGTGCAGTTAGATCGCGGAATGTACGAGTTTTCCGCTAGCGCCGGTATTTAGGGCGGTGACTGCGCCTATTAGTTTATCTCACAACGATCGGTATTCCTTAAAAGGAATCTCCTCAAGTCCTGCCGAACGCTAACAATACTCTTTACATTATTTGTAACAGTTTATCGTGCTAAAAATCTTCGCCACCGGCAATCCTTCCGGAACAAAATCTGGCAGGCGGCTGGCAGAGGTTAAGGCCTGGCTTCTGCTCCCGTCGCGTCCCAGCGCGTCCGGGTTCAAATCCGCCTGCCGACCTCTCGGGGTATTTGAGAGGTGATGAAATGGGAGGTGGCCCCCTATCTTTTGGACGGTGTAGGACGTGATAAAATCAACTTGCGAGCTGACCAGGAACTAAGTTGATGCGCCGTTGATCCGCTAGATTTGGTTGGATGCTGGTGGTGAGTTGCCAAACTCATAGAAGTCGGATGGGGTGAATGGCTCAGGGTGCCCCTCTAGCAGGGGAGAGCAGGGAATTGCCTCGGGAAGGAGGCCACTGGTGAAGCGTAACCACCCTGTAACAACATCAACAATCAGCGTTAGCCATCACCGTCGCCAATTCTTCAATAGTCTGTGACTTACTATTGGGGAAGACTTACCCCAGAACTTTATGGGGCTACCGATGCATATCCGGTAGCTAAGTGATAGACATTTGGGCACCGTCAGGACGGCGCAGTGAGGTCGCGGAATGTACGTGCAGTTAGATCGCGGAATGTACGAGTTTTCCGCTAGCGCCGGTATTTAGTGCGGTGACTGCGCTTATTTGTTTATCTCACAACGATCGGTATTCCTTAAAAGGAATCTCCTCAAGTCGTGCCTAACGCAATTTACAGTTTTACATTACTTGTAACCTTTTATCGTGCCCTATATCTTCGCCGCCGGCATTCCTTTCCGAAATAACAGTCGCCGCTAGCTGCCACCGTCGCCAATTCTCCAATAGGTTATGAGCCCCGAGTAGCGCCGACAGCTATCGTCTGATTGTTATTTCTATCCCTTATCGACAATGGTCAAGGATAAGCTTGATGAGCCGCTGGACCTCCACAACTACTCCACGTGGCAAATCCGGTTTAGTGCGATGTGCATAGAGCTTGGGCTTGGGCAGGCTTTGCTCGCCCACAATGCTGAAGTGTTCCCAAGGCTCCAATAGTTCGGATCAGTCGTAAGTTACGTGGTGAGTATATGTGGAGTCCAGAAACCATTCCGTCTGATGCTCGTTGTTGTATGCTACGAACACTACCTGTCGCGGAACACCTGGCCCCCTAGCTGATCCACCGGATCCTGGCTTGCTGTCGCTAGCTCCGCTGCCACTGTTGTTGTAGCCAACCTTATATCCAGAAATTGATGACTGCTTGAGCGCTTTAAGCTGCCTGCAGTCCTTTACCATGTGCCCAGGCTTATTACAGTAGTAGCAAACGATCTGCTTTCGACTGTATCCCGAGCTGTTGTTAGCCGGCCCCCGGCTACCATAACCAGAATTAGGAGCACTGGACGTCCAACCGCCGACAGATGCAAACACTGCCGACTCGGTAGATTTGCCTGACCCACCGTTTGCCGTCTCGATAGCTAAAAGCTTCGATGTGACGTTCGCCATGTCCAAATCACCCATCATGCATCAGTAGTGTTGTCGTCACCACGCTGTACCGATTGGGTAGACCAACAAGGACGGCATACGCCAGCTCGGAGTCGTTAATTACGTGGCCGACACCCAACAAGTCCATTTGCAGCTGCCTCGCACGCGCAAAATACTTTGGAAGTGGCTCACCGTCGACCATCTTGAAGCGGCTGAATTCTTGTCGTAGGGCCACCTTGCAGGCGTTGTTATTGGCAGCAAACATCGAGTTCAAGGCATCCCAAGCCTTCTTCACGTTTGCGGCACCGGTGACCATCGGCAAATGGTGATCCTTCACGTTCTCGATAAGCAAGTTGATGACTTTCCGCGATTGACAAATCTGCGACGGTGACAGCTGACACTGATTATTGACGTTGATGTTGTTATAGGGTGGTTAAGCTTCACCAGTGGCCTCCTTCCCGAGGCAATTCCCTGCTCTCCCCTGCTAGAGGGGCACCCCAAGCCATTCACCCCATCCGACTTCAGAGTGTACCCTTTGAGTTTGGCAACTCACCTCCAACCAAATCTAGCAGATCAACGGCGCGTCAACTTGTTGAGGTAACGGTCCTCTCCCAACTCGTGTGGTTGTCGACCAGGGGATTTGACCCCGGGTGTGCGCCTGACTAAGGGGAAGACTTACCCCAGAACGTTATGGGGCTACCGATGCATATCCGGTAGCTAAGTGATAGACATTAGGGCACCGTCAGGACGGCGCAGTGAGATCGCGGAATGTACGTGCAGTTAGATCGCGGAATGTACGAGTTTTCCGCAAGCGCCGGTATTTAGGGTGGTGACTGCGCTTATTTGTTTATCTCACTACGATCGGTATTCCTCAAAGGAATCTCCTCAAGTCCTGCCGAACGCTAATAATACTCTTTACATAACTTGTAACATTTTATCGTGCTAAATATCTTCGCCGCCGGCAATTCTTCCGAGATAACAATCAGCGTTAGACGTCACCGTCGCCAATTCTTCAATAGGTTATGAGCCCCGCCTAGCGCCGACAGCTATCGTCCGATTGTTATTTCTATCCCTTATCGACAATGGTCAAGGATAAGCTTGATGAGCCGCTGGACCTCCACAACTACTCCACCTGGCAAATCAGGTTTAGCACGATGTGCATGGAGCTTGGGCTTGAGCAATCCCTGCTCGCCGAGCCGTGCAACGAGGAGCAGATCCGACAATCACGGAAGGTCATCAATCTGCTCATCAAGAACGTCAAGGATCATCATTTGCCGATGGTTACCGGTGCTGCCAACGCGAAGAAGGCCTGGGACGCCTTGGGATCTATGTTTGCTGCCAACAACAACGCCCGCAAGGTGTCTCTACGTCAAGAATTCAGCCGTTTTAAGATGGTCGACGGCGAACCTCTTCCGATGTACTTTGCGCGTGCAAGGCAGCTGCAAACAGATTTATTGGGAGTCGGCCACGTAGTTAACGACTCCAAGCTGGCGTACACCGTCCCAATTGGTCTACCCGATCGGTACAGCGTGGTGACGACTACATTACTAATGCGCGACGGCGATTTGGACATGGTGAGCGTCACAGCAAAGCTTCTCTCTATCGAGACGGCTAATGGTGGGTCGGGCAAGCCTACCGAGTCGGCAGCCTTCGCGTCTGTCGGCAGTTCGACGTTCGGTGCTTCTACTTCTGGTTATGGTAGCCGGGGGCCGGCTAACAACAGCTCGGGACACAGTCGGAAGCAACTCATCTGCTACTACTGTAATAAACCTGGGCACGTGGTAAAGGACTGCAGGCAGCTTAAAGTGCTGAAGCAGTCGTCAATTTCTGGATATAAGGGTGGCTACAACAACAGGCAGGCGGCTGGCAGAGGTTAAGGCCTGGCTTCTGCTCCCGTCGCGTCCCGGCGCGTCCGGGTTCAAATCCGCCTGCCGACCTCTCGGGGTGTTTGAGAGGTGATGAAATGGAAGGTGGCCCCCCATCCAGTGGACGGTGTAGGACGTGATAAAATCAACTCGCGAGCTGACCAGGAACTAAGATGACGCGCCGTTGATCCGCTAGATTTGGTTGGATGCTGGTGGTGAGTTGCCAAACTCAAAGAGTACATTCCGAAGTCGGATGGGGTGAATGGCTCAGGGTGCCCCTCTAGCAGGGGAGAGCAGGGAATTGCCTCGGGAAGGAGGCCACTGGTGAAGCTTAACCACCCTGTCAATTCTCCAACACGAACTGCCTTCTTGTTAGCGCGTAATGTTGGCAAGAACCGATAAGTCACAGGACGGATTCGCTCCGCCAAGGTCTGGGCTCTTGTCTAAAGATAGAGTAATAAAAACTCTGTCTCTTTTGTTAATAATCCAACCCAGGCTCCCTCCCGAGTATATAATATAATACTCGTTGCTTAGGAGGCTGCAACGACTTCTGTCGTAGAGTGTCCCTTCGGACCACCTGACGGCTGGTTAGACCGAGGTGTCTGTTCGATTGGGGTAGGAACCCTGAAAGAGTGTCAATCCTTAATTAGGAAACACTTATTCATCTCAAGGTATTCAAAGACTGTTCATAGATCAGTCTTAATCAAACCATGCCTTCATCGCTTTGCGATTTGGCTCTGTAACGCTATAAGGCGCTACAACATCTGCCCACCTTTCTAGATGGCTGCGTCCACGCAGCGCACAGTCCAATAGGCATCAATAAGAGATCTGTCGGGGAAAGCAGGTTCTTCAATCCAACTGTTATTCTCATGTCCATCCAACCCATTTCACGAGATACCGTGTCAGGGTTCGGTTTCGGAGCTTTCGTTGATCATGATCTAAGATGCGTTCAGGTATCCATACAGAGGTAGGAAACCTTCAGGTTAAATTCCGACTGCAGGTCGAGGGGGTTGTACGGTGCCATTTCCGTAACAACGGTACATGGAACACGTTATGGAAACGATATTCCTCTGGAAGGGTCAATCTAGCAGCAGCTGGATTGATCATCTTCTCAATCGGGAAAGGTCCAATCCATCTAGGCATCAGCTTCTTCGAACCTTTCTGGAGGGTCAAATTCTACGTACTGAGTAAGACTTGTTGTCCTTCAGTAAACGACACATCACGTCGTCCTTTATTCTCTTGCTTAGTCATTCGATCTTGCGCAGCCATCAAGGCAGATTTAGCAGCAGCAAGTCTCTTGGCATACGTATCGACATTACCCTTAGCAACGGGAACTGCGTCACCGAGTTCGAGTTGTACAGGGGTCTTAGGATGATAGCCGTAGTTCAGGAAGAATGGACAAACTCCTGTCGAACGATTCTTCGAGTTATTAATCGCAAATTCAGCAGGTCCAAGGTATGTCTCCCACCGTGAAGGTTCCTGATCACAGTAGTTTCTCAACATGTCTCCAAGGACGCGATTAACTCGTTCTGTCTGACCATCAGTCTGAGGATGGAAAGCAGTACTCATCGCCTGCTTCACCTCTAGCCTCTTCATGAGAGAGGTCCAGAAGGCACCAGTAAACTTGGTGTCACGACCTGAGACGATGGTGTCTGGTAAACCGTGAAGCCGTACCACGGTGTCAAAGAATAATCTGCAGTTTCTTCTGCGTCTATTTCTTCCTTGCATGGTCGTACATGCACCATCTTAGTCAGTCGGTCTACAAACACCACAAGGGAGTTGTAACCTTTTCTAGTCGAGGGCAGTCCGAGTACAAAGTCCGTTGAGACGCTGCTCTAAGTCGTTCAGGAATCGGCAGAGGTCGAGATAGACCCAGCGGTTTGCCTGATGAAGCTTTATTCCGTTGACAAAGATGGCAACACGCGACAAAGTCTGCAACGTCAGCTTTCAACGTAGGCCACCTGAAATTCCGTTCAACCAAATCAATGGCGAACCATCGATCTCGTCCAGGGTGCCCTGACAAGATATCCGTGTGGCTTCATTCAATAATCTCTCGTTTCAAGGCGGGGTCATTGGGCACCACGATGCGGTACTCGCACTCCCCCCTTCCTATCTGAAAGAATCCGAGAGGATTCGTCAGAAAGAAACGAGTATGATCTGGGTTCTGGAAATGAACGTCTCTTTTTGTAGCATCGGCAATACATTGGATGAGTGGGTCCAGCGTAAGTCCCTGAGAGCGACGTGTAGTAACCGCATTGAATACCACGACAGATGCCATGGAGGGATGGCGTGACAAAGCGTCGGCGACCACGTTCAACCGTCCTGGTCGGTAAATCCACTCAAAATTTAGTTGAGCCAGGAACTCAAACCAACAGGCTTGTCTGTGGCTTACGGTCGACTGAGTCTTAAGAAAGATCAGTGGATGGTGGTCGGTGACGAGGTTAAATGGAATGGAACTCTGTAAATAGCATCGCCATTCTTGCAAGGCGTTGATTACCCCAAGTAGCTCCTGTTCACCCGTACTGTAGTTCCGTTCAGCAGGGGAAAATTTCTTACTGGTAAAGGCGACCGGTCGGTCATTTTGCAGGAGTACGGTGCCAGTTCCGTTCAGCAAAGCATCTGAAATCACTTCGAAGGGCTTCATATATCCGGGTAATTCAACAAAACGTCGTTCGATAGTCGAGCTTTGAGCGTTTCAAAGGCTCGTATGGCTTGTTCAGGCCATTCATCTGGTAATCTTTTCGCACAGAAGAGATCGGTCAGGGGTGCAGCAAGGGAGCTAAAACCTGCGATAAATCGCCGGAAATAGTTCACAAGGCCAACGAAAGATCGAAGTTTAGAGATGTCCTTTGGCAATGGCCAAGTTCGAATAATCTCACCTTCTTGGGATCCATACGGATACCATCTGCGTTCACGACATGTTCAAGCTATTGGACTCCGATCTTCCAAAAATCGCACTTGGAAAGCTTGACATGAAACTGATTTTTGGGCGGGGCCCCAGCGCGAAGCGCCCAGGGGGGCCCCGACCTGTAGGGGGGCCCCATGTCCGTGTGTGTGTGTGTTCGTGTGTGTGTAACGGACCAAACATAATATCTAGTCCGGCTGAAACGCGTTATCGGTACTATACAGCATTCTCTATTGCAAGGTATCTCGCATGTAGCCAACAAAAATTGCATGAGCACAAACAAGTTTGGCTGCCTGAATTGACCGAGGCCAAAGTCACATCAACGCCTCTCGCGCTAAATTTCATCCCGAAAGGTACCACGTATCTCATATTTGAATTCTTAGATGACGGCGTATGATAACTCGAACACCCAGGCCTTGAGTGTGTAACGGACCAAACATAATATTTCACCCGGCTGAAACGCGTTATCGGTAGTATACAGCATTCTCTATTGCAAAGTATCTCGCATGTAGCTAACAAAGACCGTATGAGCACAAACAAGTTTAGCTGCCTCCATTCACCGACCTCAAAAGTCACATCAACGCCTCTTGCGCTAAATTTCATCCCGAAAGCTGCCGCATATCTCATAATGAAATTCTGAGATGACGGCGTATGATAACTCGAACACCCAGCTTGTGTTACCATTTGCCGGCATGGGCAATCCGACTTGCCACCAGCAGGCCAACATAATTTGCTTTCATTTTTTTTCATTTCTATATGAAATACACAAGCTGCTTGTTTGTACATTTACTTTGGCCAATGCACGGGGCCTCCGAAGACTTGCGGTGTGCCGCGATGAAGCTCGCGTGTGGGGCGGATTGCTTAGGACGCTGGCGCTTCGGGGATAAACATCACAGACAGCACCGAACTTCACTCAGCTTGCGTTACCAATTTGCCCGCTCGGGCATTCCGACTTGCGGTCTGCCGCACTGTCCATGCGGCATGCACCAGGGATGGATGCGATTCGCGTGGAGCCCGCAGGCGGTGCTGACGATTCCGCCGGTGCAAGCTTCGCTCCCACACCATCAGTACTGCTGCAACAAAGCACATCTCCCACCGCAGTGACACTATCCATCAATTGTCACACGTGCCGTGCTAGCTACCGGCCTGTACGGATGCAAGGGGGGCCCGCCCTTTTTCCGGCTTCGAGGAAGCCGACACCCGACTTGTCCTCAGGGACCTTTAACACCACCCTTAAATGGCGTGCGTGTTCTTAAGCAATGTCATGTATGCTGTTGAACGTATTTTGGACTATCGGACCCGGCGCGTGGGTAAGTCTAGGCGCAAGCGCACTGTTCACGAGTAATTAGTCAAGTGGGTAGGGTACTCGTCCGAACACAATAGCTGGGAACCGGCGCGCAACTTCACCCCGGATCTCAAAACCGTTGCTTGATGCAGCTCGTCTGCGGGCTCAGTCCAAGGTTGCAACACGTTAGCTGGTATGGCCAATCTTGTTTTGCGCAGCGATCTGTATGCGGATTTATATCTTATATATATATAAATAGGGGGGTCCTTGTGAAGCAGCTGCCCGCGTTTCCAAAGCATGTATGGTGTCGGATTGTAAGGTGCCCAAGTACGTTTGCGAGGAAGAGAATGTGGCCAGGCTGGAGAGGAAAGTGCAGTGGCATATTGGAATGTGAGATTAGCGTAAGCGAGTTACAGGGCGTTTGGCGCACGGGCGAATTTACGTGCATACCTTTCACCGTAGCATCAGTCCCCAGTTCACTTCTTGGAACGAACATCAGCATAGGTCCAAGCCCTTTCGCTTGGAGGGATATGCAAACAAACATCCTGATAGGGGTAAACTCGCACGCTACCGAGCATTCAACCGAGCACATGCATGCTTAGTTGAATGGTGAGATGCGACCTCTCTTCATTTCGTGCTCGGCAAGCCTGCCACCGCGTACCGGATATGTTGGCGATGTTACAGAGACGCTGCACCTTGGTTTCTGTGCGCAATGCGTACGATGCTCGACCCCGCCGACCAAAACTACACGTGCCCAACTGAAGACATTCCTGGTGGTTGTGCAGCAGCTCTTGAGGCTGTTGCTGGCTGAAATTCATCCTGAGCTGTTGCAACACGGCTAACGCGGGCACGTCCCTATGCACAACAAATAGCTGTTCCAAGCCAACAGCGGCGTCCATGTCACCGACAAGGCTCTAAACGTCTTATCTGTTCTTATGTTTAAATAAGTTTATGTATGTTATACTTTGCGCAACTTTGTAATTTGACTTTACTCTGAACAAGGTGCTGTATACGTTGCGCTACCAAAAACGCGACCGTTTGCTTGCACAAAAGTGTCGCTTCGCTCAACGCTTCCTCTTCCTGCGGCCTTGCCTGAGCCAAGCTTTGCAAGCTACGTTGTATGATTTTCGTTCTTTTAATTGCGGCACAGGAGCCACCCACATTTCCGGCCTGCATGCCGCGTGCGGCTGTGGCCAACATGCCCACCTGCGCAACGCGCTGGCGCACCTCGTCCTTTCTTCGCCAAAGAAATTATATACGCTTGTACAGGCGCATTTTGCGAATCCCACGCGCGCATCCGCGCGGCAAATTTCGCTCCTGGCTTTTTTGGACGATGTACGAACCGTTTATTCGGCAGAGTACGACCGCTCACATTTGTGCGAGGGGCTGCTTAAACAATTGAATTATGCATATATATATCTTAGATATATATATATATCTTATAATATATATGCATAATTCAATTGTTTAGTGCGCCGCGGGGAGGTCTATTGGGGGTGAGGGAGAGCGAGCCTGGCTATCCTGGGGCGGGGTCTACCGGGCTGCGCCAGTGCGGCAGGTTCTGTACAAGCGCCTGGACTGGATATAAGATATAAATCCGCATACAGATCGCTGCGCAAAACAAGATTGGCCATACCAGCTAACGTGTTGCAACCTTGGACTGAGCCCGCAGACGAGCTGCATCAAGCAACGGTTTTGAGATCCGGGGTGAAGTTGCGCGCCGGTTCCCAGCTATTATATATTATATATATTTATATTTATATTATATTTATTTTTATATTTATATTTATATTTATATTATATCAGAGAGACGGGTGTCTTACATGGCTGGTGTGGGATAACTGTTGAGATCCGCTATCGCAAGCCGGTAGTATTCCAATGGGCTTGGTTAGCAGGACGTTATGACTATAGTACTGACTCTGGGGGAAACCTTTCGGAATACTTCAGACATATGAATGAGAGATATAGTCCCTGCGGAGGATAGACGGACGACAGTATGAAAACCCTAAAACCCCGAAGATGATGATCTTAACCAGGTAACTTACGCAGTAGAAACAAACTATATCGGAGATGTATACTTGGGCTGTATTTGGCCTTCGCTTGACGGCCCGGGTTCGTTTTCTTTGATCACCTCTCCCGTTAAGGAGGCAGGATTCCAGACCCGGATTTCAAGAAGCAATTGAATTCAAAGAGGCTTCTGTACGGGATAACCTTGCCGTTTTATGCAGGGTTCACCTGTGGACCTCTGGGTGCAGCCTGGAGGTGGTTCTGAAAAATCCCCTGACAAGGCAGTTGAAGAAGCAACATCAGGGAGGTTAATTGCCGTTACGTCGATCCTTGAGGCACCAGACTTGTCTTTTGCCCAAGGGGGCCTGGATATTCGGTGGCATGAAAAATGGGGCGAGCTGATTCTGGACCCCTCGGAAGATCCCATAGCCCGTCCCATCGGTACAATCAAAGGACAGCAGGACGAAACCTCAGTTGTAAGCACACCAGAACTACAACCACCGTCCCGACCCAATGGCTACCCCGCGGAATCGGAATTGGGAACCGCCAAGACATTACTGCAGCAGGGCTGGTCGAGACTGCAGGAACTGGATTCCGTCGCTGCAGTTGACGGTACCCCCGATGAAGAGTTCAGCAGCAATTGAAGGCAATTTGTCCAGATCCTGACGACTTCACGGCGGGCAGGCTGCAGGCTCACTCCGACGTGTGGGAAACATATTTCCGCTTGGCAAGCGAGGGAACCCTACGAACCCCAGCTAAGTCGGTGCTGAAGATGGTGAGGGAGGGAGTTTCCTTGGATTTTGTTGGTGTGTACGCCCCTGGACAGGAGGCAGCCCCACATAGAGCCGCCCCTCCAATATACGCTGGTGATTCCCTCCGGGCGGCTTCTTGCCGGGTAGTTGGGGGGAAAGAAGGAAGGAAAGAGTGGGCAGGAGGGGTGGGAGTGAGAGGAGAGTGCGCGCGGGGCGCAGGTGGCTGGGGCGGCGAAGCAGGCGGCACAGGAAGTGGAGCAGGGGATTTACCCTAGATGCTGCCCTCGTTGCTGGCGTGCGCCCAGCTACTTTGGCAGTGTATGGTGGACGAACGATTAGTCTTCAGTAATAAATACCCTACATACCGCCGGCCGGCGCCAGCGGCAAACCCATGGGTCGCCATCGTGCATCCAGATCTACTAGCTACTCGATCACGGTTGTAAGACAGTGGCACAGAACCAGACTTGGAGGCTCGGATCGCTTCGCTCCATCGCATCTATTAAGGTGCCTTTCCCTGCGTTCTCAGTTGTGCCCTAAGTTGAGGATCTCTGCTGGAGCACCGTTCCTTATGGTCTTATGTTAGAGCAATGTGTGCCGCGTTGTGTTGTTTTAGGGTTTTCTTAAAACATCGAGAGTGCGTGGTGCACCGCGGGAACCAGCGATCTCATTTGCGAGTTTCACGGGTGCAGTTATTGTTTGCTGTTTTGTGGTTCAGTATCAGCTACGTTGATATTTTTAGAGTTTGTAGTGCGGCGCATTCAGTCACAGACTCCCTGGTTTCTCACTCATTTTCGATACAAAATTAAAATATCACACCGCCAGGAACACGCTGATCGTCCTTAGATTCGTCGTCTGGACAAACAAGGGACATGGAGTGGCGGGTGCAATCTTGGCAAAGCTTCAACACGCAAGAAACGCCTCACCTGCCCTACATGACGCTACCACTACCCGCACACAACCTGCCAGCCACCGCGGTCTCATATCAGCACCAACAGGTGAAGCAACAAAATGTACGCACTAAACAGCAGCCGAGCGGTAGGCCGGCAGTATAAGGCCACCGTCAATTTGTCGTGCAGCCGTACCGCCGCGCCAAGAATGTTGGCTGCGAAGGGCGGGCAGTTCCCTCTGAGCAGCCCCGAGAGGGGCTGGAAGGTGGTGGACGCCCCCTGTAGTTACCGAGGGTGCGGCAGGCGGGAACATGGAAAGGTGTGTATGTGCAGCGCTGATGAGGGTGTGGCTTTTAAGGTATCGGAATTCTCACGAGGACACGAAAGTTGAAATCTACATGTGGCCACGCTGAAGGAACAGGTAAGGGTACTACTGGGGAGCTTGGGTGTCTGCCCCTCTGTTTCCCCGGTGCTCTAGACCCTTGCCGGGGATCAAGATCTCCTAGGCAAAATGATGCACCACAGAATGTATATCGTTTCACGTATCGCACCTGCAGCACTGCATTTTCCGGGTCGTACACCCCTGCCAACTGCGAGGCCATTTCGTCGCGCTTCTTATCAGCTGCCGCCCCCGGGTTGCCAGTGTTGGACGAGCCAACCCCAGTGCCGCTTGCCGGGCTGCTTAAGCCGGGCGGTACGATGATGCCCACAGCCGCCTGCTGGTTGCGGCGTTGCTCCGCACGGAGGGCCATTTCCAGCTGTGTGCGGGTCTGTCGGAGCGTCTCGACCTCCGCCAGCAGACCATCCACCTGGTTGGCCCTGCGGGGCAGGTTGTTGCGACGTGATGGATGGCGATGCAACATTGTGGCTTAGCCACGGTTAAGGGTTAAAGCATGCGGCAAAAGCGTGCTGGCAAGTTAAGACACGTATAACCGTTGTCAATGTATTCTATTCCATCCTTGTGAGAAGCAAACACAACCCCATATCGGCTTGGATGGCCGCAATCTAGTAATCAGTTGCGACCCCTGGCAAACGCTATGGCCGTCCCTGTGCCGATGGGTGGGTTGAGATGCAGGAAGGCGAATCTAGGATGTCGGCATGCGCATGACAATTGAAATCATGGCGCTGACCTTGCGGCAATATCATTTTGCGTTCATCGTCAGGTGCAGCGTTGCGGCAGTGTCAATATGTAACTTTTGCGCACGAAGAAGTTGGCGACCAGACTCCCCAACCCCCGATAGGCCCAATGTCGACCTACCTCGACACTAGTCCCACTCGCTCGTTCTGCAGCTCCATCACCTGCCGCCGCAGCTCGACCACCGCTGCTGCCCCGCCTGCATTTTCCCCAGTGGCCGCCCCTGCCGCCATACTGCGCAACCTCTCCACCTCCGCCGTCATTGCCGCGTGCTGTTGCTGCAGCTGCTCATGCGCCCCCCGCAGCGCCGCGACTTGTTCAGAGGATGGACCAGGTGCGCCCTGGTGATCACCGTGCACATGCTGCTGAAGCTGTCGA
This sequence comes from Volvox carteri f. nagariensis, assembly GCF_000143455.1. Taxonomy (NCBI): domain Eukaryota; kingdom Viridiplantae; phylum Chlorophyta; class Chlorophyceae; order Chlamydomonadales; family Volvocaceae; genus Volvox; species Volvox carteri. Next base: position 422,047 of record NW_003307557.1, read on the forward strand.
ATCTGCATCTGGGCCTGTTGTAGCTGCTCATGGGAAGCTGCCAGCTGCTGCTCTAAGGCGCCAATTCGAGCTCGCTGTTCCTGAACGGCCGTTTCTAAGCGCTGTGCGTGCTGCGATGACGCAGCCCCCTGCCTGACCGTCTCTTCCAGTTGCCTTCGCAGTTGATCCACAGCCCCCTGTGCCTCAGCCAGCGAGCGGGATGCTGCTGCGGCATCCGTTAGCTGGGCCTGCAGGCCCTGGATGTACTCCTGTGGCAAGATGGGGGGATGCATGGGAGGTGGGAAAAAAGCACACATGCCTGCCATGGGAAGGCATACATGGCGACCTGCCGACGTGGCGGAGCGAGCACTGGTAGTCAGGGGCACGGACAAAACACGGGATGGAAAGGAGAAAACCCTTTCGCCATTGATCCCCAAGCTGACCGGCCTTGCCGTACAGGTATTGAAACTTTCGGCGTGCATTTCTGAAATCGTTATTCTTCCGAAGCAAAAGGCGCCGTACCCTGATCACGTCGGCTAAGAGCCTTCCATATGCGCATGACGGCGAGAAGGCGAACTCCCTGGACATCCGCAACCAGATCTATCCCCTCATGACAGCCGTTCTCTACACATATTTATAGCGGTACCTAAAAACGTCCTAATCCAGCTTCGCTACACCACACAAGAGCTAAGCAATTCTGCTGTTGGACGCACTCTACCGCTTAGGCCCACCAACTACCATTATGAAGTTCTGGCTCAACCTGCACTGACTTACAGATTTCCATAAAAGCCGCATGGTTGGATTACGGGCATTCATACAGGATTGCTAGATGTCCCTAAGTTCAGCGAAAATCCGTCGGGTTAAGCCCGCTGTGCATGCTCTGCACTCAATCTTACACGCGAGGCGCTGTGAAAGACCGGTTGTGCATTGTATAATAATCATACATACGTGCCCGCTCCTGAGGCGCAATATCGTCTCGGTTAACCTTGACACAGCCCTCACCCATGCTACCCTGCGGTCGAGTCGAAGGCCGTCGCCCATCCGCTAGGCCACCACCGCGTTTGGTGCCAAGGGACCGACCCAGGAAGCAGCCATTTTACGTATCTTGTTGGATAACATGCTTTCTTAATAAATCTACTATGTATGTTGGAAGCAGCATGGTGAAAGACGTTTCTGAATTCGCTTCCAAAGCCAACCCGGCCTCCGAACATCGCTTCTTCAGACCCCTTCCTGCCCCTTTCTCCTCCCACTTCTTCCAGCCCCATTTCCTCTCCCGCCTTGCCTGTAAGCGATGTAGCTGTTGTCCTTGTTGCTGCAGTTGCTCAACCTGCTGCTGACTGAGTGCCTCCAGGCCCAGACAGCGCCCCTCGAGTTCCTCATTCTCCATGCGAAGTCGGGACAATTCCGCCTGGGGTCGAAATGGCACGGTGTATGCTTCAGAACCCGGCCGTACCCCAGGTGGTAGGTTGCCGCAGCAAGCGCGAACACTACTAATAAACACGAAGGTGAGAAGCAGTTTGGATTCTTCGCCCCAAGCACGAAGTAAATCGTTACTGTCAGTGAAGAACGAGCGAGTTCCGTGAAGAAGAGTCCAATATACAGGAAAGGTCCCTCCCTCTCCATGAGTGATCCAAAAGCCTTCCCGAGCCTCTCAAGAGCCCCTACAGGTATTCCACCGCACCTCAAGTTCTGCGCTCCGTTGCTCCAGCGCCGCAGCTCGTGCGGTCTCTGCCTCAGCAGTCCTGCAACCCACTGCTACAGAAGCCACCTCTGCAGCTAGCTCCTGCTCCTGGTCCCGCGCCACTGCAGCCAGCCGCTGCTCCAGCTCCTCTGCACGCCGCACCGCTGCTGCCAGCTGCACCCGCTCCGAGTCCAGAGCTGACTGGGTCTCCCGAAGCTCCGACAACAAGTGCATGTTGCCGTCACGCAACTCCCCCAGCTGACTCCGGAGAACCTCTACGTCTGCTTCAAGCTTTGTCCGGGTCTCGTGCGACTCGTGTAGCTGGGATTGCAGCTCATCATCCGCCACGCGTGCCGCCTCTGCAGCCTGTCGGAGAGCCTGCACCGCCGCTGTTGCAGCTGCCTCGCGCTCCACCGCGGCTTCCGCGGTCAAACGCAAGCTTGCCACCTCCGTTTGCAGCGCTGATACCACCTCAGCTTGGCTCGTCGCGGCTGCGGCAGCAGATTGCATCGCCGCCTCCCTTTCTAATTCCGCATGTTGCAGGCGCTCCTCTGAATGTCGCAGGTGCTCCTGAAGGGTGATGAGCTGCTTTGTTGCGCTGGTGTCGGCTGCCAACAGCTGCACCCGCAGGGCCTCCACCGCAGCCTGGGCCTCCGCTTCGCGACCCTGACTTTGCAAGAGCTGCGCCTGCGCCTGCTCCAGTAGTTGTTCCAGCTCGTGGCGTTGCGTTTCCATCTCAGTCACCCTGGCAGAGAGCTGGTCAACGGCGGATCGCGCCTCCTCCAGCTGCGCCTGCAGGTCTGAATCCGCGACCGTCAGCTGCAGCTGCGCCTCCTCCAGCTGCACTCGCAGCGTCTTGCACGCTTCCTGCAGCAGCTCGCAGCGGTCCACTGCATCGCCGGCATCCATTGCTGCCGCCTGGGCCTCCTCCAGCTCCGCCTGCAACTCGGAGACCCGCCCTTCAAGCTCTGAAACCCTAGTCTGCGAGGCTTCCAGCGCCTCACGTAATGTCTGTGCTTCCAGCGCCGCCGGCTCGGCCTGCGCCCTCTCGGGAACTGCCGTAGATTGGTGATCACTGCTATCGGCGGACCCCGTTACCCTGTGCGAACTAGCCTCGGCGTCCCCCGGATTGTTGCCACCCAGCTCGTTTGCATCCCAGGAACCCCCATCCGCCAACGCCGCTTGTAGACGCTCCGCCTCGTCAACTGCCGCCGTGGCTTCCGTCACCTGCCCAGACACTGCAGCCGAAGGGGCGACAACTAATGATGATGCCGCTCGCACCTCTTCCAGCTGCCGCTGCAGTTCGCGGATCTCGGCTGCCGTGTCTTCCGCCGCTGTCCTTGCCGAGTGCTGCACGGCATCCAGTTGCCGGCGGGCCTCCTCAAGATGGGAGGTGGCCAGGGCGACCTCTCTGTGAAGGGCTTCAATGTTGGCCTCCCGCGTTGTCACCGCCGCTCGAAGCTCACCTGAGTGCGCCTCCGCGTCCGCTAGCGCCTGCTGCAGCGCGGCCACCTCAGATCTGGCCTCCTCCAAAGCAGCTTGTACGGCGGCCAGCTCAGCTGTACGCGCTTCTGCTGCAGCCTGGTCGCCCGCCGAGTCAGACGCCCTGGCGGACGCCGCAATTGCCTCCTCCAGCAGAGTGCGCAGATGTGCTGCTTCGGCTCTGGCCTCTTGGCCCGAATGCTGAGACTCAACAAGCTCCTGGCGTGCTGCCTCCAGTGCGGCAGATGTCTCCAACGCCTCCAAGCGCAGCGCTACCGTGCTCGACTCATGTGCCGCTGCCGCTGCTTGCAGCTCACCCGCCTGGGCTTCCGCTTCCGCGAGCGCCCTCCGCAGCTCCGCCACCTCGGACTGCGTCTGACCCGCCGCAGCCTGCGCCTCCGCCAGCCCGGCCGCCCGTGCCTCCGCCAGCGCCTCGGCGTCAGCGACGCGCTGCTCCAGCTCGGCAATGCGCGCCTCGGCCTCCGAACGCGATGCTGCTGCCGCCTCAGCCACCTGCTGTGCCGCCTCCAGCTGCCATTGAAGAGCCTGGACCTCCTCTCCCCTTGCCTCCCGTGTAGTGGATAGCTGCGTCCGCAGCTCCGTCACCTCCTGCTGCAAACCTTCTGTGCGCTCAAGCAACTGGCTTACCTCGGCTGTCCGCGCAACTGTTTCGGCCCTCGCCTCCTGTAGCCTTGCCCGCAGCCCATCAGCCTCAGCTCGCGCCTGCTCCAGCTCCAATTGTGTGGCTTTCATCGTCGTCGTCGTCTCTTCCACTTTGCGCTGCAGCTCTCCAATCTCCTCCTGCTGGTCGCTCACAACCTCCTTCAGTGCAGCGACCTGCTCACGAGTCGACTCGAGCCGATTTCGAACCGCCTCCGCATCTGCTTCTGCTGCTTCACGCGCCTCCATCTCAGCCTGCTGTGTAGTGCGTGCGGCCTCAAGCTCCGTTTGCAGCCTCCCTTGCACCTCTCGTGCCTCACCCAGCTGTAAGTCCAATACCGCAGCACGCTCTGCCTCGGACGCCAGCTGCGCCTCGACAGCACTGATGCGCTGTTGCGCAGCCTGAGCGGCTGCTTGCGCCTCGTCGAGCTGGGATTGCAGCAAGTCGGCGGCTATCATGAGCTCCCCGCATCGCTCCTGCAGATGCTCCACCTGGCTCGAGGTGTCCGCGTCAGCAGCTGCCACCTGGGGGTTGTTGGGTGAGAGAACGACTGCTGACAGAGCGCCGCGGAACAGCCCCTCCAGGCCCACACGTGGCGGAGTACCAGCACACAGCTGTAAACAGGTTCCATGTGACCACGGCTCCTCCGGGGGAACAGTGCATTTGTGCAGCGAGCCGTTACATGCGGACGAGGATAACCTCGCGTGCGATTGCTAACTTTCAGTTAGCTGTCCTGTACCTTTGGCGGGTAGTTGGCGTCTGCAAGCTGCAAACGACGCAACAGGCAAAGAGCAAGCTCCAACACTCGTGCTTTCCCCCACGTGGACACAAGCAGCAAGCTCAAGAACTTACTGACCCCTCCACATGTTTCCTTGCAGCTGCCTACCTGCCGCAGTCTTTCCTCCCAGCCCGCGCAATCTTCCCTGCGGTCGCTGGCCCCCCCTCCACACACACCTGCGCCCGAGCCAGCTGCTCCTCTAGTGTTGCTTTGGCGCCATTCAGCGCCTCTACCTGGGCGCCCAACTCCGCCACCCGCTCCTTGAGGTTGGCCTTCTCCTGCTTTATTTTCCCGTATTGGGATTTAGCTATCGCCATACGACTCGACTGCTCAGACAGTTTGGCCTCCAGCTCTCCCACGCGCGACTGCAGTTCCGTTGCCACCTGCTGGCCCTGACGTGACTCGATCAGCTGCGCCTCGGCTGTAGCAAGCGCCTCCCGAACTGCCTCCGCCTCCGCCCATGCTGCAGAAGCCTTGGCCTCCGCCTCCTTGAGCGTCGCCTCCAGAGCTGCCACCGCGTCCTCCTGCACTGTTCGCTGCAACTCCATTAAGTCCTGCGCCTCCGTCAATTGCTGTGTGAGGCGGGCAACCTGGCTCTCATGTGCCGCTGCCGCTGCTTGCAGCTCACCCGCCTGGGCTTCCGCTTCCGCGAGCGCCCTCCGCAGCTCCGCCACCTCGGACTGCGTCTGACCCGCCGCAGCCTGCGCCTCCGCCAGCCCGGCCGCCCGTGCCTCCGCCAGCGCCTCGGCGTCAGCGACGCGCTGCTCCAGCTCGGCAATGCGCGCCTCGGCCTCCGAACGCGATGCTGCTGCCGCCTCAGCCACCTGCTGTGCCGCCGCCGACTGTGACGCGAGCGCGCCGAGCTTGTCTGTGCTCTCCTGCAGCTGGGTCCGCAGGTTGTTAATTTCGGCTGCCTGCTGGATGATCTTGGCCTCCATCTGGTCTTGCGACTCCATCTGCTCGCTGTATTGCTGCTGGAGCTGCTCGTTATCTGAGCTCAGCGTCTCCACCTGTGCCCGGAGCTCAGCAGCGGACGCCTCTGCAGCCTAGAGTCACGGAGAGAAAAAATATGGAGCTGGTTCGGTTATGTGCGCAGGTAAACTTGACGACGTAGAACGTTCGTCAAGGACACGAAAGCGAGCGCAGAGGCTGAAAAGTTGGGCCGATGCACTGGCAGGTGTTTCCATGCAGACGACAGTATCCGGTAACGCGTTTTCTGCCAACAAGGGATCTGCATTGCCCGGCGGGCCCCCCCAAATTGCCCCATGATCCCGCCCTCGTGCGACCGCATATACTACGCACTATACCGAGGCCTTATTGCAAAAACAAAGCCCAAGCTTGTATAATCAACTCCCCACCTGCAACCGCTGCTGCAGCTCATCCGCGTGAGTTCGCGCCTCCGCCAGCTTCGACTTCATGTCTTCCATCTCGGCCGCCCACTTAAGGGCCGTTGCCCGCTCCTCTGCCGCCGCATCAGTTGCTGCTGCTGAGGCCGCATTAACCACCGCGATGTCCTCCCTAACCTTGGCCAGCTCCTCTTTCAGCCGTTGGTTCTCCTCCTTTGCCTTCTTGAACGCCGCCTTCCCCTTCGCCAACTGCGCCCGTTCCTTGCCCAGTTCATCGACAGTGCGGCCTAAATCCTCCTCCAACGCTGTCACACGCGCCTTCAACTCTGTTATCGCAGCCTCGTGGCGCTCCTCTGCTGCCGATTCGGCTGCGGCCACCGCCAAAGCTGCCGCTGCTTTTGCATCCTCCCTCGCTGCCAACTCAACACGCAGCTCTGCCAACTGCTGCTGCAGGGTATCGGCTGCTGCAGCACCGTCATCCAGTTCCCGACGCTGCATCGCGCACGCCTCCGTGAGCCGCTGCACCTCCCCCTCCAGCTCTGACACCTGCGCAGCAGCTTTCGCCTCCAGTGCTACAATGTTAGTGCGCAACGCAGCGCACTCAGCCACCAAAGGCTCCAAGTCCGCCACCTTCGCTGCTGCCTCCGCTGCGGCCCGGTGTGCGCTCTCCAGCTCAGACTCCAGCTGCGCTGCCCGGCCCTCCGCCTGGGCAACCGCCTGCGCCCGCAGTGCTGAAGCAGTTGCTGCGTCATCGCTGCGGCGCGCCTCAATGTCCGCCAGCGCTGCCTCTGCCGCCGTTCGGCGCTCTGCCTCCGTGTGCGCTGCCAGTTCTGCCGCTGCCACAGCGTCTCGCGCTGCTGAGAGCGCCGCCTGCAGTTCGCGGGTGAGCACCTCCAACTCCGGAACCCGACCAACAGCCACCCGCAATTGATCGCGCTCGGCGACGACGTCGGCCAGCTGCTGCTGCAGCTGCGCAGCAGCACTCTCTGCATTTGCGGAGTCCGCCTGCAACTTAGCCTCCAGCTCTGACTTCTCCTGAGCAAGGGCTAGCAGCTGAAATGCAAATAAGGGAGGGAGACAGAGCGTCGGAGATTGCGAGGGAGGGCAGGCAATGGCGTGGGGTCGAGGCCGGCCCGCAGGATAGCGTTTCCAAGGCCTTACATTTTTGCCTGCCGCGGGGTCTCCGCCGCACACTGCCTGTATCCCCTGCCGCGCATTACAGCGCACATCCATATCCATATCAATAGGCACATCAAGGAAAGAAGATATCGAACACACCAACGCAGCTCTTCTCCCATCCGCGATCCCGCACCTGCTGCCTTGCTTCCGCAAGCTCGATTTTGCGGTGGTTGCTCTGCTCCTTCAGCTTATCGAACCGCACCTTGCCCTCCTCCTTCAGCTTCTCGTACTTGACCTCCAACACGGACGCCTGGTATTGAGGCACCGGGACCATGATACGACGGGAAGCGAAGCACGCGAAGCAGTGGAGCTCATCCAAAAGAAGGCCCGATCCCCCGCCCTCACGCCCATTCCGGCCCGACGCACCTGCTGCGCCCGCGCCACCAGGCTGCCGACATCCTCGTTCCCCAGCTGCTGCCTCAGCTGCTGAAGCTCCTCCACCGCAGCGGAAGCAGCCGCCAGCTCTCGATCCTTGGACTCCAGCTCCGCCCGCAGATCGCTGTGCAGCGCCTCCCAGTGTGACAGCTCCTGGGGGAGGAGGGCAGCGAAAATTACTTAGGCGCAGGGTTACTGCACCAAACTCAGCGCCCAACCTGTCCCGGCCACAGCGAGGCGGCCAAAGCGGATATTCATTTGGGACATGAGGTTTCCAAATACTGTGGTGCAGCCTCCAAACGTATCGATGCAACGGAGAATTAATGCAGGGGCCATCTTTCGCATCATACCCATCTTGCTGTCCAGGTACAGACCTAGCCAGTGCACGGGGTGTCGATCTTCCCTTTCCTTGGTAGTAGCTCCCCTATCCTACATGACGTGTCCTGCCCTGCTGAACCATCTGAGCCCGATCACTCTCGACTCCCTCAACATGGTCCGGTGTCGGGCCCACCTCGGGCCCACCTCCCCCCAATCTACCACCAAGATGCCCCACCTAGCATCGCATTCCGTTACGTTACACACACATGACAAGCGACATACACAGCCCGACCTCCTTTGTCTTCCGCTGCAGCTCCCGCAGCTCCTCCAGCTCCGCCACGAGCGCAAGTTGCGCCTGTCGCGCCAGTTCCGCCTCCGCAGCTGAGGCGGCCTCCGCAGCCTGCGCTTTTGCGCGCTCCTCCAAATGCTCTCTTAGCTGCTGCACCTCAGCCTCCAGTGCCTCACGCTCCGAAGACAGTCTGGCCACATGCGCCGCCAACTCTGCCTTGCTAGCGCCTACTTCCGCCACCTCATGGCGTAGGCGCTCCACCTCCGCACGAAGCTCCACAAGCTGGGCATCGCGTTCTGCCAACGCGGCGGCAGAGGTAGCATCTGTAGCCGCCCCTGAACACTCTTCACCCGCTCCGGCTGCAGTAGCGATACCTTGCAGCCGTCCTGGTGTGGAGGTGGAGGGCTGCAATGAATCAGCGATTTGCTCAGCCGGGGCCACCCCTGGCATCGCGGTTGACGAAGGCTCGGCCATTTCACCCGCAGAAACAAAGTCAGCCGGCTCGACAGTCGCAATAAGGTGTGCGTTACCCTCATGGCGTGCGGACTGCCCTGTTGCTAACTCGTCGCTTTCCGATACTGGGGCAGAGCAGGGCTGCTCGAATGCCGCAGACTCTGCAGCTGCAGCCCGGTCATCCTTAACATCTCCCACGGCACCATCAGGGACAGGCGCCGTGGGAGGCGGCGTTGAAACAGCCGCTGGGGGGGTCGACTCCAGGCGGATACCGGCAGCGGAGGCAGGCAGGTCCACCTGACCCAAGAGCTCTGCAGCCGCGTCAGGAAGTGCCTGTAGAATGGAGGGACGCATCAGGAAATTAAAGGACTGACGGGCGTGCGCGTTGACCCAGGTAACACCCACCGGGAGGGCTGCCGCCGTTGCATGTGCTACAGCATGGTTGGAGCCGCCGTTAGCCTGCAAGAACGACCAAGACTCTTAAGGACTTCAAAAAAGGGAGCGTCGTCGGCTCTCTTTCGAATTGCACCTGAGCAACGGACGCAGAACCCACGGGCACCGGCCGAGGTGTGTTTGGTGACGAGCTCGCGGCCTTGTGTGTTGCGCGCTTGCTCTTGAACTTGGCCAACTGCGTACACATTTCCTGGAGATCAGATATGGTGGCGCCTACCCTACAGACTATACCTCTCCCGTGATCGCTCAAGTTGCGCCCATTACAGATACGAGCAGATATAGGGCGCAAAACAACTGAGTTACTCGAAACTCTTGCACAGTTGTGCTCACCACGTCGGCCCCCAAATTCTTTAATTCTTGCGTTTTTTGTGACATGTCTTAATTTTAGAAGCTATAGTATTCACTTGGTGTGGTCATTCACAGGAAAATTTGCCCCAGGCAGCTCGGTGCATAAATCTAGCTCAAATTGTTGTCACCTACAGCGTCAGCTTTCGGTGTATATTACTTTAACGGATGACCGCAAAGGTTGTCTTTCCATCGATATGCAAGGCTACTGCAATCACTAGCAGAAAGTCAGAAAGTCAAGGTTGTGCACGGGTACGACGGGCTAGTGTGTGTCCACTTGAGCCGTTTTGTGCCCGGGATTTTACAGCACGATATCTCTAAAATGTTGGCAACCACCTGTTACCTTTGCCCGAGTACTGCCGCCTTTCCCCGTTGTTGGGCTCCATTCTTTTCGGCCCTTTCCTGTCTTTCTTCAAGCCAAGCCGCCGCTGGAGTCCAAACATGGTAGCCTATATCGTGACGTCATTGCCTCAGCTCAATTTTAGCAGCAATAATCACAGGTTCCTTTGACCACTTTGAAGCCGTGGCTTGATGCGAGTCGCCAAACACGAACCTGGAGACGCGCGGTGCCTGGACACAGGCAAAACCTGATTCCAAATGATTTTTAATGTCCCAATGCCATGTTTCGTTTGCTGCGTCAACGGCTGCACAAGAGCGAACTGTCGCTTGCGCGTCGTGCCATTTTTGCTTGCGCATTGGCGATTTTCGCTTGGAACGCATGCTTGAATCGGAGCGGCTAATGCCATGACAGCTTGACTAGCTGCCACATCCTGTCACGCCTCTGGGGGTTTCAGCACCATGTGGGGCCCCATACGTGTGCGGTGTTGGTGGTTGGGTGTTGGTGTTTCAGCACTATGTGGGGCCCCATACCCTCGTGCGTGTTGAGCACCGGCAGCTGACGGAGCACTGGCTTGGGAATGAAAGGCAGCTGCAGGCTCTGGGAATGGGAGGCAGCTGCAGTGCTTCATGGCGCTCTGTCACAGTGGGCTTGTTACAGGCGCAGCGGGGAAAAAGCGAACCGGGGGCCCCCTTCCGCCACCGGAAAATTGTGCAGTGTTCTACTGTATTTCGACACGGAGTACCATTTGTTCTGGATTCCTGTGCTAGCCCGCGAGGTGGCGGCTGGGAACCTATCCATCCGTCATCCAACCGCCGCTCTGAGCAACATGTCTGCTGCTCCCACTCCCAACACCCGCTCACGCTCATTCTTAAAACACCGTCCCCCCTTACACACACATACACACACAAATGCGCGTACTATCTCAACATGCACACGCACACATCCTGCATTTGGACCGTGTCCTATCGACTTCCGCGCTGGGACCCAGCTCCTCGCATGGACACTCGGTCAAGACGCTGGCCATGGGTGTCTTACCCTTAGCGAAGCTTCCATTCACGACGTCTCTCTCGTATTCCGCCTCAAGCCCAAGGTGCCTCTTTGCAGCCGCGCCATTCGTGTACGGCATCCTACCACGTGTGGCTACGCGAGATGAGAGCGGGGCCCCACGGGGTATCACTGAGGGCGGGGCCGCCATCACACACAGGGCCGCTACGCTTCCGCCTCCTCCTTCGGCTCTTATTACCAGCAAGGGCTCCTGCTCGAACAGCCCGTTTGCCCCCTGTCACCCCCCTCCGTGCACCCACCCTTGGCCACCAGCCCTTCGTCACCGCCATTCGACCGCCTCTGCCGCCTCCTGCCGCAGCCGCCACCAGAAGTGGCCCAACGCGTCCATCTCCGGAGCCGACCAACCCTGCGCCCCACCGCCACCACCCGCCACATTAGCCGCATGGAGCCGCCGTAACTCCGAAACACGAACCAACAGCAACCCCCGACGAGCCGCCCAGGGGCCCCCGGGGCTCTCCCCTGCCTGCAGCGCCCGTTCTTCCCTCCGACCTCCCCCGTCCGCCTCCCGCCCTGGGCGCCCTCCTAGCTGCTCCCCAACGCTCTGGCTTCGCGCCACGAACGCATCCGCCACCTGCTGAGCCCTCCGCAGAAGCTGGCGGGGCAGTCCGGCCAGGGCAGCAACCTACACCGCCGACAGAGCAGCAGCAGTAGGATTAGTTTGGGTGGCGGCCAGGGGCCAGGGGCCCGGAGGGCGTGTGGAGGATACCGAGAGCCAGCTTGTAAGGCCTCGCCGGAGCGCACGTCACTGTTTGTTGTTGGCCATGCGGGGCCGACCAAACACAGGCACAAGTTGCCAGTCAGAGGTCTCTGCCGGTCCGGGGATTATGCTGGCCTAATAGCTGCCATCATCACACCACATGCCAGACACCCGCCTATGATACTGCGCCGCACCCGCCATGTTGCGGGTAGCAGCTGCCTCAGCGCATTGGAGCACCAGCACCGGCACCGGCACCAGCATGCAAGCTGCACACGGACACTCACGTGATCCCTCCAGGCGTCAAATGGCACCTGCCAGTACCTGCCCTGCCCTCTTCCGTCCCCTCCTTGTTTGTCCCCGCCGGGTGAGAACACACATACAGACAGGCATACAGACGTACCTGTAATCCGCAGCTTCCGTCCGGTGCGGGTCTCGGTCTCAGTGTGTGCAGCGGCACGAAGGCCCCCTCCGCACTCACGGTGCTGGCCATGTGAGCCACTGCCACTCGACCCGCCAGCCCCGAACCACTGCTGCGGACACCACCACCGCCGTCACCATCACCACCGCCTGGCCGGGCAGGACACTGAGTCGCTGCTGCTGTTGTTGCCTCGGTGGCCAGCCCGTGATAGTGTGTGGCAAACAGCGTCCTGCATGACCCCGGGAATTAGGATTCGGGGTTTGGGTAGTGGGGAGGAAGGTGGGCAGAGACGTCGGTAGGGCTACGGGATGTCATGCGTGGATATGTAATGCCGAGAAGGCCGTACAGCCACGTGTTGTACAGAGCGGAGCGGAGCGAACTATGACGGTTTGGTATGCGGAGCCCTCCCAACCGTTTTCGTCCAATCCTGACGAATTAGGATAATCCATGCCGGCAATGGTGAGGGTGGGGTTCCACTCCGGTTCCGGAATCCGGTCTCGGAAGTGGAGCTAGCCGTCCGCCTGTGCCTCCCTCCCTTCCCCCTCCTCACCTGCAACCCCCCTTCCTTTCCCCCTCCTCACCTGCAACCCCCCTTCCCTTCCCCCTCCTCACCTGCAACCCCCCTTCCCTTCCCCCTCCTCACCTGCACCCCCCTTCCCTTCCCCCTCCTCACCTGCACCCCCCTTCCCTTCCCCCTCCTCACCTGCACCCCCCTTCCCTTCCCCCTCCTCACCTGCAACCCCCTTCCCTTCCCCCTCCTCACCTGCACCCCCCTTCCCTTCCCCCTCCTCACCTGCACCCCCCCTTCCTTTCCCCCTCCTCACCTGCAACCCAGCTCATTGGTGAGGTACTCCAGCACCGCCCCCGCCACTGCCTGGCCGTCATGAGTTGCCGTACCGCGACCCAGCTCGTCCAACACCACCAGGGAGGCCCTGCTGGCGGAGCACAACCCCGCGGCTGCCTCACCCATCTCCACCTGGGGGCGGGGGCCGGAAGGGGAGGGAAAGGGGGGAGAGCACCGTGGCAAGAGGTCGTCCCGTTGAGCAGGACTGACGGCAGCAGGTGAACAGCAGCCAAGGAATGGTGTTAGGTAAGTAGGTTTCTGTGTGGCTGGGTACGTTGGAGGACATGAGGCAAGGGGTATGACGAACCACTGACTGAGGGGGCAAGGGGGGTGCTCAAGGCCCCTGGAAGAGGTGCCGACAAGGAGCATGTACAGCGCCATGGAGGGGCACATGGCCGCGTGCGTGCGTGCGTGGGGGCATGTGTGAGAGTATTGTTTCGTGTGGTATGGCCTTGCCGTGGTGCCGCATTCCTTCGCCCACTCGACCCCACTCCACCCAGGGCATAGGGCCTCTCAAAGCAGTCGTACAGAGATAGTGTGCTCCCCTCCTCCCCGCCCCCCTCGCGCACCTGATTGCCAACAGCGAGAGGCGGCCGCGGCCCCGCCCGCTTCATTATGCACCGTAACCCTCTCGCCCGCTCTCTCCACGTTGAGCTTCACCCTCTCCTCAAGCCCCTTCCCTCACCCACCCCCACCCCACCCCACCCCACCCCACCCCACCCCACCCCACCCCACCCCACCCCACCCCACCCCACCCCACCCCACCTGGAAGGTGCTCTCACCCGACATGATGCGGTCGTGTGCGCCTGCGGGGAATGTGTATGTGGGTGGGGAGGGGGAGGGGGGTGTAGTAGGCTCAAGGGGGCGCTCAAGCGGGAAGAGATGTCGTTCACGCTTACCATGCGCGGCATATGCTCCGGAGGGGGGCCGCACCACGCCTTGATCTAGACACACGTACAGCCGTACGGACCCCCCCCCAGCAGTGTGTGTGCCAGAGGGCTGTCCCAGAGGCGTGCCCCGCTCTTGCCTACTTGCCTCTCGAACTCGTGCAGTACATTGCGGTACAGTGCCACGCCGTGCTTTACAGTGCCGTGCAGTACAGCGCAGTGCCACCTTATCCTACATTGCAGCCCCCCCCCTTTCCCCCTGCCCCTCCCCCCCCTTCCCCCTTCACGCCCCCTTTCCCCCTGCCCCTTTCCCCCCCCCTCCCCCTTCACGCCCCCGCACCCATCCTTGTGAATATTCTGTCCACGGGGTCCATTCTGGCTCCCCGAGCGGGCACGTAGCAGCCCAGCTGGGCCATCAGCACCGCGAGCCCGGCGGCCCGCAGCAGGGTGCTCTTGCCGCCCATGTTGGCGCCGGTGAGCAGCAGGGAGGGCGGCAGCGAGCCGCCCAGACGCACGTCGTTGGGGGTCACCGCCGCCACCTGCCCGCCTGGGAGGTAGCCGGGGAAGGAGGGGGGAGTAGCCCGGGGGGGAAGGGGAGGTAGGGAAGCAACGCCGGGTGCCAAGAAGCTGAAGATCTGTATGTGTGTATGTATGTATGTGTGTTGTGGACGAGGGGACGGAGAGGTACTCGGAGCACAGAGTGGGGGTTTGGGTCAAATGGCTGAGAGATGTATGCATGTATGTATGACTTAGATTACACTGTGGGCCGCGAGGGCCTGGGGCCGAAGCCGAAACACAGCGCAAGGGTCGGGAGCACACAGCACAAGTCGGTTAGTCTTGTGTGCTCCCGACCCCGACTCAGACTGCCAACACTCTACGCAGCCACTCCGCCGCCCCTCCATCCGGGGATGGCGCTGCAGTGAAAACACCACGAAGGGTTCTCAGGTCCCGCTAGAGCGAGTCCACAAGTCTCAGCTAGGGCAAAGTCAAAGGCTCTCAGAAACAACCCCTCAAAACACCACCAACGAAAACGGGATCCTAAGGGAGGAAAACAAACAAACAAAAAAACGGTTAGGGCAGTCCCGGCAGGGGAGGGCTCCTGATATACCTAACAGGCCAACAAAAAACCTCCAAGAGAGAAAGGCTAAGAGAGCTCGACACCACAAGACGTCTTGCAACCACCTTAAAAACAACTGACCTCCACCACCTGTCCCTTCCTGGGCTGGTCCAGGGGAGAAGTAGCCTTATAAAGAAAAGGGATCCCGCACAAGCCTGATCACCACTGCAGGGGCCCGGGATAGTCCGGCGAAACCACCAAAGCGTTAGCGTTGCCACGACACACAGCTCCTAGGCCCTCCAGAAAACCGCAGGGGGAGGATTGTAGCCCGCGCGGCGCCTCCCCCTTACCGCCACTAACCTGAACGGTTGGTCCTCCAGAAACCTATTCACCCTGTCTCGTACTGCACCGCTCTCACCTTCGTCCCTCACCAAGCAACCCAGTCCCACAGAGAAGACGTGTCTAAATAGAATGGCCCTCCTCGGGCCACATCTCCCCCTCATCCGAGCCCCGCTACCACCACCAGACCTCAACTTCCCAAACACCAGAAAACCTACGTCCTTTTGGCGCTCTCACCGCCATCTCCCCCCTCCCCTGTCCGAGCGACCCCATGTATGTATGTATGATTGAGGGATGGATTGAGGGATGGATCGACTGATTGACAAGCAGAGCACCAACATCTTCATAGTGTCTGTGCTGACCCTGCCTGGTGTCGTACAATTATGTGGTGTCATATACTTATGGTGTCGTACAATTATGAAGGGAGAATGACAATACGGATTGAGTGTTCAATTGCATTCAATTGGCAAAGAAGCCTTCCACTCTGTAACCACATTTCAACATTAATAAGGATTGAGTGACGTTGATGGAGGGGTGTTGGCGGCGACAACGGCCACACCGTCTGAGTGCGCTTGCCTGAGTGTTGATCCCGAGTGCTGGTGGTGGCGGAGGTGGTGGTGGTGGTCGCCAGCAGCAGCAGGGGGTGCCACAGCCCCTCCAAGACCAACTCGGGCGGTGTGGGGGTGGAGGTGGGATGGGGG
>NW_003307557.1:437968-441128 GCF_000143455.1 Volvox carteri f. nagariensis
CGTTGGGAGGGAGGGGAAAGGGCCAGGTAAGGCACAGCAGGTGGCCTGCCGTACAATCCAAGGGAGGTCGGACGTCCTGGCGGCCTCCGCACCATCACGCCTGCCCCACCCCTACTGCAACAACAACAACGACAAGAAGGGGAGGAGCGTATGGCACAATCCCACACTCAACACCGCCCTCATGTCCTCGTGCTGCTGCTGCTGCTGCTGCTGCTGTTGGGTTACTCGGGCACCTCTTCCCACAACACAAAAGTGTTGTGTTGTGTTGTGTACCCCGGGTTGCCTCGACGGCTCCAAACAACTACAGCACAATTGCTACTGCGGTTAGGACCGTACGATACCGTACAGTGTACTGCACCAGCTGGCGGCGCCACCACCCACCCGGTGGCGCTTGGGAGGGGTGAGTGGCGACTGCCCAGCCCGCCAGGACGTCCAGGGAGGCCACCGCGTCCACGAGACGTACGAACTCGCCGTACGACGCCCTGAAGGCAGCGGCCACCTCCGCCAACGCCGCTCCACAATGTTCGTCCAAACGTTGCCGTACCTCCGCGAGCTGCTGGCCCAATGCCTCCAGTCGGGGACATATGGCTGTGAGCGTGGCGGGGGGAGCCAGAGGCCGGGGAGCAACCAGCACGTGGCCCTGGAGGGGGCAGCGGCTCGTTAGGCGGGTGGTCGGGTCGGGTCGGGGTATGTGCAGGTGGACGCAAGGGATGCTGGCTGCTAACCCGCAAGGGGAGGGGGGAAGGGGGGGGAAAGACGAACCACGAACGAGTGAAGCTGCTGTCAGGGCAAGGGGAAGGGGGGAAGGGGGACTGCACCGCAATGCCCTCAGCGGACACAGAGGGTGCAGCGGCAATGACTAGGGGATGGATGTTCCCCATCACATGCCCATGCCGGCCGACTGCACGTCGAGGGTGCGCTGCCGCCCGCGCAGCCCCTGCAGGATCCCGACCCCCTCCGACCTCCTGGCGCCCCCTCGCTACGTCACCCCCCTCCATGGCCCCCTGCCCCGCAGGTGCCCGCCCTCCAAGGAAGCCCCAACCCCCCCAACCGCCCCCCCCTCCCGCGCCCACTTGTGCCTGCAGCCAGGTCCCCAGCTGGTGCGGCCAGTGCAGGGCCCCCGCCCTCTCCTCCGCCACGTCCCCCCCGGCCGCCACCAGGCCAGGCGGGACACCGGCGGCCACCAGCCTCCGCCTCTCACCCGCCACCGCCCCCTCCCACTGCCCCTCCAGGGAGCCCAGCTCAGCGAGGACCTGGTCGTAACCCGCATGCACACCTGCATGTGGGGGGTGAGGGGGTGAAGGGGGAGTGTGTGTGTTTTAGGGGCGTATACGAGTGTGAGGGGTTGCAATGCGCGTGTCACTGGCGGACGTATACGTCCGCTGCCGGACTTTTCATCCGCGGATGAGCAGGCCATGCCGCTCATCCGCTCATCCGCCTGCCCCTCCACCTCCCAGCCCCGCAATAGTAACATATGGAGGGTATGGTACTTCCCGTGGTGGTGCGGTCACTCACCCGGCGGAGGTCTCAGCAGCGCCTCCTCCCCCTCCCCCCCCGGCTGCATGCGCTGCTGCCCTCCGCTGCCGTCGTCCTCGAACCAGGCGCTCAGCAGCCTCAGGGCGGGTATGGACCTGGCCGCCGCCACCACTGCCCGACGTACGGGGGGAAGGCTGGCAGCTGCGGGGGAGCCGTCTGCCTGCGGACAACGTGGAGAGGGGGCAGGGGGGAGCCATACACATGCGGGGGGAGAACGGGGAAGGGAGGGGTGTGGATTTCCCACCAGTCTGACAAAGGTGCGCGAGCTGCATACACACATACGTACACGCACATGCACACAGGGAAGAGAGGACAGCCCTACTGTCTGGCTGCCCCTGGGCTGGGCCCCCCCCCAGTTGACCTCTCCTACCGCCACAGATCGGGTGCCTCAGCCCCCCGCCCCCCCCCGCCCCCCATATCCTCCCAACCACCCAGCCCCACGCAGTCAACCTCTCCCCCACCTCACCCCCAGCCGCTGCCTGAGCTCCCCTGCCGCCCGGCACATGCCCATAAGCCCCGAAACCAGCTGCCGTACAGTCACACATTGACTGCGCCGGGTGCTCACTGCCCACGCCACATCGCAAGGGTCCCCCTCCTCCTCCTCCTCCTCGCCCTGCTGCTGTTGCTGCAATGGGTAGTCCGCCCCCTCACCACCACTGCCATTACCACCACTTCCCCCCGCTCCCGCTCCCGCTGCCCCGGCCGGTGCTGCTCCCCGCCTGGCTGGGGATTGACAGCCCACCTGGAGGGGCAGGCGCAGTAGCAGACAGCGGTAGCAGTAAGGCCCCTCTCACGTGTCTGGGTACGGACAGTAGTGTGGGAGCAGCAAGAGGGGGAAGCGAGGGGGAGGGGAGGGGGCAGAAGAGCGCCGACCGACGTGCCGCACGGGCTCAGCTCCTCAGGGGTGAGCAGCCCCCCTCAGGGGGGACCGACCAGCACGTGACAGCCCCGAGGGAGGGAATAAGTCTGTCAGTCAGTCTGTCTGTTCGTCAACCGGGAGACCCAAGAGCAGCGCAGGTCTTCAAATGCGGAGGGAGGAGAAGATCGCCGGAGGGGGGGCTGGAGGGCGGGACGGTGGGGGGGAGGGGCCGGAGGGGGGGGGCCCCGGAGGAGAAAGCAGGACAAGCGACTGAGGCGCTCTCCCAGTGCCCATTCCTAGGCGCTCCCACCCCAAACACACCGATGCGAAGAACTGTGCCGTACGGGGCAGCAGTTTATCGCAGTCCGGCAGCTGCGCCAGGGCCCCCTGGAGCGCCTCCCCCGCGGCGGGGCACCGCATGAAGGCCTCCACCACCGCCAGCCGCTCCTCAATGTCCGCGGCTATACACAGCGGCCTGAGGGCGAGGGGGGGTTGAGGGGGGGGAAGCCTGAAGGGCGCGAGCTGCCTGCACGCCCCTCTCCCCCCTTCCCTCCCCACTCCCCGGGGGGTGCTGCGACTTGGCCAACACAGCGGGCGGGGGCCCCGGAAGGCACAGGTCCACAACTAACCGTGCAGTGGAGTGCCGTACAGACTTGCGCTCTCCACGTGACCGCGGTCCCTCCAAACCCCAGCGCCCATTCCCCCTTCCACGTAACCCCCCAGCGGCCGCACCCCCACCCTGTGCCACCAGTCGGCCCCACGTAG
>NW_003307557.1:441178-441768 GCF_000143455.1 Volvox carteri f. nagariensis
CCAGGCCCCGCCCCCGGCCCCACTCCCACTCCCGCTCCCCCCCTCGAGCACCTCCAGGGTCAGCAGGGCCCGGTCGTCCAGGAGGAGGTGCCGGCAGGCTGAAGGGGGAGGGGGAGGGGGGCGGGGGATCAATCGACGGTACGGCACCTGCTCGTGGGCCCAATGGTCCTCCTGGGTACCCGAGAGAAGGGAGCCTACCCCTCCCCGGGCGGGCTGCTGTGTGCACATCGGCGAGTGTACGGCAATGAGACGCTTCGCAGCGCAGTTCGCAGGAGGTGCACCACGAGAGCTCTCAGGCCCCCCAGGGCCCGAGCCCCCACCCCGCCCCCCCCTTACCCCCCACCCCACCCCCGCCTCAGCCGCTCACATGGATGCAGTCGCAGGCCCACCCCGACAACAACAACAGCCGCCACCACTCCCTCACCTTGGGCTGCTGCTGCTCCTGCTGCTGGTCGCCCCCCTTCCTCCCCCCCCAGCGGGCCCCCCCGCCCCAGCTGCTCCACCCGGGCCGCCCCCGCCGCCGCCACCTCCCGCAGCACCCGGCACCGCCGCAGGTGCGCCACCGCCACCGCCACCGCCTGCAGCACCAG
>NW_003307557.1:441818-442918 GCF_000143455.1 Volvox carteri f. nagariensis
GGCGCATTCCGGCCCCACCTTCCCCCCTTTTCCCCTTCCTCCTTCCACGCACACGCACGGACGCCGTACATACACCACAAAGACAGGTACACGCTCCGGCCCTCCATACCTTAGCAGCAGTGTGGCCAGCGCCGTACGGCTGGGCGTGTCGTGCAGTTGCCCCACCGCCCATGCCCCCAGCGAGCAGTCCACCACACACACCCCCAGCAGCCCCCCCGGACCCTCCACCAGCGACAGCAGGGAGCGGCTGGCGGCACCACCCACCGGCCCCTCCAGGGAGCCGTCCTGAAGGGGGGCGGGAGGGGCCCACCAGGCAGGAAAGCTTGGATGGGGGTTGCGGGTGGCGGGGAAATGCCGGGTGGGACACGAGGTGGGCGACGGGGGCGGCAGGTGGTGACACGCCGCACACGTGTGCTGGTAGGATGAGGTCTCGGGGAAATGAGGTACATGAAGCCATGCAAGCGGAAGTACGCACGTGACGTGTAGTAAACGGTGCAGCCCCCAGCTGGGGCCCTCCCACTCCAGCTATACACACACACGGTGTCAACCCAGTGCTTCCCCTCCCCCGGCCCTCAACTCCTCCCTCATGAACCCCCGGAGGCAATGTCCCCGGGAGGATGTTTGTATTCGCTCACATACATACATACATACATACATACATACATACATACATACATACATACATACATACATACATACATACATACATACATACATACATACATACATACCGAAGGCGCCCATCCCCCCCCCCCGGGGACCCACCGGGAAGTACGGGTCCACCGCAGTCCCCGGTGTGTAGATGCGCACCAGCCGCCGAACCAGCAGCCCGCCTTCCTTCCCCCCCCCTTTGCGGCCCCCTTGCCTGCCCCTCCCGCCCTCCGGAACCCCTCCGCCCCCGCCCCGAAACTCCTCCACCCGCCCCACGGAGTACCCCAGCGCCAGGACCTTGGCGGCCCAGGAGGGAAAGGCGTCGCGGTTGCAGCCGACCTGGGAGGGGGAGAGGGGGGTGCACCGGGAGGGGACAGGAGAGGTGCCTGTATGTGTGTGTGTAAAATAAGCTCAGCCGCAGAAAGTGGGGGTGGTATGAGTGGATGGAA
>NW_003307557.1:444264-523118 GCF_000143455.1 Volvox carteri f. nagariensis
CGCTGGCGCTGCTCCCCTTCGTTGCTGGGGGTACCTTGTTGCTGGTGCTGGTGGTGCTGGTGCTGGTGGTGCCGCCCAGTGCTGGCATCACGTGCCGCCACCGCCGACCCGGCCGGTGCTGCTGCTACCGGTGCTGAACCCCCCTGGCGCATCAGGCGCTTCCGCATCAGGCGCTGCATCAGGGTCAGGTCAGGGCCTCCCTCACCCCCCTCACCGCAGTCCGCATCACTGCGCCACGTCATCACCGCATGCTGCCCGGCAGCAGCAGTGCCACCAGCCCTGTTGTCATCACCATCATCACCGGCTGCTGCTGTTGCTGCTGCAACGGCCGGCGAGATCTGCCCCAGCCCCTGGCCCTGCTGCATCCGCCTGGCCAGGGGCTGGTCCACCAGTTCCCGGTCACCCCCACACAGCCCCGAGCCGCCCCGAGGCGGCCCCTGCTGGTCCAGGACGAGGGAGCCGCGGTCCAGACGCAGTCGCTTGGGTGGCGGCAGCGGCGCCGCCGGCGCCTCTGAGGGCGTCACCTCCATCGCTTCTGGGCCCCATCGCTGGGGCCCCGAGGAGGGCGGCTCCAGGGAGGGCGGCTCACTGCGGCAGCGGCTACCCACACCACCACCGGTACAGGAAAGGCGGGCGGCCGAAGCAATCGGCTGTCCAACGGCTGCCGGTGCCGGTGCTGGTGGCGGTGGTGAGTCTACAACCAGGTGGTGGTCAGCGGGCCGGATGGGAGTGGGGTTGGGGTTGGGGTTGGGCTCACCGCTGTGTCGGAAATGGTGGTACGTGCGGCTGTTTTGGGCGCCGCCGCCGCCACCGCTCTGTAGCTGATTGTAGCGATGGGAGGGAGGAGGGGGAGGAAGAGAGGCTAGAGAGCCGTGCCGGGTTTGCTCTGCGGTTGGATGCTGCTGCTGCTGCTGCTGATGATGATGATGGTGATGATGGTGATGATGAAGGGAAATGCGGTGGTCGTGGTCGTGCTGCAGTTTTGCAGCGCTGGGTCCTCCAGTGCAGGCAGCCGAAGATTCAGCCGGGCCCCTACAACCATCTGCTGCTCCTCGCCACTGCCCGGAATGGCCATCCGGTTGCATCCCGCGGAAACAAGTCGGTTGTCGCTGAGGCAACTGTATGGAATCATGATGACGGGGTGAGAAGATCAGCCGCTGCTCGGGTGCCGTTTGTAGCTGCGGCATTGGAGGAGTCTGGTCTTGCACGGGCTGACACGCATTCGCGCTTGGTGGCTGACGCCGAGACGCCGGAGCCTGAGCATGTGCGCTGCCATGCATAGGTTGCAGGATTGCGGATGAAGGCAGTCTGGGTCCTTGACGTGCTTGTCCTTCAGGGAACCGTGCAGGAGGTGATGCGACTGCAACAACATTCCCAAGCACGAGGGCAGCTGGGACTTCCTTTTCCAAACGCTGCGCTCTTTTAGCGATACGTTTGACGACATCCGCTTCCCATAGCGGCGGCGCTGCAAAAACATCCATCAGCCATTGTGCACCGTTAACCTGCTCGTTGGCCATGCAAAGCCTACGATGTGAAATAGCCGGCAAAAATCATAGCAATAAAATATCCGTGGTTCGCTCCTTCACAGGACGTGAGAGCTTTGCAGCTCCAAAGCTCCTCCCGCCCAAAAGTATGTCACAACCACCTCATGATGAAGCCACACGCGATCTCAGCGCCGCTCTAATGCAATAAACACAAAGGTAGCCTGCTACGTGGTCAAGCATCGGTCGAGCGTCAAGGGGATCGGAACCATGGCAGTGCGGTTTGCTCGTCCACCGGTTCCACCCTCAACTGTTGCGTCATCGAGCGTCGATTCGTCGATGTCATGTATCCAGTTGAACGAAGCTCATCAGATGTTATATGAAAAATGATGATTATCTAACGTTTCTTGGATTTGTAAATTGAATAACCTGTTGGAAATTTTCGGTCATTACCAGAACATTTGTCATACAATCAACTTAGCAATCAGGTCGCATTTTCAGTATGCTCTGCCCCGGCATGAACGGGAACAGCAAGACAAGCTTGCCCTGATGCCCAGACAAACATGGCCCCGCAAAGACCAAAGGTGGCGCCGGGCACATATATACTGCTGGATCGGTTGAAGCGGCCATCTGTCCCTCGACTGTAGTTCCAGACGCGTTGGACCTGCAGTGACCTGCCGGGTACATGCACGGCTGAGTTAGCCAGGAGGAAAGGAGGCTGAGTTAGCCAGCGGGAAGTTAGCCAGCGTGAAGCTAGCTAATACGGGCTGTAGGAGGTTGTGGACTGGCTTTTTATGCAAGCATTGTTCGCGGGATATCGGACCCAGGCGTCTTTGCCCAGGTGCGTGCTGCCTGCCCGGCTATACGCCTCTGGTCCTTACGGTGCATCGTTTAGGCCTCGAGTGCGCCGCCTGGCGCTCCGATTCCCAACCCCTGTTCCTCAACCCGCATGTAACACATAGTCTGTGCGTCATAAGAAAACCGCGCACCGATAGCGCTAGTGGCTGTGCAAACAGCTGCGTCTACGTCCCACACCGCCAACAGCAAGAATTTTGATCTGGGACCCTTTTCCAATCACTGAGGCCGGACATCATTTACAGTGAACGACCAAAACGAGGTGAAGTGCGTAGGAGGTGTGTGTAGCAAAGCATCCGCAGCCAGCAGCAGCAAGCCCTAATGACATGCAGTGTTCAACGATGGAAATGTACAAATGCGAAATGAAGAATGATGCATATGCATATATGTGCACAATCACGCGGTTCAGAAGCTAGGATGAGAGAAACGAGAATAAAATTGGACCCGAATGCAGCAGTAGGGTAGGGTAGGGTAGGGTGCAAGTACAAGTCGGAATATGGATATGTATGCGGCAACGTTTAAACCACACAATCACAAATAAAACCGCAAAACCTCAACACGCCCCATAGTTCCACAGCATGGTCACAGATTTAAACGTGACTGGAAGTCAGCCAAATCAAAGGCGCCTAAAAACCATGTGGGATCCTACCTGTGGGCCTCGACAACGCCAATACATGAATTATTGCTACCTACGCATCGTATGTATAATTCAACAAGCACTACACACCGCACATCAATGCATCAACAGCTACCTTGTACCCGTCCTCTGTACACAAGCCCGAGCCGTGTGCATACACTACCTTACTCCTCGATAGCTCGCGCATACAGCGACAGGAATAATACGCTCCAGTCCCCTTGACAACCCACCCTTGACAACGCACGCCAGGCTTGCCCCGGCCAGTGTTCACTTATTAACACCACCATGATGCATCATCATCACCATCTCACACCTACACCTGCACACCCCCGACACCTACACACGCGCGACAGCATTCCTCATTCATCACGAATCTAGGGACGTCAGTAGCGCAACTCCTCTGAGGATCCAATGTGATTCAGGCTGGGAAGAGGGGAGGCCCACATCACAAACGAAGTTCGTGGAGTGGCCTGTCGTCGACAGAACTCCGCGCCGCTCGCTGGTTTTGTAGAGTGGGCACGAGTACAGCACCCAACCCTCCTGCAGCTGTGGCCAACAACAGCGGCGGAAGGCAACAAGGAGTGAGAATTATCGTACGGCAGATGCACGCTGCAGGGCACTTGCTTTCAGGCATCAACCACACAGAAGGCAACAAGGTGCAACTTTACCTGTAGGTTCTCGTTCTCCTCCCCAATCTTAGCAGGGCAGAAGTGGACTGGCGGCAGCTGGACGAAAAGGGTTCGCGGTTCGCTCTCACAGAGGCGATGCCCCACGATGTCCCACGCAGCTGCCTCCAAGAACATGCCGCTGCACAGGACGCCATCCTCGGGCGCCCTCAAGGCGTCGTCAGGCCCATCGCAGACCACGTGCTGGAAGTCGATGAGATCTATTGGTAGACGATGCTTGCGTGCGTAGTTCTGCTTAGCTCCGGTCAGGAAAGCCTGTGATAACATTTAAAACCAGGGTTCAAGCCCAATCTAGGCACCCAGTTCGCATACATGGCTTAGCATTGTTGCGTGCCCTAGCAGGTCCAGCGCCAGCTGTCAGCTTACTCGCATGGCGGTACAGAGCGGCGTACCTGCGTGAAGAAGAATCCACTGATCCAAAAGACGACCGGCGGGCCCTCGTGAAGCCACGTGAAGAAGAATTGGACCCTTTCCAGGAGCTCCTTGACGTACGGGCCCAAGGGCTTCAAGGAAGGGAAGGACTTGGCCAACCACAGCTCCGGCACCTTACCCGCATTCAAGGAATGCGAGACGCGCTCCAGCTCACTGCTCATCAAGACCTCACCACGCAAAGCACGCGTGAGCTCCTCAAGGCTGGTGCGGATGACCTTCAAAATTAAATAAACAAAGCGGCAGGTTTGAGCCTATGGGGCTCTATCGCGACAAGCTCTCTATGTTCAAAGCGGTCATGACAGGAAGGATGATGGGACTGGCGGATCCCCAACCCCACCTACCTGTAAGAGCGTATTGACCCGAACCAGCTCCTGCACGAGCACTGTGTTCATAGACTCGAGGTATGTGACAGGGTACTTCTTCGAAGCCTCCTCGATATCAAAGTTAGCGGGAAGCTTTGCAAGAATTTCTGCAGTGATGGCTCTCAAAACCCCCCCACCATGGACGACATCCCCTCCAGCAGGAGATGCTGCTTCTTCACCGTGCTGCAGACCTGCAGGTGAACAAACTTCAAACATGTTGGTAGCTGTGCCAAAAAAACAACAGAGAATCTAGCCCCCTAATGTAGTTCATTGATATGGCTCACATCCCATTACAAGTAGGCCACTCATATGGCTCACCGTGATCTGCAGCCGTGTCGCTGGTCGCTGCCAACGTGGCAGTCGTCAGCGCAAGGCTGTCCAGCAGCTGTCGGGCCTCCGCCAAATCACGCGTAATGGCCGCATTCTGATGGAGACCAAACACCTCCGGAGGTGCCTCTCCAAGGGGTAAAGATGAGAGCACTGAAAGGTAGTGAGCGTAGTCACCTAGTCACCAAAAAGTGTCGGTACACGCACTCGGTTCAGTACAGTTGGTTGAACACGGCTTTTAGCAGTGGCTATATACTCTATATCGTGGTGTAGGTATACAGGAGCAAAGATGCCCAATTTCCTCCCTTCCCCCCTTTTACACGCACTGCAACGACGCGTTAACAGGCGCTCAAGTGTTGCCCCACACAGTAGTGTCCGGCCGCCACACCGTTGTTGTCCCTATTATCTTATGTGTGTAACAGGGGGTATATCTTCGCCCGTGGCAGCTACCCTGCGAAACCCTGCCTTCCCCGGTATTTCGGGGCACCCTCATCCAGTCACCCTAGTCAACTTCTCAGTGGATCGCTCAGGTTCCGCACCCACCACCAGCATCCAATGGAATCTGCCGGGTCGACAGCGGCCCAACTCCATTCCTGGTCGGCTCGCAGGTTAACTTTATCCCAGGTCACCACCGTCATCAACTAGGGGCGCACACCTTCCACCATCGGAAGGATTTTTGACCCTAACGGGTATCGATCCCGGGATCTCCCGGGGGCAATGGTCGCGCGTTACCAGTAGTGCCAAACCCTATCTATTACTTCTATGCTACAGGCGAGTGCCAACCAGCTGCTGCAGTCATAGAACCACAATCTATGAATGAACACCCGGTAATAGCAAACTAGGTGCGAGGTGAAAGGGGCACCAAACCCCCACCCATATAGCGACGACTGTGGATACGACACCTCCCCCGGCAGCGTTTGGCGGTGCACTCCACATAGAGGTGCACATATGACGGCCGACAGTTCTACGTAAGAAGGCGTTCCCAACCCAGAAGTTGTTCAAACAACCCATTTCTAACCGTTGTTAGGATTCGTTACAGAGAACAGCAAAGGGGCAAAAGGAACTGCTTGGCGCTCGATGCCATTCCTACCCACCGAGGCGAGGGATACGGTACGTTCCACTTGGAGTAAACTTCACGTCGCCATTCCCAGCTTGCCCCACATTTGCTGCTGCAACCTCCTTCCGGTAGTACACCGCCAGCAGGGTCATCAGCGTCCGCCTATCCTTGGCGTCCGTGACCTGTTATACCGGAATGGACCAGACGTGCAGGATGTAAGGGAAATAACGTTGCCGCCCCATGGAGGCCCTTAAAGCGGCATTCCAGAAGGATTCGTCGAGGTAAGAGATGCATAGGCACTTTGACGTTACAGACAAACATACACAGAGACAACACCGTTTGTTCCGCTTGCAGAATGAGAGCCATCAATCCCACATCCGATTACCTTCCCTCCGTAATTGCACTCTCCCGCTGTGTACATCAGCATCCGGAGCGGCGGTGTCTCCGACTCGTCCAGGAATGCCTTCAACTGGCGCAAGCTGATTCGCAGGTCATTCTCATTGAAGGCATAGGGGATGTTCCAGCCTACAGGGCCGTAGTTCCTGTGATGCGCAGAAAACGTCCAAGAGTCGCACACAAGCGAAAGGCGGTATACACCCCCCAGGTACACAACTCTTACATACATACATGCGCACACTATTGGTAAGGGACGGACCACTGCCCCCGGGAGACCCCGGGATTGAGACCTGTCAGGGTCGAAAATCCTTCCGATGGTGGAGGGTAAAGTGCCCCTAGTCGATGGACGGTGGTGACCTGGGATAAAGCTGGCTTGCGAGCTGGCCAGGAATGGAGTCGGGCCGCCGTCGATCCGGCAGATTCCGTCGGACGCTGGTGGTGGGTGCGGAACCTAAGCTATCCATTGAGAAGTTGACTAAGGTGACTAGATGAGGGTGCCCCGAAATACCGAGGAAGGCAGGGTTTTGCCAGGTAGCTGCCACGGGTGGAGATATACCCCCCTGTCCCACACATCATACAGGAAAGCAGAGCCTCACCTCCTGCCGACAGCAACACAGTGGAAGAATGCCAAAGCATAAACCAAGTTTTTGAATGCTTGCGGCTGCCGTATGGGTCCGTCGAGGAATGTCTTGTCAGACAGTGGCTCACTCTTGTAGATGCGCTCCATCCCTGGGACAGACATGTCGCAGTCATTAGCTTAGAAGGCCCCCATCGGTAAGAAGGCTCCTAGCCCGCAACCTAGGAAACCCATCCGCCTCAGAGCTGCTTGCCGTCTCGGCACCCGACGTTGTGGTAAAGCCCATAGCCCACCCACTTGTGGTAGTTATTATTAGGTGGGCTATGGGATTTACCACAACGTCGGGTGCCGAGATTGCGGCTATCAGCACACTGTGGCCTCACGTGCCCTTGCCTCGATATCCACACATACACACACACACACACACACAGACTGACAGCCAAACCTGCCAGTGTGGCCTTGGCCCGAGCTTACCAGCCCTGAGTCCTTTCGGTGGCTCGTTAGTGATCTTTAGGCCATTTTCCAGTACCGAGGCTGGGAAGATGTCAGACGGGTACGATGTAAGCCATAAGCGGAAGTCTGGGTGGACGTCTCCAGCTGTTAGCTGCTGCTCACAAACGATCTCAAGCCGAGGCAGGAATGACTTGGCCAGATGACAGTTCTGTAGGATAATAATAATACACAAGCAAGCAACCGGCGTCAGTTACGGGACGATCTCAAATCCTCCCGTTTGTTAGATATACACCTGGGACATCCGTCTAGCCAAGGGCTGTAAAGGATTCCGCCCCTTTGTTCAGCGAGAGTCCATTGGCCACGTGCCTTGGGTGTGTGTGTCCATCATTGCAGGATTGCAGGGCATGAAAGGGACGGCGGCAACTACGTAACAATATCCTGTTCACAGCTGCACCTGCCTTACCTGCAGAACAACCCAACGCCCATCCTTGATGCCCTGAGAAATGTACCGTTCCGCGATTGGCCCTTGGCCCTGCCCAAGGCTCACGGCCTCGACCTGCGTACACATGACACAACGTTCGCTGTGTTATTTGTTGCTTGCGGCGCCGAGGTTGGTGTCCTAGCAAGCTGCTCCTCTGTTTAGGTTATCGTATGTTTTGCATTTACAACCGTCCGTCGGCCGACACACCTGCTTCCTTTTCTCCTCCGCAAAAGCAAGCAAGTCGGCCATTGGGTCCGTCCCAGGCGATAAAACAAACACAATTGGCACAGATGACGTACTGTCCATGAATATGGAACTCAGCTTGAAATCCTGGGGCTCGATGTACCTGATGTGATGGGGCCAAAGTGGTATGCAACATCAACATCAGCTGGGCTCGCCGCAGGAAGCAACACACAACTCCTTTTAGGACCACGGCATGGGTGAAGGGGCACATTCAGACATATTATCCAAGCTTCCAGTGGGCAACATCTTCCGATACGTACCGTGTCCCCATGCTACCCGCCACGTAGGCAGCGGCAGCAGGTAACAATTTGTCAGGTGAGAGGCACCGGATTAGCAGCAAACGCTGGAACGGGTCCAGCCGCTCTTGCATTCCTCCAGGCAGTTCCTGCAAACAAATACGGCAGCAGCACTATTGATGACGCAGGCGGATGACCAAAAAAATGCTTTGGAACAGATTTAACAGCATTCAACACAAAAGGACAGCAATCCATGAACGCGTATCTTTGGTTGGACGTGGGACGGGCGTGATCATATTCGATTCGGTCGGCCGGGGGGAATAAACTTCCAATGACTCAGGGTTTTACAGATACAAGATAGAGCGGACCTATAATATGACGGACCTATGCGCCGGAGGCGACCCTTTGGAAAAACTGCATACATGCACACCTGCTGAGTGCCGTTATACACTGCGTGCCACTGCTCATTGTGGACAGTGATGCTCTCACGAAGCCCACTGAAGGCCTCTCCAGTGCCTTCCAGCTCGCATAAGTTCGACCAAGCTTGGTCGCTCAGCCAGCCAGACGAAGGGTTCGCATGTGGATTGTCCATGGAACGGGCCCCTACAGCAATATAGGGCAAAGAAGCTCACAATCAGTATTAGCAACCCACATCATCGTTGTAAACCGCCCACGCCCGTGAAATTACCATCATGCCATCGTGCATGTGCACAACGCAGGATTGCCGAAGCTATGCATGCCACCGCACCTGTCACCATAAACTGCACCAGCTGGGGTGCCAGTGTGCCGGCCGCCACCTGGATGCTCATTGCCAGCAACAAGGCAAATAGCAACTTGTCCTTCTCGAACAGTGCTCTGCAACAAACAGGGATGTCACTGGGATCGGATCGAGGCGCACTGGCAGTGTGCTATGATTCATGCCTCCACATCCCTGGATCTGCCCCCCGACGGGAACGGGACACTGTGGAGGCGCTAAGGCCGCCCGGTGTCGCGGGTTGAGTGCAGCCGACCCGCGTGTGCCGGGCCAGTATGGATGAGTAAGAGTAAGCCCCAGCCGGGTGGTAGGCCACGTGTGGGTTAACCCAGCTCTCGCAGCCTTCATCCTAGAGTGCTTCTAAGGTGGTTTCGGTGTCCGTAAGTCATCGGCTGGCCTGATCCAGGTGATTCATGCCGACCTCTTGACCGGCCAAGTTTCCGAGAGCCCTGGGCCTTCCAATTGTTAGGGGAGTTTGGTGGTAGGTCGCTAATAGGGCTGGTTGCTTGCGCGTGGCCGTTTCCCCGAAAGTCTCATGTTGATAAGGCATAATATTCATGTACGATCGACCCACCTGCAGACATTCGCGTACAGGAAGAAAGTGAAATGGTCCTGCAGAAGCGCCAGCCGCTTCGGCACCAACGTGTGATGTTGGCTCTCATCGATAGAACGAAGGAACAGCTGAATGAAGTAGGTGAGTGAGAACGCGTACATGGGATCGATGTTGAGCAGCTCAGCAACGCAGAAGTACAGCACAGAAACGTGCTTTGCGATCGGCTGGTAGGCAGTGCGCGCCTGCACAGAGACGCCGAGTTAGACCCATGAAGCCATCCAGTTAGGGTGTACCGTCTGCGCACACAAACCTTATCGATAGCTTGTTCTGTTTTTGCAGCATCTTGTTGCTTGCTGGCAATCTCGTCGCTGAGCTGCTTTGCTTTCTGCAGGACTGTGACTGCCTCTCCATCGTCGAGGATTGACCCTTGGTTGGCTGATAAGACTGCTAAGATTTGATCCTCTATCTCAAGCAGCTTACGGGAGTTCTCAGCACCTGCGCATGATTACCACACATTAAGCATTTACACTTTACGGTAGAAAGTTTCTGCCATGCATGCTCTGTCTGGGGCTTCTCCCATACCATACACGCAGATTCGTGTCAAGGATCCACGCAGCGCACCTGCGACGATGAGTTTGTTTTTTTCCTCTTCGAGCTCTGGTCTCTCTTTAGCAACCACAATCCCAAGAAGCTGATCTTCAAGTCCAGCTGGCGTGATGCAGAAGTTCAGTAGGACCACACGTGTGCACACCTGCGTAAACACAATCATGCCATTATTAGTGAGCAGGACTACGCTCCTACCATAGCAAAGAACGTTCAGCACTGGTTCCCAGCACGCTGAGCCTGACTTCAAGAGTAATCGCGTCTTCTTCGATAAGACGGACTCATTACACGTGATGTGCAGCAGGCGTCACGTACCTCCGGGGGGTAGTGAGGATTTCGGAGCTTCGTTGTCATGTAGAGTCGGAAGCCTGAACCCCACTCAACGACTTGGTCGCCGAGTTTGACGCATTGTATACCAGACTGCAAGCATGCAAAAGGCATGAAAACAAAGATGCTGTCTTGCAGGGGCACACGTACATCGCGTCCCTAGGAGACAAACACACGCAGTACACAAAAGACTGAAGTAGTGGCAAGTGGCCTTAAAGTTTCATCAAACTATAAGAAATGGATTGAAGGGGGGGCATATATACATTTCATTGTCGTCCCCAGACCAAACCAACGGTTTACGTTGCCACCAATTGGATGGGCACGTCCATGGACGTATCCCACAGGGGGCTTCCAACTAGGTTATCCGGCATCCACTGGCGGCTTGCCTCGACGGCAATGTTATCAGGGTTAGGGTTGGAGAAAACTGCCAGATGGAACACCCTAACGAACAAGTTTTAGGAGCTCAGGCGCTAGATGCTAAGGCAGCTCTCGTAGGTGAAAAAGATACTGCATATGGATGCAAACCCAGCAAAGCTCCCACAGTAAGAAAACTTACACTTTTGAATGTGTGTTTCAGCAAGACTGGCTCCAGCGAAGCATCAAGTCTTTCTCCTAGGCCTTCAAGGAGCACCGGCGTACCCAAGGGCAGGGCTGCTGCCAGCGATCGCAGGTAGTTGGGATCAGCAGCAGGCTTAAGCACAAGCAAATGGCGAGTAGCCTCCATGTTGCGGATCCATTTGTTTGCTTGGCCCTGAAGCAGAAGTCGGATCCCAACAACAATTAGCAGGGGTGCATCAGCAAGTGTGTGACCGGAATGCTTTTCGATATTCAGGCACCTCAATCAAGTCCACCGCAGCGTTGCAGGACTTGGATTCCGAACAAGAAATCGTCAATGCCCAATATTACCTGGGGGTCGATGCACAACGGCCACCGGGAGCTCTCCATGACAATAATGCCGTTTGCCGCGCTGACATCGTCTTTCGGTAGGCCCCAAATGGCCCATTGGCGCATGGAGACCGGGTTACCCAATGCACTTAGCAGCGAGAAGACTTCCGAGCAGGGAATAGCTCGGGCCGCACACTGGGTCACCCATGTGCTAACAGCTTGTGCACGGTACTCTGAGCTGAAGGCGCCCAAGTACGCAATTACACCAGCAGAAAGAAGCATGTCACCTGCAAAAAAATGATAGCAAATGGCGCCGGTTGCTGTTCGGCTGCTATAGCAGCTGTCGTACAGTAGGCCACATCTACCACAGCTGCTGATGCACAACAGCCGCGGGACAAGCTACAACCGCGCATGTGTGCGTTTGCAAAACGTTCGGATTTCCGCAGTATGGGCGCCGCCAAAACCTTCACCGTTATGGGTGGGAGATGAGGTTGAAATAGGTTACGCACATTGTTATCCTGGACCTAGGATACTGGGGCCCAGGATACTGGGGCCCAGGATACTGGGGCCCAGGATACTGGGGCCCAGGATACTGGGGACACATGGACTATTCGAATCCACCGCTGGCTTTACTTCCAAAGTGACACACTATCGACCCAACATTTAGATTATTTACATATCCCCCGAATCCTGTATTGCATTGTATCATCACACGAAAAGGATGCGTCCAGTCCTGCGCCGATGTCGCTTTGATGCTGTGTTTCAACAAAAGCTTCTGGGATCCGGCCGGCCAGCTTATGGCCGGTACAGGCGTGCTGTAATATCACCTACCAATGAGACGGACAAACTGGTCGCCCAGTTCGTCCACTTTCTGGTTCCACCTTGCTTTCTCTCCGCCAAGCCCGGCCATCAACTTCGTTGCGCGATCCAACTTCTCCTCACAGAGCGCTACATCCGCTTCAAGCTCCGCCTTCCTTCGTTTGGCTGCCTCGAGCTTAGCTTGGAGACCTGCGAGCCGATCTGCAACAGCTTGCAACTCTGCTTGTTTTGCAGCAAGCTGCTGTTTGACCACCGCTAGCTGCTCTTCCGCAACCTGTGAGAGGCAGACGTGGCATCGAAGAGCAGAGGGACGATGATTACACAAAACATCGTGATATTGAGTACAACTGCAGCATGGCCGTTTCAATAAGCCGCCGTTGCGCCCAAAAGCCGAGTACGGTATGGCACATTGTCAACTAGTAAACAAAAACGGACGTCGCTGTCTTGTATGCACGACTTCCCCTCGACTGGCAGGCAACCGTAGCCCACACTGCCATACAATATATCCACTCACCTGTAAGGCTTTACGCTTTGGGGCAACAATCTTTGCAACGCGGTCATACGTGTCCATAGCCCGCACCCAGCTGCACAATCCAAATGCCGCTTGCGAGACCTTCTTGATTTTGGCAGGTTGAAAGTCTGGGTGTGAGAGGAGGGGCTGTAGTGCTTGAATAATCTCCGGGGCGATGGTATCCTGCGTAAATGGTTCGATACCCATGGGGCCCAAAGGGAGGTCACATGTAAGGACACGCAGGCAGTTGTCCGCTTGCCTCCGTCAGGCCTTGTGCTACAGATAGGCAGGGGTCCCCTCTACCTTGTCAAACGTCATCAGGCTGTCCAAGAAGCCCATGTCGCTCAACATGCGCTTCGATGTCTCCCACCAGTCCATGATGAACTTGCCGGTGTTGGTGTCCTTCACCTTGGTAGGCTGCAAGCCCTTCAGGAGACACACAGCCTGCATGACAAGCCTTACAGGCATTGGTGGTGCTTTCATGCCCTTGACCTCGCTGATGTCGTTCTTGGTGAGCGTGTTCAGGGCCTGCATGTTAAGAAAGTACGGCGAAACCACGCCTCGTCAGGAGTATTATCATGTCAGGCATTTTGGTCATACGCAAACCCAGGTCGGCGTACCAAGCTTTTTGGGGTGTTCCTGTCTACAAAGCCAGTGCTAAAAGGCAAGCCTGGAACCTGATTGGTCCCGACCTTGGCAGCAAACGTTTCACCTCACCTTGATTGCAGCATTGTAAGCGGGCATAGCTTGCGCAAGGTCGTGCTCACATTCCTGCTTTATCACGCCGACTTTTCGTGCCTCCTCTTTGGCCTTGGCCTCCTCAGCCTGCCGTTGCCAAACAGGTTAGGGAAAACCATAAACAGCTATGGCCAGCTTCTTGAAGCTCTTTTGTGGGTTTGATTGGTAAAAAACATCCACATGGTACTGATTTCCCCATACTCCCGTGCGTGTATGACGTGTGTATCCCCAGGGCATGCGCGACTCACAGGGCGAACATAAAGGCGGGCGAACATAAAGGCCGTCACTTTTGTAGACACCACAATTCTTACCTCAACCATGGTCTTGACCTTATCCGCCTCCACTGTTTGCGTTTCCACCAGCGCAATTAGCTCCTCCGTCTCTTTACCACTAATAATCAATCGTGGCTGCTTCTCCTCCAATTCCTTGCGCATAAGCAGGACCTGCGCCATAAGGAATAACATGTCTAGTCGATGCAGGGTATGTAGACAATAAATAACAGAATTCGCACCTGCTCTTCAGTCGCGGCGAGCTTTTCCAACCCGACCTCATACCGCCGCCGCTGAGCAGATACTGCCTGTTGCTGGCGACGAAGAAGTGCCTTGAAGCAATCAAGCAACTGAAGGTAGCTGGTCGGTGTCACGTAATAGTGGCGCTTGGCCTCACGGCGGTACCTGAGAAGACAGAGACAAAGAAGCGGAGGGTCTTGCCTCTCCTTCGCAGCTCCGAAGTGGATGCTACACATGACACACAATCGATGTCACTTCAAAACCCTAGAACCTCAAACCCTGAAAAGTTGGGACGTGGGCAGACGATATGGTGTGCTCACATCGCTGTCAGGCGTCAATGAATAATACACAACCATTTCGTACCACAACGAGTGGATGAGCCCAATAACACTATTCTTTCGGTGAGGACGGGTTCATCAATGGCGCAATCAAGGTGAGAAGAAACGGACCCGGAGAAGAAGGTAGGGACCCGAACAATTACAAAAGGGCGGCAAAAAACAAAGATGATACCCAAAGGAGAAGCATCCACAAACCTCGCGAACGGACAGGACAGGAGTGAGCCCGGAAAGAACCCGGGGGAAAAGCAAGCATAACCACATGGAACAGGAACCCGAAGAGGACGAAACCTTTGCTATTGCTAGCTACTATGGCACATGGGGAACGCATCCTATACAGTTTTGCCTTGAAGCAGACAGGATGCGCAGAGGCACCTGGTCCGAGGGGAAACCTATACCTGCTCTAGGAACACGTAACAGTAACGGGAGAGGCCGCCGATGGACGATCAGCTATCACCTATTTTTTATTCTTTTTTTGGTTTCTTTTTATTGGGAGGCTTTTGGGGCTCAGGCCTCATCTAGTAACAACGTGCAAGTTCTTATCAGTATTTCCTCATGGGCCTTCTGGTGGGGGCCCGAAGACTTTTGCCACTTAGGAGTCTAATGGCAAAGTCCCCAGTGGTTGCGGGTTCTGAGCCTTTCCTTTGGGTTTGGTTTTGGCTGTCTAGGTGACTTGCGTTGCCTGGTCTGGGTGGGAGTCTTGTTTGCCCTCATCGTAACAGGTGCATTGCACGGCCCGCTGGCCCGCTGGCTCTACTCTTTGTGAGTCTGGAGCCACTATAACAACCACACATACACACACACACGTAACCGCGGTCAGCAGACGGCTCGAACCGCGAGCCTTAACCCGACCTGCCCCGCATCGTACCTGTCAGTCAATGCTCGTGCCGTAAGGTGGAAACGGACGCACTGATCGGCTAGCTGATGACGCAGTTGTTGCTCAAGTGCCATTTCGCCGAGGGCCTGCTCCGCCACTGAAGCCAGGGCATCATTTGGCCAGACCGTAAACCAGTCTATAGTTGTGCAGGTAGTCAGTGATGGAAATCGGCGCAGGCGCTCTCGAAAAGCGTCACCGACCGGGCTGAAGCAGAGCACCACACGCAAGTGTTGTCGAACCTGTGAACGCAAAAGCAGCCCTCAAGTGCGACATTTCCTTCTTAGTGTTCCCAATTGCCCGGGTTAGTGAGTAGCCAGACACTGACCTGATTCACGAAAAAGTTGTTGATGTCCGCACGGCTGCCGTCCATTCGAGCTGTTCGGGCGCGTTGGCGCAACGTCTCGCCTATGGCAATCAGCTCAGAAGCATCAAAGAGGTTTGGAACTTCGCCCGTGTTCAAGAGGCTACTGAGCTCCTCGACCTGGAAGAGGGTTAGGGACAACCACATGCGTTTCGGGTAGGCAGCAGGTAGGCACGGGCGACAACCTGCAAACATCTCAAACAATCTCACCCACCATTGTTTCGTCCAATATCTGGCTGTCGCTGAACATGAAGACCGCATTTTTGCCCTTCTCGCCGGCCGTCCGCAGGGCGAGTTTAAGGTCGTCATGCCAGTTTGTCATTCCGTAGGTGCTGCTGACCTCGATAGTGAAAAGCTGGACATGCATGGCACGGGGTCAATCGATTAAATAGGGTTTGAATGCAAGTTCAAACATTTGCATTTCCGATAGCGTACGGGTTGAGGCGCGTGACACCTGGGTGTCAGGTGAGGTTGGCGGCGTACAGGTGGTAATTGCAGACGCCCTCCACCATCTCATGTAGCTGCATCTCTAAGTGCTTGCCACAAGGTGCAATGCTTCGCCGCCCGTATCACGCAACCCCAAGCCTAGACCTACCAGGAAGTCTTCAATGAAAGCTGCTAGCTGCGTCACACTCTGACGACCGCTTCCACCCACACCGACGAGTAACGCATGACCTCCAGGCTGGCGGATGGTACGTGCCACTCGGCAGACGTGTTCCAAGCAGAACTGGAAAAGAACCAAGCTCAGTGGCTTCTTGCTGCCTGCAACACAAAGAAATTAGATAAGATTTCACCATTATGCCATCATCCATGCACCACCCAGACAGGTATCGTGTTTGGTACAATCTGAACGTCATTGTGGTTGCACGTACCTGCATTAAGGTCTGCCAAATACTCGCCGACTACCGCCGTCAACCGCTCGAAGTCCATGACCTCGTCATAGCGGCGTGGCTCCGCGCCGGGGATGAGGAAATCAGCAAACAGAAGGCGGCGGAGCTGGGGGGCACCTACGTGTACCGTGCTCTCGTGGCCTTCATCCGCTAGGCGTGACAGCAGCTGCACGGGTTCCAGAGTCGGTTACACCTTGCTGCCACAGGGCAGTATAGCTTAAGCAGTTGTGCTGGACCTACCAAACTGCACGATAGCACATCGGGCCCATTCTTACCTTATCAAAGCGACTGCCAAAATGGTCCTCGACATTTGCACGTATCTGCTTTGCAATCCAGTTACGATCGGCGTCATCCACCAACCTGTCGTGGTAGACGCGTAGTGCTTCGTGGACCCATAGTCTCTGCAGCCGCTCAGGGTCGTTGTCCAATGCCTCGCCGACGAACGACATACCCTACAGGGGTGTGACCTCCGTTCACAGAACGTAAAAAGTGATGCAAGGGACGACGCTTAACCACTTGCCTGGAAAAGCTTTGAGAGGTCGCGTAGGTTGAACACGTAATGGGACTTCATTGGGGTCGGAAGCAGATTTTCCGAAACTGCAAAATGCAGCTTCAAACTCGCCGCGACGAGTTTGTCCCGCAGCCCAACCACTTCAGACTTGTACCTGGGGTGGATCAAAACCACACAATCTGGAATGACTCCGTTTCATGGACAAGAAAGATGATTCGTCCGCATTGTGGATAATTCTTCTACGCCTTCCACCCTAGTATGTAGGCAACCCTGTCCTTACAGAAGACACACACCCGCAGATACGTACACTTACTTGCACCGGCTGAACCACCAGTCCGTGAGCGCGCCGAAGATTTGCTTCAAGGACGCAGCGTCAAACTCAGTGGCGTGCACCACATGGAAGTGACGCAGGTACCGGTTCGTAACCGGATTCCGCCCTCCGCCCGGGGGTCCCATGGCCGCGAGGAACTGCAGATCCACAAGCTTGCGGAAGCTGCATGACGTGTACAAGTACGCAATACGACTTAGGGTTTTATGACACGGTAATCCACGATCATGTTAATAACCTAGAGGGCAGTGCGCGCGTGTAACAATCAGCATTTCTGCTGTGCCTTCCAAGGCGCACCTGTTATCTCGTCTGTCGTACCACCCTGAGTGGTCCATGGCCTGCCTCAGAAGCTCAATGGGAGGCTGAGCACCGTAACGGTCTAGCTGTGGCATGTTTAAGTCGTCCACAAATATGGCGCAGCGCTTGCCCACAGGCGGTCCGTAAACACCCTTGCGGCGTTTATCTAGTTTACCATCAATGATATCCTGTGGTAATGGAAATGTCAGGTACACGCAGTCCTGAGACAACGGACGATCAGGCGTTCTCTAGGTAAACTGCAACTGCAGTAGCATCACTGAAGCAAAGTAAACACAACTGACCCCCCCTAAGCCAGCGTGGTGAACAGCCTGCATGCGAAATGCCAGCGCGACGTCGCTGCATTGTAGACCTTCAGGCCCACCTGAGTCATGTTCGCACTTGTTTGGGCTGAAAAGTTGAAAACCATATGTACCCATGCAGACCGGTCGAGCTTTGATGCCAGGAAGGACTTGATGTAGACCGACTTTCCAGTGCCGGTTGGCCCAACGAATAACAGCGGCACATAGTTGATGACCTGGAGTTCTAGAAGGTAGCTGTACCGTACGACATCAGCAGTCGTGACAATGATTGTGCTGTATTCGGCCTCAGGGCGTATCGGTTCACTCTTGCGCAAATCCATCCACCCTGAAAGCACGAGCCAGGTGACGGGGTGGGTAAATGACACGGAAAGGTGAAGGCAGCAGGAGGAGAACCCCTGGCGCTTACGGACGTGGAACCTGCTGTCGAATGCCGTTCCAGCAGCAAGCCACACAATAACGAATGCACGTCAAGGAATGCACACGCACATGCATATGCAGTTATGTCTTCATGTTTGCGTGGTAACGGCGAACATTAAAAGTTGCTAGCTAGCAAGTGTGCAACACCATAGGAGTTGCCAGTAGCACCCTTAGCTGATAGCCGCTTATTCCACCACCGGGCCATCTCGCAAAATGTTGAAAACTCCCGCGACCTATCACCCAAATCAAGCCCACGCCCCTGCAGCTGCATTTTTGATGATATACCATGTAACTAGGGTTGCATGCAGAAGTTTACCTTTCCAGGACTCCGTCGCCGTGTCATACACCCAGTCATACACGCTTCCATCGGCTGGCATGGCCTTCTTGACCGGGCAAGCATTGCCTGTGACGTATGCCTTGTATGCCCCAAAGTCTCCGCGCAAAAACTGCCGCAAGCTGTTGCTGAACGCAGACCGACCAGCCAAGTCCACGACCGCTCCAACACTCCAAACAAGCGAAAAGATGAACAGGCATTCTACCGTGACTAAAAGATTCTCAGGCGCCGCACGCTCTGCAGGTCGTGTGCCAGGAGGCGGCGGTGGTGGCTGCAGGTGAGGCAGCAATAAACCTTGGAGAAGGCGGGTCAGACTCCTGACCATGTTAATGTCCTGGACTGCTACCGGCTGCACGCAGTCCTTGCCAACAAGGCGCAAGCAGGGCGGGATGAGCCATTCCAGCAGCATGTTGAGGTGATCCCTACGTGGGCACCAAAGAAAGCAGAGAAAGCACAAAACAATTTGCAGGTATCCAAGAGAGTTGTGGATGGGATATATGAAGGGACTGCCTCAAACTTAAGCTTTGACGGACACCCCCGCACTCGTGCGGCACTTGTAACTTGTAACTTGTAACTTAAGAGGCCCGACATAATTAGCAACTTGCAACAATGCAGTCCCAACCACCCCCCATGCATTCAGGCATCGCCTGTGCCTGGACATATATATGCGTACACGCTGTACATGCAGTTTGCCCACGAGGTCCTCCCTTGCGTACGCAAGGAGAAGCATGACGCAAATGTATATTATCGGAGGCTACTTACTTTATCTCCTGTGTTACAACGGAGGGCAGCGTATTCATCCAGGACTGCACAATCGGTCTCCAGCCTAGGAGGGAAGGCTGCATATAAACCATGCCACACCGTGACACAGTTGCCGGGGATGCCACTGCCAAGTCTTGCACCTCGAAGATCATGTTCATCAAACCCTGCGTAGAGTGCGCGGTACGGGAAGCAACCAATTCAGGTTCCTAGGCACGCAGCCAACTGGTTTAGGAGGCCACGTGCACAAAGACTGACAAGTCACGGAAACAGAAAAGCCATGCTGTAGCGAGACACCTTCGCAACCACAGATAGCCGTACGACGGAACCACCTTGTGATAACGTGCATGCCAGACATTGTAGCGAAATAGGCTGCTGTTGTGGAGTTTAATACGCACTTACCTGCATCGCGATAATTTCACCACTGTTAAGGCACAGCTTCTTGTTGTCGTCCAGTACCGTGTTCATGTTTTCAATCCAAATCGCGTCAACTGGACCATCCAGTACCACCCATTTCCGGTCAGGTGACGTATCACGCGCCGCGGTCCTGCACATTCAGGCCGGCCATACATGGATTGCGCGGGGTCGTGTCGTTAGCAGGTGTTCCACGTTGTCATTTTGACAAGCAGGCTAAACCGGGTATACTGACCGATATTTCAACGGTAGCCGTTCGAAGGTCCCGGTGTGTGCGGACAGGCATGCAGGGGTGCATACCCATCAGAACCACTTAAGTTTCCATGAGGAGCCGATGAATAACCGCATCAGATCTGCAGCTGAGATGCGTTGTCGCAACCCTACTCTGCTCACCTGAAGGCGACTGCGAGGACACCATCCGTCCACTCCTTGGACAGCGGGTCGTCCTGCCCATACAGCTGGCCCATTGTGACAGCCTTCGGGTTGATTGTGAACGTCTTGACCTTCTGCTCGCCATGACCTGCGTGACAGGATAGATTGCAAACCAGTGCGCTATCAGGGCCAACGAGGAAAAGTACACCTGGTACCCTATACTCCACTCCATCTTCCCATGACACACATACATTTCCAAGGTGCTATGTGCAGCCATGCGCAGGCCAGGCTTCGCCAGGCCTATGTTACTACTGGTGCCCGTAGCCATGGCCTCTGAGCCATAATACAAGAGTTGCTACGCGATTTCCAACCATACGGTCAACAGGCCTTTGTGTCTTACAGTACCTGCTGCACACATATCGCCCAAAGCAGCCGCCAGGACACGTATAGCTACGGTCTTCATGCTGAAGGACCGTCCCACGAGCATGAGGCCATGCCGTACGACGATCATCTCGTATAACTGGATTGCTTTTTCGATGAAGGAGGGAAGTGGCTGAAGGTTAAGGGCACGCGCGTTGCGAGTCAGAGCTTCAGTCATCTCGCCGTAGTCAACCGCCGGTAACGAGACCCCTGCAACCCGGACCACGGGAACAGATAAACAAGTCTGTTAACTCCTGCTCAGTGAATGGCTGTAGGATGAGATCCTCTTTGATAATCCTCAGCCCAACCTTCCGAATCAGGCATGCGGCTACCAGCAGGCTGGGCGTTTCTTACCTGGGAACAAATCCGAGAGGATGCCTTTGAATAGAGGCACGTCTTCGTCAAGGAACTTGGGCAAGTTGACCTCCGTAATTGCACGGAGCATCAAGATTGGCTCCCCGTAGGTATCGCCGCTGTGTCCCGCATATCGGCGCTTGAGGTTGCCGGCGGCCCGCAGCACAGCCATGACAGCCCGCATACCTGTCATAAGAATGGCATCGGTAGCACAAATCCTCCCGTGAAAACAGAATTACCAACTTATGATTGAGGCAAAGTTCCTGTGCCTGGAGCAAGCTGAAATGCATACCAATGGGCCAAACTAGCAGCTTACCGTAGTCGTAATGATCTTGGCGGGAAAGCTGCTCAGAGCAGAGACGGTAAGTCTGCACCAGCTTCTGAGCCATGGCACGTGCTTCCAAATAGCCGTACGAGTATAAAATGATCTCGCTGATAAGCGCGTAGTCAGGAACCATCATTGCAACATCCCGGAATAGGGCCTGGAGCGTGGCATATACGGGACAAGGACCGCGGCGTAGAGAAGTCAACCCAAAAAAGTTGCTTCAATGAAGGCCATTTTTTGCCAAAAAGCAGGAAAGCGGTGAAGAGTCGGTCCTTACATGCGCAACCGCTCAATCACAATCCCTAGGGACCCTAAGTACATATTTCCAGCAGCCCTTCGACTTTCCAGCAGTCCCATTCACAAAACTAAGCGACTCACCTTGAGGTTGTCAGGCAGTTCAGACCGACCCGCATAGCCCGGATTCATGGTAATGAAGACGTTGCAGGTCGGCACAAGAACCATGTCTGTACCTTCAAAAACGAACCGCTTCTTTCCCGCAGCTTTTGCTCGCTGGATGGTTAAGACCTGGCACCATACAGATGCACGGCAGGAAGGTTTTGGTGGTAAGGGTATGGGACGGGAATTGTTTCTATGTGGAGTCGGAAACTATTGGTATGAACTAGCTCGCAACAGTAACACCCTGAAACATGCAATGCATGATATGGATCGCGGGACGTTTGGCATTCTCAAGGTCGAAGCATGCACTCGCGCGGTCCCCCCATCCATTAACTCCTAACAAACACCGTTCTAGACTGCACCATCTCGTACACACCAGGGGTGCGCGGTCTTATGCGGTGGTCCATATGCAGCGCGTATCAAGCAAGTAACGGCATATGCAAAACGGATGATCCTTGAAAAGGTCTCTGCAGA
The DNA here is from genome assembly GCF_000143455.1 of Volvox carteri f. nagariensis. Lineage (NCBI taxonomy): Eukaryota > Viridiplantae > Chlorophyta > Chlorophyceae > Chlamydomonadales > Volvocaceae > Volvox > Volvox carteri. Next base: position 466,371 of record NW_003307557.1, read on the forward strand.
CGCTGTGCATAGATCTTACTGGATTACATTATAATTGTAAGGCCATATTTGTACGGCATTCTCGATCTTGAAATCGTCCTCAGCAGATACGCCGGATTTCAGTTCTGTATCCAATACAGCTGTACACAGGGCACGTAGATTAAACCATACCTGCTGCGCCACGACGGACAAGACCTCCAGCTCAATCCGGTTGAACTCATCAAAGCATGCCCATGCACCGCTGGCGGCAAGGCCTTTGAAAAACCGACCCATGGCCTGTAAACAGCACAAACATGTATTAAGCAGTGCACGTCATGCATTGGTAACCCTACAAACAAATGCTAGGAAGCTTAGAGGCTCGAGTCATGCATATAAATGCACCCACCAGGTAATCCAGGCCGTCGGAGCAGTTAAACACCACGCACTGGATGGCCACTGCCTTAGCCAGGTCTTTGGTGGTTTCAGTCTTGCCCGTCCCTACAATCATGCGCCACATGGAGAAAAGCATACATGTATAAAGGTTTTTTCCATAGCGCTGTTACAAACAAAAGCCTAGGTTTGAATGCACGTACGGGAAGTGAGACATTGCTGCGCTACAGCAGTCGAGCTGTCTGGTTCACTCGTAAGCACGTACCGGCAGGGCCTGCAGGGGCACCTCCAAGGTTCATATGATGAGCTCCCAACAGCGTGCGGTAGCACCTGTCCGTCAGCGGTGTGATAACGAGTCTGGAGCTGTTGCCGAGGTACTCGTAGCCATACGTGCACTCCGCGTTCAGCATCCGTACATGCATGGTGTTGTTCTCCCAGTAGTAGCGCAAGCGACTTTGCCAGCTGAAGTCGTCAATACTGGAAACCTGAATCACCGCAACAGGAGGTCACGGCTACTTGCTCATCCGCTCCATACGAAGGACGCAACGGCATAGAGGAAATGCTTAGGTCTGCTACACCCAGTTGTACGCACCTTGTCGTTCACCATTTCGGCGACAACGTCGCGGGCATGTACGTCCAACACGACCAAGGCCCCAATGGTGGCCCGCTCGAGTGGCTTCAGGTGACCACGTACTAGCATGACCTCCTCCATGAGGTCACGCCGGCACTGCTCTCCGTACTCAACCAGCCCAAAGAGGCCGCTTGATGTCAGGGCTTCCACCACGCCCATAGTCCAGTAGGCCTGTGCCACTGCCAGGACCACCTGGCCCGGCCACTCCAAAATCCAGCTGGCCCTCGCAGTAGTTGGATATGCCTGCAGGTCGGCAGATTCACAGCAAAGGGATCTTCCTTACAGCCGTTGAATAAATTTTGTTGGGGTGCGTGTTTACGATCTCCGTTCCTCGGGACGCGGCTTGGGCCCGGTCCGCCAGGATTGAGCGATGTGTCGGATGGTCCCAGATATTTGGGGGGGGATTCATGCCTCCACATCCCTGGATCTGCCCCCCGACGGGAACGGGACACTGTGGAGGCGCTAAGGCCGCCCGGTGTCGCGGGTTGAGTGCAGCCGACCCGCGTGTGCCGGGCCAGTATGGATGAGTAAGAGTAAGCCCCAGCCGGGTGGTAGGCCACGTGTGGGTTAACCCAGCTCTCGCAGCCTTCATCCTAGAGTGCTTCTAAGGTGGTTTCGGTGTCCGTAAGTCATCGGCTGGCCTGATCCAGGTGATTCATGAGGCCCACGTGCCCATCCTAAACAAGTAAGTCTAGGACCGTACGCGGGGTGAGGGTCTTGGTGGTAGGTGGTTAGCGTTCGGGGACAAATGGTTAGGAGTTGCCCATACTTGACCACCCCCTTCTCTGCTACCTCAAAACCTCAGTCCCAGCCCGCACAATCGTACGCCGTGCCTGGGCCGTCCTTCACGAGTCTGGGCAAGGAACTGACACGGCTTGTTTCGGGCTGTATATGCCGTGATACAGGCCCCTTGTGGCCAGACTGGTGTCTGGGGGTAAGATGGCAACTACGAGGAGGCGTTTTGGAGGCACTTTGGATGTATTTGCCAGGATTTGGAACTAACGAACCACGGAGGAGCAATCCTTAATTTTACATAAGTCTTCGTAGCTCTCTGGCTTTAGAGTTGAATACAATAAAAGTTATACATGTAATTTGGCAAAGTCTATAGGACAGAACGGCGTGCCGTACGTACGACATGGTGGGTAAGCACGAGGGTCCCTTCATACGAAGGATCGGCGTTGATCGGCGTGGGATATGATCAAAAGGAACTCTTATCCCATCCATATGATTCAAGGGATGGTTTGATTTTAACGGAGGAATTATTACGGATGGTCTAGAAGTTTCTGTAACCTCTAAAACTTTCATTGTTCGTGCGCGAACACCCAGTACCGACCTTACCTTGATGGCATGCCGCATGACCGTTGCAACGCTGACGCGCATCTGCTCCTCCACTTTAATGAGCCAAAACTCGACACCAGACACCATTTCGCTGCTTGTAATGACAGGGCGGTCGAACGGTATCCTCTCGTCTTCCACACTGATCAAGGCTGTAACCTCCTGCGCCGCGTTAAACTCGAACTCCCTGTCCAGGAATGAAAACCGAGGTTATCCTGGAACATGTCAAGACTGCACTGGGCACAAGAACGCGAAGATTAATACTCCTTAACTCACTTGACAGCCTCGATGATTTTCTTGGCGAACGGCTGTATACGGAGAGGCTCCTTCGCTTCGCTGAGAATTTCGATAAGTTCATCATTTGATAAAAAGAAAAATCGCGGAAAAAGGAGCTTCTTGGATTCCAGGTAGGCCGCCAAAGATCGTTCAACAATGCTGAAAGACATATTGCAGCTCTGCGAGTGCAAAATACGAAAATATGTGAACAACATCAGTGTGCGTGTTCATCCGATTAGCTGTGAATGGGGCCACATGCACCCACCTGCAAGTCGCTTAGCAAATGCTGTGTGTCTGTGAACGAAAGGACCTCTGGGCTCTTCTCCACAGCCCGCATGATAAGCCTGAGCCGCGCGTCCGCAGCCTGGAACTCCCAACGCTCCTGCAGTCAGCGTTACAAAGCGTCGATGGCAGTAATACCGCCAGCCCAAGGCACTTGCAGGGTAATGTAGTAAACATACGCAAGCATGAGCCCCCCACAAGGATCATGCATCAAGGCAATGCCCCCCACAGAAACGCTGTGGGCGCCATAACCCAAAGCCATATTGGCATACTTTGGGCATTTGCTTGGCGATCTCCTCGCTGCCATAGACAGGGCCGAGGAACATCCACTTCTGCTGAGCCACCATCCAGGCATCTATGACATCCTGCGATAAACATGAGCAAAGAGACGAGCACACTTTTACGTGAAATACTACCAGCACCAGCAGCGGAAACTTCGAACATTATTTTTTTGCTCTAACAGGGGAGTATATCTTCGCCCGTGGCAGCTACCCTGCGAAACCCTGCCTTCCCCCGGTATTTCGGGGCACCCTCATCCAGTCACCCTAGTCAACTTCTCAGTGGATAGTTCAGGTTCCGCACCCACCACCAGCATCGAACGGAATCTGCCGGGTCGACAGCGGCCCAACTCCATTCCTGGTCGGCTCGCAGGTTAACTTTATCCCAGGTCACCACCGTCCATCAACTAGGGGCGCAATACCTTCCACCATCGGAAGGATTTTTGACCCTAATTGGTATCGATCCCGGGATCTCCCGGGGGCAATGGTCGCGTCACCAGTAGTGCCAAACCCTATTATTTGCATGAGAACGGTGGTCCATAGCCACCATGCTTCGAAAGCTCTACATACCTGCATGTTGGAGAGCTTCCTCACCCAGCCTTCAATACGTTCCAGGAACGGCGCTGATGCCGGACTGCTGAGCATGGCCTGTGACTTGACCACGTGATCATCCAGGAGCACTTGTGCTTCCTCGACACTGCTGCCCTTGAGGATTGTACCACCTACGGCAACCGTGTGAGGAGTATGAGACATGATCTTCTTTGAACCTTCACTGAACAGATGAAATGCTGTCAGTCCTTGCTGCCAATCATGGAACTCCTAAACCTCACAAATGGACGTAGGTGAGTATAAAACAAGTGATTTGAATAAACTACCGACGCACCCGTATTTTTCCAGGGCACGACTTCAAACTTGACCCCACCCCACTCAGCCACCATGCGGTCCAATGATCGCTCAAGAGCCATCTCCCGGGACGCCGTATCACTCAACTCCTGCAGATCAAAAATGTGTTGGTTGACGAAATCAGCAACTACAGGAAGGCGGCGGGAAAAGTTGCGAACGGTCGGAAGTACTTGCCTGCAGAAGCTCGAGGTGGGACGTTATTCCCAAGAGCAAGAGCTTCTGGAGGTTCAGCTCGCCGTCAGCACCCGGGGATACACGAGTGCCGAGTGCCATGGAAAGGCGCTCCCAGTGTCGTCCACGCATACCTACATAGAAGCATCCAACGTCAATGAGAGAATGGAACTCCGGTCAGTTTCAAAACAATCCCTACCGGGATTGCAGACGGCCATTATAATTGGGACATTCTCCTTAAACTCTTCAAGCCGTGCACGGGTAGTCTCTGCCAGGGTGCGCAGCTCCGGCCGCGGAAGGCTCTTGCTGAGCCGTACCATCTGCAAAGGCAGGGGGCCACACAGTAACGGTTCCATTCCAGCGAAGACGTGCAGTAGCGAGTACACGGCATACAAGAATGTGTGAATGCCACGCGCACCTTCTTGAACCATTCACCAACGTTGTTCTCGACCTCTTCGGCGTTAAGGTCCTTGATAGGGCCAAAAAGCCACTCCTCGTAGCGAAGCCCAAAATCGTTGGTTATGCTGTACAATGATGCATAGGGCTCCAGATCCGTCGACAGTTCCCGAATGGCAGGCCACTCCGTAACCTGAACGGAGCGTAGCCACAAAGGGGATTTATGTCCAAGAGAATGCAGCCATCCTGTGCGTGTGCAACCTGTTGTTTCCCACATACCTCCCAACCAAGAAGCGCCTCGTCCTCGTTAATGCTGCCGGCTGTATCCGAAAGCTGCTGGATGCGCGCCAGGAGCGACTCGCCCTCGTGTGCCAGCTCCGACTGCACGGTGAGGTGAATGCGGTGCACGAAAAGCGGAAACAAATATTGGAATGGTAAGGCGGTAAAATAAACGCAACACGACAACGTGAGATCCATGATCCGTAGGGGAACATGCCAAGCAGACGAATATACACGTGTGCTGTCTAGGTAAGTTCGCTGAAACGGCACACGGAACACAACGTAAACATAATTTCGATGATACGTTGGTAAAAAAACAATTTGGTGCATCTTCTAGATGAGTGCACCTCCCTGGGCATTTCAATCTAACCCTCTTATACAAGCTGCCGCCATTATCGACTGGGACCGATAACGTGCCAGATCCTGTTGACCAAAATCTGACCTACAGCACGAGCTCCAAGGGTAATCTACATCGATTTTTATCAGTATTGGACGCGATCGTAGACAACGTGCCTGCTAGGCATGCATTACATATAGGATGTCGTACAATACGGCACACACCGTTAGTACATATACGCGCTACAGCGCATTCCCAGCATCTCGGTAGGCCTTAATGGGGCCCAGCTGCTATACCGCAGCCTTATAGTCTTGATTCCTTATTGCGCCGGTCGACACTTAGGATCTGCTTACCAAGTCGGTAAACGTGTTGATTTCCTGAAAGACTTGCACGGCAAGGCTGATGTCCGTAAGATCCATGGACATCTTGTCACGAGCGGCGCGGAGTTTGGACTGGAAGGAACGGTCCTCCTCCTTGACTTTCGACCAAGCCCTGAGTAATGTTAGCACAGTAAGGTAGGAATTTCTCAGCTGCGGGAACTTAATGCAGGATTTTAAGGTCGATACGGCCTGTCGTTTTCCCATATGAAAGCCACGATCATTTGACGGGTCAACTGCGCCTCAGTGAGCACCCACGGCAGGAGGCGCTGCGCCACAGCGGCCTTTAGTAATGCATGCATATCGCCGCGCATTTACCGCCCTTCACTTAAAAAAGGCATTACCTAACTAGGCAGGTCCCCGTAAGGAGATGCGGACCGCTCGTATCCCCAAAGAGCATACCTTTCCAACGTTTCAAACATGCGCTTGGGCCACGCCTGTGCGTTCGTTGCAATGTCGATATCTGCCTCCGGGGTAGAGTGACGGTAAGCAAAGCGCACAGCGTCCCGCTCGCGAGAGGTATGAAGCCACGTCATCATTTCCGTCACCTCTTCCTCAGTCGCATACAGTTGAGCCTGTAAAGAGACCACATCAGTTAAAAAGTTGTCAAGACCCACGAACATGTTTAGATAAGTCACGAAGATCCCATTCGTGCTTAAGGTAACAGAACGGTAGGCATGAACCCAATAGCAGGCATCTGTATGGCACCACACCAATAAAACGCACCTTTAACTCCAGCACGCTGCGGACATTAGTACAAACAGCCAGAGCTTTTGCAGATAGCTCCTCACAGCGATGGCAAACACGCCTCGCCACCTCCATGGTCTTGGCCTGCAGCTGATCAAGCAGTGCCTGCTCCCCTGCTGCCGCCTTGGACGCAAGCGCATGCTTGAGTGGTGACGTGTCAACGAGCAACAACCCACCGTACACCTACAGACAAGGTTGCAGAGCGTGCCGTTCGCTAATAATTTTTGCGATCCCACCTTGGTATCTAGGATTCCGCTACAGACCTTCGTCACTATGGACCACCCGCCACGTGACTGGGCGGTCTGTGCACACCCTTCCTCCGCACGTGGTCTCGGTGACTCTGTTCCACATTGGGGCCGTCCTCTGAATTTCCTCCTCTGTCAGGTTATGTTTCGGACATGGGTTGCCGATGCGCTTCATGCGCATGGCCGATTGTGTTTGATGTCTGCGCTGACTGCTGCTTGTTGGTGGTTGCTTATTGGTCGTTGGTGGTTCTTTATTGATTTCGCAAAGCCCGCAATTATCCCATATTACTAGTTGGTGTGCTGTTAAGCAAAGAAATTGACCTGGAGTGCACCTGCGCCTATCCATAGGGAGCGCGTTAGAGCGTCTAGCAGCAGAGTCTGCGTTTTGTTATATAGAGTGCACTTTTATATTACAAGTCCATTTGCACAACTCGGTCTTGTAGTAGTTGGGGCTCGTTCATTCAAAAAACATCTGAGCGACCTTTCGGCCCGCACGATGTGATCCTCGCGGATTCGTACGAGATCTTTCATGCCCCATGCTACCAGGGATATGATGTATGTGATATACGTCACGTCGTAACTCCCTTAAGTCATTCTCCTTTGATGCGTTGCATATAACACCCTCGATGCATTTGAATAACAGACACCCGTTTGTTTGGCACGCAGGACCCCAGCAGAGCCTGCCCGAACTTATATCTGCATCTGGATCGCCAAGACGTACCTGTGTTGGAGCTGCGGTGCTGGCGGCAACTGCTGCCGCTCTGAACGCACCAATCCACTTGTGGTAATGTTCAAGCGGGGTAGAAAGCGGCTCCAGTTGCCTTAATATGGAGGGTATATCCACAGACAGCGCTTCAGCCGCTGTCCCAAACAAAACTGCGACTTCCTCCGCTCGCTCAATTGCTAGGGCCATAGCGGAGCGCACGCGCTCCTTTGCGTCGTCCACTAAGCGGTCATTGATGAGCATTTCCGGATGGCACAGGGGTCCGACTTCGCATCCAGGCTGGTCAACGTCGAAGTCGGCGAACTCCACAATACTCCGGTCAGAGGCGCGTGACGAGACGAAGATGTTTGGAAGCTGCAGAGATGCCGTACAAGGAACGCGCAGTTCGGCCAGCAGGGGCGGCAACCAACAAGCAGCCGAACCAGCACGTACGGCACGCATCTAAACAAAGCTGGGATAGACACTAATGCAAAGTATTAAAGCTCCCACACTGCGTTGTGATCAGGCAACGAACAAGAATGACAACAGGACCGGAAAAAAAGCTCGTTGCCGACGCATAAGCAAGTGCCAAGACGCATTATTGAATAAATTATTCCACGCACCTGGCCCAGGTCCGACACCATGTCCTCGAAGAGCCCGACGACCACATATTCCATTTCTTCAGCCGAGGGAGAGAGCAGGATTCTGTACGTTCCATAGCGAACTTCGGGAGGTTCAGCGTCTGAGGGCTCCTTGGTACGACCTCCGTCGTCATCGCCGTCATCAGAGTCGTCCGCCTCCCGTGGAGGCTTCTCAGGCAGCGGTTCCGGATCAGTATACTCGAGCAGCAGTTGCACGGTCAGGAACGTGCCGTAAGCAAACATCTCGCGGATAGTCCCATACGGCGCCTGAACATCTTCGGCCGTTGCCACTGACGCCTCATATTTCTGCAAGGGCCATCGTTCGTGATATGCCGTACAGCAAGTTACAACTATGCCTACCATTCAGACCATTTCACAATCAGTAGGATGAACGTTTGGTCGCGAACCTAATTTACTTACATCTCACGTTAATCCGTAGATGTCCGTTCTGCTAGTGCCACGAAGAGGTCTTCAGGCACCCACCCAGATTGCACGCGCAACCCGTCTTATTGCGGATTTTTGACGGCAGAAACGTGCTTCAGGATAGGTTAAGTTATAAAATAGCCATTACCTGAAAGTTTTCCAAGGTTTCGGCATACGCGCAAGCGGACCGCTGGAGGAGGTCGTGTACGGAAGCGGCCATCTGCAAGCCTAGCCGCCGCAGCATGCTCCTGTGAGCGTCGCTTATCGGATCCTGCTCCTGCGGCATTAAGAGGAGGTATGTGCTGGGCTTCAACCCCGCCCTCCGGTGTACGTTCGGACACACCTAGCATGACTCCGGACAGAGATATCCATACCTCTGGAGCCGCTAACATTACGACAGGCGGACTAAAAGTGGCAAAGGCTGGTGTAAAGTGGCAAAGGCACACAAACCCTACGGCCCACCCTAGAATTCCTCCACCAGCGAGCAGGAGGATAGCATGCTAGCTTGCAGAAACCCAAGGTTACTGCGCCTATAGGAGGACAATCAGTTTATGCACCAAGCCACGCAACAGCACCGCGCATGCTCGCGTCATGTCGTGAGCACGGCTTCCAAAGTGGGAAAGACTCGCAAGATGGGCAGAGTGGCCCTGTGCTTCCAGCTCGGCTTAACGTGTCAGCGGCTGCCTTACAGTTTGCAACCACCGACATCCAAAGCCATGAGAGTAGCTGGGTCGCATATACACGTGCTTGCATCGCTCAAATTAATTTCGGTACCTACAGTTCCCTACTAAATATAGCAGCGCGTGCTTCGCCCACCTCATATAGCCTGCCGTCGTTAAGGATTGTAGCAAGCGGCCCATCCCGGATGAGAAGCCCAATCGCCTCTATCATCTTCTTTTCAGCGAACTTGAGCACTCTTCGAAGGTGTGCATGCTGCAGTGCCTCGAACTTCCGCAGTGGGAAGGGCAGGGCACCTGCATCCTTAGCATCGAACTCGTTGCCCCCCATGGCCTGCCGATCAAGTGGAGAGCACCAATCCTTGTTAACAAACTCAGCTTTCACTACACCAGAAGACCATATATGTATAGCACGGGATGCTGCTAGCACGCCCGCTACCAACTCTTCATGTGCTCAGGGCATAATCGGTATATGCGTGGCCCCTCCTCGCTGAGAAACGCGTATGGCAGATGCACCAGGGTAACACAGCGCAGCACCTCCGTCCACGACGTCTGCAGCATGTTGTAGCCAACTTCTTTGCTGGAAATGAACGGGCCCATCAGCGCACAAGCTTCGTTCTCAGATAGTGTTACTGTGCTGCAGTAACTGATAGGCCTTACACTTGAGGCCGTGGCGTGTGTCGCTCGGCAAAGTTCATTTCATGCTTTCCAAGCAAGTCATGTACGCGAAACATAACAAGCCCAGGCTGACAAGGCGGGGGTTTCAATGCGTGTTATCGTGGTCCTCGTGTGCAAACGTGTCCATATCTCCCGGTCACTTCTCCACAAGGATTACAATATAGCAGCATGCAAACAGGAGATCCGTAACCGTTCCAGGCAGCAGTGCAGCTGGGCGAGGTCAAGCTGCCCCCCCCCCTCTTTCTGGGGTTTGTTCAACTTGCCTGCTACTACATCTACGGCTTGGCGGGATAGGATGGTCATTATCTGCTGCAAAGAACCTATTCAGGTACCGCCGATGCTCGCAGGACAAGATGATGGCTTCTCGCACCACGGTTGCTCGGATCCATGCATTTTCACAGCTAACCATGAGAGTGGATAGGGCAGCTGTCCATTTTTTTAATACCAAGCACAACAAGATTGTGTACTATATGCAAGCCGTACCTTGAATGCTTCCGACATGGGTGCCATACACCAGAGCGATTGCTCCCCGACGACAGTAGCAAGATCCGACAGCGCCACGAGTGCTGTATGGAGCTCAGAAATTGCACTGAACATGTTCGATCTGCTCCATGCCAAGAGGTCGCCAAAAGCAACTACAGGCTCCTCGGTGCCCTCAGGAACAACGGGGAGCAGCCCATGATGCGGTACGGGTGGATTTAAACGCCGCTCTGGAAGCCGCAGCACCTTCAAACGTCCCTCTTCTAGCGGGTCAAGTCTGCGTGCGGTGCACCGGCACATGGAGATAAGCAGGCCCTTACGACCTTTGGGCGCTTTAAGGTGACACTGCTGGTTCACATGCTAGCGAGTCCTCGTAGCCTTGCAGGCATGGCCAGGAAAAACAGCACGCTACCAGGCATTCACAAGCATGTAATGAAAACGCAGTGGGCAACCATGGTCACCTGCGGTAGTCTAGCACTGCTAGCTTTACAGCCCGCTCGAAGTAGTCAGCTGCATCCTCCAGCAAGTCCGGCGCCAAGCGATTCAGGGTTTCAGCACTAAGACCTTTCACCTGCGCCGCAGGCCACAACAGGTATGGCACGGAACGCCTTGCTTTGCAGTGTTTTATTTCCTGGACTTTGCATCCACATACCGGTTGAGGGGCACCCATTCGACCGAACATACAGAAGTTGAAGATACGCATTCGAGTGATTATTGTCAGCGATGGAGTCAATACACAAGAGCGTGACATCCACCCACCCACACGCAACACAGACCCGCAGGTCGGACGCTTTCTAGGACGACGCCTTTGCGCGGCCTGTTGGTGCTGTTGGCGAAGTGTTTGGCCTACACACGCAACCTCGCGTGCCATTTCACGCGCTTAGGTGGCGCGTACCAGTACCAACGGAAAAAAAGAGGTGCTCAGTCACGAATTTACGGGCGACGAAAAGGCGAGGCTCCCTAGGTTCTAGCGCCAGCGTACAACTATCTACACCAACAAGCTATGAATTCTCGGACCTGCTCCAAAAGCTCTTTTGACGCAATTAAATGCTTAACATAAATGACCTAGGCAATCTGCAGGGAGGAGTCAGTCAGAGGCCTAGGGTGTAGGCTTTACGTGTATAGTGTTCGGTCGGATGGGCTCGGGGTTTAGGATGAGAGTTTTTCTGCCAGCTAGCGGGTGCTACTTGAACCTCAACCTCTTCCACTTTATCGGCCTTTAAGATAACGGATGCTGTGTCTGGTCCTGACGGGCTTCCCAGGACATTGCACCAAAGCACGCGAGGTATCTACGCTAAGCTGGGAAAACTCCTCAGACGGACTGCAAGCGACTATAAGACCCCAAGGGAAACCCCCGGTGTTTGTCAACACCTTCAATAGTGGTCTAGTCGCTAAATCTGTCTACGTTCCCAGGTAGGCTTTCACAATTCTCCTCAGCGTACCTGGAGAGCTGCACGCTGCAAGGCTGTTGCATAGTTGTACGTGTGCAGTACCTCCACCATCGCGAGGCTGTCGATGTAGAAGAACAGGCGGAGCTGTTCCTCCGCCTCCTCGCGTGCCGCCTTGGCGTCAATTAAGCGCCGCTCGAACAATGCGGGGTCTTCCTCCTTTGGTGAAGAACGCACACAAGGAGGTGCAAACCTGAACGATCGTGCTCTGTAACGCGTGGAAAATTCGTTCTCTAGGACGACACTAGCGCCGTTAGGACGCGCCCCATCTTCAAGTCCCTGGACAGGCACGCATCCGATGCGTGTCGGTCCTGTGCGCTATGAGTAACGAGTCGTGGCGCACAGGACTGCCCCAATAATCACATTTGCCGCATCCAGGGCAGCGCCAGGTGGAGCAGTAGCGCGTGCAAGCACCCTTTCGCAGCTCTTGGCATGCATGTGTGCACTGCAGTTGTTTAGTGCATCAGAGGCCGCCGTTGGAGCCGAAACATCTTCGCCACCCTCAAAACTACACGCTGCCCCGATGCAGCGCATGTGATGGCGGCACGAAGTTTGATTTCTCACCTTGAAGCGCAAGTTGAGCCGTTTCACCTTCTTCGTTTTGAATCCCGTGTTAGATGCATTACTGAATGTCACTATAAACAGCCGGTCCGCTTCGTCCCAGCCCACAACGCGGCAGTCAATCCAGATATGTGAATCTGTGGCGACATTATACACGGTCGTCTCCGCCGGCGTTCCCTGAAGGGACCGGGTGCACGGAGACCAAGACTGAGGGAGCGGTACTGCGCAGCAGCGTTCTGCAGATTCGTGGCCACCTAAGGCAGGCGCCTAGTATTGATACCATTCAGCTTGACGAGTATAGCATGCAGGATATCCTTTCAATTGACCTTGACTGGAACCTGGACAGGTTTCCAGGGCACGTGGCCAGTCATGATGGCATTCGCGTGGCCCACCGAAGTGCGGCACTGCATAACATGACGGGATGCTCCTGGCACATGGGCTTCAGGACAATTTGCCAGTTGTGCCAAGATATTAAACCGAGGCCAGGCGCTTTCATGGCCAACATAGCGCAAACTTGTTGCTCGTTGTCTCCCCTGCCAAAATGTTGCCCCGCAATCTTCCTCCTTGACCAGGGGCGTCACGACATCTTCCCAAGCATTGCAAGAGCGCTTGCTTACCCCCTCAGCCGCGCCGAGTTTCACCCACTCCGCAGGGGTGTGCTTCTCATACTCGATGTTATCAAAAAGCTCGAGCGGCATGTAACTCATGTGCTTGCGTGCTGCCGTGTGGATGCCATCAGCCTCCGGCACACCATCCTGAACCTCCGGATCGTCTACCTCACGCCACGCCGGATGCGGCAGTGGCCCCAGTGCGTTAGGCGATATACCACCTGGCGAAAGGATCTCCAAGGTACGCGGTGACAAACCACGTGCCCAAGGAGAAAGGTTATTGGCAATGCGCTCTGACGGCGTTGGAGTGTTGATGTCATTGGTATACGGCGCGCGGGGCTTGCGCGCGTACGTGGTCGCGACACCGGAGATCGCTGTGGAATGCCGCGGGACAGTGTACTTGCGGAGGGAGGCCGACGCAGCACGAAGATGCTGCACGGCTCCCGCTGCCGCATTGTCCGACGTGGTTTCTACAAGGCCAGCGCGCTTACTCGTCCACGGCCGCAGAGCCGCTGACGCCATACCGCCGCTACCTGCAGCCACGCTGCTGCCACGACCAGATGGTCCTCCTTTACTGCTACCCTGCTGCTGACCTTTGTTAACTGGGTAAGCGCTCCCGGGCCTGCTCCTGAATGCCAGCTCGTTGGCAAAGCGTTCATCCTCACCAACATCCTGGATGAAAGCCGCAAGGTCGCTGGGAAGAGCACTGGTGGGTCTCCCTGCTGCTGCCCTCCGAGCCACCGTCGCGGCGGCAGCAGCGGCCAAAGCTCCGCTAGGGCCAGCAGACCCGTAGCCCGCCTCAACCGTGTACGTGCTAGGTGACGGGATGCGGGGAAGCCTAGTTCCCCCTCCGCTAACAAAAGCCGCATCTGTCCCCGTGGAGGCTGCACCGGGCGAAAGGCTGCGCATAGATTTCGCTGAGCTGCCAGAAGTCACTGAAGTCACATCCAAGCCTGCTGCTGCTGACCCGGCGGCTACGGTGTGCGCCACGGTGATGCGGGAGTGCAGGCCCAAGTCAAGCGCTGACGTGGGCCGAACCCTGAGGCACAAATCGGAGTTCACAAAGAATGAAAGAGTTTGCGCTACAGCTTACGTAGGAAGCTAGGGACGACCCTACTGCTATAGCTCCCCTAGCGGAGACTCAAAACATCTGATATGGGCCCCGCCGAGCGTGAAGTCCATTGTTAGGGACCCCTGCAATCAGGAACGGAGGGCAATCACTTCCGGCCTTGCTACTTCAGCACTTACTCGGCTGGATGTCGTGGCTTGCCGGGGCTTACGGGACGGGTTTGCTTTGTGAGCAGCCAATCCTGTCCGGGGTTGTTCAGCACTTCCACAAACTCCGCGGGCCGATCCTTGCCACCTGGTCGAGAAAACATAGACGCAATGTGGGGCATCACGAAGGACATGCAACTGGAATCGGAAAGCTTTTTGGGGGAATGGGTCCTTACCAGGTGGAGGCCGGCTAAGCACGCTGCTGGGTGTTGGCCTGGAGAATGCCCCTGGGCCAGCAGCTTTCTTTGCTGTTGGCGGCCGCGCCGTCGGCGGAATGACATACGTGGGAGCTGGCGCTGCTGCTACGCCTTGAGGGGGAAGGTCCGGTGGGTGCGTGGTGCGAAGGACCTGAAGCGGCGGACCGGGTTTGGGCGCAGATGCCGGTAAGGATGCCACATGGGAAGTTCGGCCACGCCGAAACTTTACCATCGTTTGTCCGGGAGCCCATGCTGCTCCCCTGTGCAGGTCGCAACGTGTGCGGCGGCTCAGCCCTGTCCCCAGCACTGACCCTAAAAGCATATGAAGCTTTGTGCACCGAGCCCCTCCAGTACTCGTAGCAAGGCAGCGCAACGGCCCATGCTTGTTTCCATCGGGCACGGTCAGACCGACCATGGGTGTTTCCGCCAGAGCGAGTAGCTAATACACACCGAGGATGCGCGACGACCTCAACGCAGTTCGCTATGCATTAACCTTACAACTGCGCCACCTCATGTGTCCAGCGTGATACCCCATGTCCTCCTGTGCACTGGTGGCCTGCCTGCTTTGGCGACGGCAAAGCCTTTCTATCGTCGTTCCCTCCGCCCTACCATCCTGAGATGTCCCCAAGATAGTACCTCAGGAATAAAGACGCATTCCGATGAGCGCAGCCGTTGAGCTGCACGGAATTCATCCTTGAACAGCCCCACGCTAGCTGGATTCTGCCGCAAGGCCTGCGACATCAAGCCACCGCGTACTGAGGCCAGGACCGAGCGATGCCGAAAGCTGCTAAATGCAAAACGACGTACATTTGGAAGGATAGCATCTGGAACTGGCTCCACCCTATCCGCCAAAGATACGTTTGAAGACGACGCCATGCTTCTAAGTCCAACGAGGGGATCGAGCACCCCTGTAGGCGTTGGTTAACTCATCGCTATGTCCATATAATTAGCAGACGGTGGACACCGTTCTCCTGGCCAGGAAAAAAGTCAACCTGCTGACAAAAGCATTCAGCTCCAAGAACTTTAACTATGCCTCCAATAATACATTTTTCAAGTATAAGCTACTTGCAAGCAGTGAACATGGCTATTCAGGCGAAACCGCGGTCCGCTACAACTCACAATACAAAAGCCGTAACATAGCTGTCTAAACTAGGGAAACCTATATCCGTTGTTATCCCTTTTCGTAGATAGGAGTGATCCTTTTCGCCAGTAATTTGCCAAGGCACTCTCCAAGGCCAACTAACTCAACCGGAGGTCGGCCGACGCTTGGGACGCTTGGCAACGTTTGTGGAGGGAGGCAACGCCCGTCAATATAACCTATGGATTACTTTGGCTTCCTTGCTAAGGTCTTGCAAGTTTAAGCTCGGGTACATTGCCCTGACTACATGCCGGAGCTGCCGTACATCGATATAAACCAACCACCAAAAGCAATTAGAGCACTTACCTGTCGGATTTCATTTTTAAGCTTTCAACACGACCGAGCCATGTTTGCCAAATATTTGCGATTCCCGGTGTGATACCCTGGGCTTGTAAAACTAAACAGATAGTAGAAAACCATGACAGGTTGTACTAATTTCGTTGCTAGGCTCCAAACCTGTGCACAGCGCGCTGTTAAGCTCCTTAGATAAGCATGACTTCCTGCTTGCTCAACTGCTTCCAGAACGCAATACTGCTTCATTTGAGGCCCCTGTCAGGTGTAGGCATGATTTGGCATGAACTTCATGCCACGAATTGAATTCGTTGCTTTTATCCACAATCTTTCCCTGTACACAGATAGAAGCCTTCCTTGGAGATGATTTGCCACCGTGATGGCTGCGGTGGGGTATCATGGCAGTGTGGTCTGTCCGGTTTGGACGGGTTTCGAAGTAACGCACACACACACACACACACACACACACACACACACACACACACACACACACACACACACACACACACACACACACACACACACACATAGAGGCGCACAAGGCATGTGCGCACGAAGGACTATTTTAGACACTTATGCAGACGTGCGTTGACGCGGGACTAGTTTAGACACTCATGCAGAAACATATTTACAGTTGTGTTGTGTACTGAACAGGATGCGTGTACGGGTGTTCCTTGTCGGCGGTGCGCGATGCGTCGCAATCAGTCATGCGCTTCCAAGCGGAGCATATTGGTGGCGTTTTTTCGCGGCCCTTGTGGGTAGTTATGTTTGTGATGATGAACGTCCATCGCAGCCCACACTCCTGGTGCTGGTGGTGAGGGCCCAAGCACCAGCGGGGGCCATACAGCGGTTCGAAAGCTTCACATGGGCAGTGCAGCTACACCCCGCGAACATATATTTTTTGCATAAAAGCGTATTTTCCACACATCCACCAGCACATAGTTGTTACATAAAAGCGAAAAGTCCACAAAATGAAGGAGGTCGCTCAGGGCGTCACAGCGGATCTCACAGCGGACACCCCACACCGGAGCTACGGTGATGCCCAGGGACCGGTTGGTGTGGTCGTCTTACGGGTTACCGAGATGTCATGAGAGTGTAATGAGGCGCCATGTTACGCAGGGCTGCAGGCCCTCGGGGCTGGCCAGGCGGTACTGATGGACAGTACATGTGTCGCAAACAACACTGCCGTTAATTAATCTGCTGCCGTACAACTAGCTGGTTCCAAGATGCTCAGAGCTGGGTCGTACATGTACTGTAGCAGGAGAAATGGAGTTGCAGGGGTTGGCAAGCGCTGCGCTCCTGCATTCTCCCCCCCCCCCACACACACATGGGTAGGGGAACGCTACGCTCTGAAGCACATTGCAGTGCATAGTGCTACCTAGGACCCTGGGTAAGTAAACCTGGTTTGCAGTAAGCTGATGCCCCCACGCGTGGCTAACGCCGGCGCCAGGTAAGGCGTCAGCGCGTTCATTGCGACTTTAGCCGTACATATCTGGTTAGGTTCATCCTAGTGTGTGTTTTCTATCCGGTGCACAACCGTGAATTGCACCTCCGTCCAGACTACACGCAGTCGGGTTGCACCCAGTAACATAGACGGCGAGCTGCATCAAGCGAGCAGCGGGCCACGCGACAGACAGCCGCGGTCCACGTGCCCCTTGCTGCTGGAAATTGCTGTACCACTGTGTTAGCTGCCTGCTAAAAGTCTGCTACTGCTGGTACATGTCGCCGGCTTCAAAACTACGTCAGCATGCGATAGCACGGCAACTGAAATTGCGGAGTCCATTGCAGGCGCTACACAAATCCGACAATGTACACACATCCAAGTTCAGTTTTACAACTTTCAACTTGGGAACCCCAGGTCGGATGCATGAGAGCGGGATGCTGACCGGCCAGCGCTCAACTGTCAGGGGGTACGGAGGAAATGGGCTGCACGTTCACCTTCAGTTCGAATCGTGGATGCCAATGTGTTTCTGTGCCTCGGAGTCAGGCCACTGCACACCACTAACCTGGTTTCAACGGCCGATCCTTCATTCCTGTCCGTATAACACAATTGGACCAGTGCCAGGACGACAGCGTACGAACACGCCAGAAGCGAAATGTAATTGACAGGTTCACCTAATGGTGATCACGACCGCACGGCATTACCGTGCCAAACTCGTTACAGCGGGTCAGGGAAATACAGACGCACGCTGTGGCATGGACTTTCTTACACACATAATTAACGTCGATCCCTGACCAAGCAAAGGAACTCCTGATGGGGCATCGGAACAGCTTCCCATTACAATTATCCTCGTAAAGGAGGGCTGCCATTCCGACGCGATCCGTACTCTCAAGCCGTACGGGTTCCAGTCCGCTTCCCCAAAAGGCACTTCTGTTCATGGAGTGGATGCGGCTCGTTACTCACGGCTTGGCTGCTGCTGCAGTCGCCGCAGCAGCAGCGGCCATGCGCTCCATGAACTCCTTATTGATGTCATAGCAGGCATCCCGCTCAGTTCCGTCCATCACAGCGATCTCAATGCCGGCGCGTTGCAGAGTTGCAATGCCTTCTGAGGCGACGAGGGGGTTAGGATCACCGACGCCGACAACCACCTGCAGGGAGATGGCCATGCACCTGGTGTATGTCACACGAAAGCCAAATAAGACCCGAGAGATGCGCCGACAGGCAGCTGCGCGGTGACTTGTTAATTAAACGCATCGGGCAACAGCAGCATTGTGAAGGAATCTCGCCTTGCAAATGTCGTAGATCGCAATGCAGCACCTGTGCACTAGTCAGTCAAATTCCTGCCATGGTACTTAAGGTGCACATATTTTTCGCTGTCGGGTGGCCTTAAGCTCGTGCACACGCACCCGTGCCACGCGCGCATCAACCAAGGCCCTGCTGCATGGCGGTGTCCGGCCGTGGTGGTTGCATGGCTCCAGAGTGACGTAGGCTGTTGCCCCTTCAGCTTGGTTTCCTGCAAAGGAATCCATATTGAGGACGGGCAGGAAGCACTGAGCAAACCAAGGTAAACACCTTTAGGTGTAATTTCCGTAGGGCGCATACTTATTTTTGTCACCTGCTCCACGAAGAGCATACACTTCCGCATGGGGCTTGCCCGCTTGTGGGTGGTAACCCTCGCCGACAACCTGAGGACGCCACGCAGAATCACAGGACCGCATGATGCTCTCTTAGATGGGAACGTCAGCTGGATTGAGGGTGCGCTGGCCGGGATGGTTTGTGTGTTGCAGCTGGGGTACGAGCAATGGGACCCCGACACATACCCGGCCGTCCTTCACAATAACACAGCCCACGGCTGGATTGGGGTACGTCTTCCCCTCTGCTCTCCTTGCAAGCGAAAGTGCGCGACGGATGTATTCCCGGTCCTCATCTGTCACTGCACACACACACATCCATTATATCACAAGTTAAAAGGCTGCACACCCGTCGTTGAGCCATACAGACCTATCCCAGTCATATTAGCTAGACGACAGCAGGTGCGGGGCTTCCGCGAACATGGTCGAAATGGTGAATTAGTGAATCTGCTGTACGTTTGCATGCTGCGCAATGTTATGCTATCAGACCAAGATTTCTACTACTGTATATAGAACAGTGTACAATTGAATATAATAAGCTGCTATATGACCGGATGTAATCATAAAGTACTACGTTGGCCCTGCGCCTTACCTCATTCCACCATCTTCCGGCACCCTCTAGACTCCAGGAAGTTTGGATATAATTAGTAAAATGAAACAACACAGCTTGAAGCGCAGATTCATGAGAAGCCATTGTATTCGTTGACGCATCCAAGCTGTCTGTCACTACCTTTATGTCAAGTCCTGTGGATGCGTCTTAGCTGCATTTCATAGGAGAGGATTTCCCCATTGTTACGGAAATTGAGAGTTGTCCTAAGCAGCTAAGGCGAAATGGGTGACGGGGAGAAAGTCTTCCTTTATGTCTATGACTTGACAAATGGACTCGCACGGAGTCTGTCACCGATGCTACTTGGTCAACAGGCAGGTGCCCTACTTGGGCCATGCAAAAACGCCAACTTTCTGCAACTCGCACACGTTTGACGCTTCATGCGGAACCCCAGATTGATGCGATCTATCACACCGGCGTGGTAGTCGGCGGTATTGAGTACTTTTTTGGAGGCGGTGTACAACGTTGCATCGCTGGACAGACCCCGTTCGGGGCTCCCCTACGTACTGTGGAGCTTGGGTGGGTGGTGGGTGAAAGCGACTGTAATGCATCCGTTGGCGCACTCTCACGTCGTCCGCATTTTGGCGCTGCGCGGTACACGTGCATCCACTTCACGCGTGGCCCAACCAAGTCTTCACCCCTCCTTTGCCAGCCTTCGCGGCACTCATGTGACCGCCAACGGGGGATGGCGAGCATGGCCTGAGTGACAGATGCCTGATAATCTTGTTATACTCTTAACTTGCGGTCTTGGACTGTATGCAGAGTCACCCATATACCTAAGGACGTGCGGGAAGAGTTGCTTGCGGACTTGAGTACACGTTATAAACCACAAGATTACAACCTTATCACTAAGAACTGCAACCACTTCTCCAGTGCCTGGGCGGAGCTGCTCACCGGAAACCCCATTCCGGTCAGTGACACTGGCGCCGCACACTGGCGGCTTTGGGATCAAAACGTAGGGGTACTTGCGTTCTTAGCAGCCTTACAACATACACCGTGTTGCTTGCCTCAGATTTAGGCGAGTAGGTCTATGGGTCTATGCGGCATTCCACTCAGCAGATTGTACCATAGGGATGCTGGATCGCATGCAAGCAAAGGAGTGTATTGTTGGATCATGTATTACGCGGGCATGTGTCTGCAGTCCTCTGGCAGGTCCTGGTGCCATGCATAAGTTTTACATGTTCCTCCGGACATGTTGTTCTGCATTGTAGGACGAGTATGTCGGCCAAGCCCAGCGGATTTTGCAATCGCCCATTGGGCAGATGCTGCTGCCCATAATGGAGCAAATGGAACAGCAGTACGGCAACGTGACAGCGGCTGGCTTCCAGCAACCACCAACAGGCGGTCGGTAGGGGTGTGAAGCACATCCTTCACCTTGTGGCCAAGGCCGCGTGCGGCCCTTGCGGCTCTAGGCACGTAGGTCCAAGGCAAGAGGAACGTTAACACCATTTACAGGAGCGTCTTCATTCATTCAGTAGTATTCCAGTCTCCATCGGACCTGTGCTGCCAGGGGCAGATAGCCTCTGCCCTCTCGTATGACTGCGGTGCTCCCAAATTGCCGAGTTGTACTAGTGGTAGTGGTATAATGCGTCGTGTGCAGTTATACTTAACACCGTGGCTACCCATCGCAGGCAGGATAACGACACAAATTTTAGCCGCCGCTTTGTGTGCGCGTGCCAAGGCAACGCTTGGTGGCGGTTGTGGAACGGTTCCGGATAGTTTCGGTTGTGGAATGGTTTCCGTTTCTAACTGGGCGGCACAATCGACGGGTAGGTGATGAGACTTGCTAAGAGCCGGACAGGTTCTGAACATTGAACAGGTGTTCAGACACATCTACTTGCCGCAACTTTGAGGACATGGCCGGCTGTGGAGGCGCGATGCATTCGCACCCGGATTGGCGCAGTAACATGTAGCAGCAGCTTGCGGCACCTGGACCGGTGCCACACGCTGGCGCGAGGTACTGCGAGGCACTTGCACTTCCGCCTTGAAATCTTCAAACATATCGGACGATGTTGGGTATATGAAGGATGGAAACCTCGATTTTGTGGTAACTGTGGTTTTGGGGGTGTTTGTGGCCAATCATTCGGTCATTCGAAGATTTCAATTTCTTCCATTGCCGGAAATCAGCTATGGCTCCCTCCCTATCACTGATGGTGGTATATATGGGTTCGCCTCTGCATACCCTTTAAAAACGCGCGTGACACTATGTTCGTAAATGCACGGCTAAGCAATGCACTCGGCGCAACCCATGACAGTGAACAACGTAAGCACTCTGCAGGTTTCAGCCTCTCCACCCACATGACGTATCACCTTACCGGTTACTTCCTTCCTATCGAGCCGATGAAAAGCAAAATGTACAAAACGATTAGGGGTCATCACCTCCGTTACCTCAAAAAGCCGAAAAAAGCTCGTTACTGTCACTCCGTGTTATTACTGAACGAGAGTGAACATGGCCATACATGCAGAATTTGCCCAATATTATTGAGTAACCCTGCTTAACTGCACAGCTTCTGTTTCCTTCCCTGGCCGAATCCACATCACAAGCACCAACATAATATACACCTCCAGCCGCCAGTTCAGCCATCTATCTGCTGCTGAATATCGCCATGGCCTCCTCTTCAACCTCCAGTTAATGGCGCTGAATTCGCTCCTCTAGAGGTTCAAATCAGATATTCTTCCGCACATCGGCATTCTTACCAGAGAATCGAGGTTATCTCAAATGTACCCGTTTCGCGCTTAAAGCTACTGCATCCCGCCTCCTGACAGCTAACACTCCCTATCATTGGTGCCATCCAGCGATATGCCACCAGCACGGCCTCCTGCATTTACAACCTCATGACATGGTATCGCATATTTGCCTGACACTCTCTCAGCTATCAACCCTCGCCTTTCCCGCTCGCCAGTCTCGTATCTGACGCGCGTGCGAGCGCTTTCGACAGCGACCCTTGCGACAGCTTGCGGAGGTGTATGAGTGCTGCGACTCCGTCCCTCATTAGTAGGTTCACAACGCCCTCCGCACTATGTGACAGTGCACGAAGCGCGGCCCCGGCACGGTCGGCCGCGCTCCAAGCCGGCACATGCCCCTCAATGAGGTCGGCCGCACACTGAGGCTTACACGACTGCGCCTGCATCACGGCTCGGCTGGCAGCCCAGGCGGCGTGGTGGCCGGGGTCATTGAGACCCCGTGAAAGGGCCAACATGTACCCTGTTGCAAAGGTGTCGCCGGCGCCGTTAGTGTCCCGTACCTTATCCACCTGCACAGGGCCCGAAATACACACAAGTAGGAGCGGATGGCAAACGTGTTGCGGGTCCACCTAAGGAGGTGCCAGCTAGGCGGGCTGTTACGGTAGTCCAGGACGACCACGGGTGTCCCCGGGTCACGAGTTAAGGGACAGTGTGGTCTTAATGCGCTCCGAGCTGTCTTACAAACATGCAAACAAGCATGTACGCAATAAAATCGAGCCGCAGTGGATGACATGTACAAGCCAAGAGCTGAAACAGGGATCGGCAACATACGGGGCTGTGATATGTAGAAAGGGAAGGACTGCGGCAGGTTGGATGCTCCTGATGCTCCTGAGCGGCAACTCAGCCAACTGAGCATGTACCCCGATAAGCTTTTGGCAAGGGGTGACGCATTTCACCGCCAACGTCTTTTGCTTTTGACATGGGGTTCACCTGGTGGTTATCATCCCATCCTCACCCGCCCGCAGCCCTTACCGGGACAATATCGATGGTATGCACACCGGTGTCGTTGTACTCGGTGGCACCCTGGCTACCCCGTGTTATGATCACACGCTCGGCACGGCTCACCACCAGGCCCAACCAGTCTTCACTCCAAGGGTCCGTTTCCACGTCCGATAGGAACAGTGAAACTCGCTGCCATCGCCCCAAACCGGCCTGCATTGCATTATAACCCCAAAGCACAGCTATCTGTGCTCCGGCAGGCAGGGCCCAGTGTGATCCTAGATGCATCCCGAGGTGGCGTTGGTGTCTCATGGGACCAAACCCGAGTCCCCATTCGTGTGGCGGCGAAGGCGGATGCTGAGATCCCCGCACGGCCCTTCACGAATGGTTCAAACGAGCCCATAGATAGCGACAGCCCATACAGCTTCCCAAAATCATTAAATCACGGAGCGCGCACCAGCACGTACGGTCCCCCCCTCCCACAGCTACGCACCAGCAGCTGCGGCGATGGCGTCAGCAGCGGTAGAACGCGGCCGTCTGGCCCGAGGCGGCGCTGATAGCCCTGCGCCATGAGCCCAATGTGCTGTCTGCCGCGGTAAAGCTGGTCCCACAGCCCTACGTGGCAGTGCAAGTAATGCCAGGAGCAACATGGGGTGGGTCACACACATGGCGTGGTCTGAGAGGGGGAGCTGAAGAACGAGGCAGGCCAACGGCAGGCAAGGCTGCCAGCTCAGCTCAGCTCAGCTCAGCTCAGCTATCCAGGAAGTCATTATGGCTAGCTGCTGAGATGTGGAGTTGAGATCACAGTCGATGGATCGAGATTCGCACGCTGGATTGGTGGCGATTGCTGAACCCTCTATCTCTGCGGATGTTCGGGTGAATGGATGAGGAGGGATCCTAGAAGGCAAGATCAACCGCCTTGGACTTCCAGTTCGTATGGCGTAGTACAGAAGCCTCCCACTCTGTAACAATTCAATTCAAAATAAGAAGTCATCACAACCCCTCTGTCGCAGAAGAAACTCATTGGTGGCGGCGCTGCCTTACACCCGTACCATCATACTCGAGGAAAGAGGCGGCATCCAGCTCATGCTGAGTCAGCGGTCCTAAAATGACCGTGCGTGCACGTTGACAGTGCCGCGGCACATGGGACCTGGACAGCGTGACGTTGGGGTTGGCTGTCACTCGCAATTTCCTCTGATGCCCTGGAGCAGCGGGGAAACGGCACACGGTTGCGGCGTAGCGTAGTGTAGCGGCGCACATTGACTAATGAGTCAGCCTGCTGCAACGTCCGTCATCCTTGGGTGCGGATGTCTGGGTCCAAGGTCCGCCAGGTCCCGCTTCCGATGCCTTAGAGAGGCTGTTCGACACGCTTCTGAGGAATAGATGCCCCACCCTACGTGCGTCGGATATAGCAATGGATTGTTTGGGGTGCATTGTGAGGCGACTCATGTACATTCCCCTAAACCCCTTAACAAGGGGGGGCCCCAGCACGTCTTGTGGCGTGGGGTCCCACTGCTAGCGCCTGCAACCTCCATCTACTGTCCACAGCAGACCCCCCCCCTGCTGCACCAAGATTACCAAGGAGCCGACTACCGGCGGAGGGGGACGTACCAAACCAGGTGTAAGTGTGCTCAAATGTCAATGTTGACGCTGCGGGCACAACGTGGAGTTCGTGGCCCTCAAACACCGATAGGTCAGCATCCGGACCAGCCACTGTGCAGGCGGCCGACAGGGCGTCACAATGGGTGAGATCAAGCAGCTCGTCGTGCCACAGTTTATGCTGTGGGATTTGCAGCAATCTGACCCTTGAGGTGAAACTGGTGCAGCCTCCCTGTCCCTGGGTCGCCCGGGTATTTAAGCAGTTAACCCCGTACAAGATACCTGTAACAACGCAAGCTTTAATTCCATACGCTCGTACAGCTGCTGCTGCATAGGATACAGCCCCTCCCTGCGGCAGGAAAGCTGGAGATGACCACTTGATGGCCGACAGAGAGCGAAGCCCACTCCCACCACCTACCGCTGGCCGCGAGCCATCATCCACAACATCTATTGTGACCGTTCCAACAAGCAGGAGGTCCGGTCTGCAGAAATCCGGATAGGTGAAGTCCTCTAGCAAAGAGCTTTCAGTGCAAAGCTGCCCCGTCTTACCTACTAATTTCCAAAACCATGTAAAATATAAATGCTAATAAAGATACCAAGATTACAGCGACAGACCTCATCCTAAAGCGCATCTCGCAACACCTCAACTAATGGATGCGCATAGCTAACATGTAAAAATGCGACGAAATCCCAACATTCTGGCCTGCTGCATTAGGCACAAATTATTACTGGGAGGTAGACTTTTTGTGGGCGACTCGACAAGCATCAAAGCATGCCGTACAATACATCGTTCGCAGAGTCATCATCAGACTTCAACAGTCCAGGACGACATGCAAAGCCAGCAGCATGAGCCGAAGACGCTCTTCCTAATCTGTTCGGCATGACCTAGGCAACCTAAGTAGGTTATCCTAACACGACGTTAACCATCATTCGAGGTGTTGGGCTTTTCATCACACTGCTTATGTATGCTAAGAAACAGGGGTCTGTAGAGTGATCCAAGATACGAGAAGCGGAAGAAAAGTACAAGGCGTTCTCACCTTTCGACTGACAGACCGTAACAGGCATTGGATGTGCAAAGCTGCACAGAGATTACACCGTCTTTCCAGAAGCACAGAATAAGTAACATATATTACCTTCACTTCATGTGATTAGGACTGATAACCCTACATTGTCAAGCTTGACATAGGGCTAATCATATGGACGCCTCCATTTTATTATCTCAATAAACAATTGATAGAGCTTCCATACGGTGGGAGGATCGGTACTAATGAGCTGCGGGTAGCAAAGGCAATCGTTGCGGTGGCAGTTGCACCTTGTCGTTGCTGGCTTGCTTATGCCTTCTTTGGGATGGCTAACAACCTAAACACCAATATTTGGATGTTTTGTAACCTAAAAGCTCAAAAAATCTATCGAGGTTTTCAGGGAGCGTATGGGACGCCAGCACGTGCTCTTGGGACGCATCGTGTTCGTGGCCATAGCGATACAACAAGGCTAACTTAGGAGGAGCCGCATTTTGTTTATGGCATTCGTCAAAGGCATACTGTGATAAGTTATTCGGACATGTGCTCGGGCGCTCGAGGCCTGTACGGACACGTACGCAACAGGAAAAGTTAATACGCTTGAAGCACGAATACTTTCCACGTTAGATACGGTTAACGCGTGCAATAAGCAATAACTCATGATTGATGTCAGAAATGTGACGCAACCCCTTCCCTGTTGCGAGGCTGATGCTTTCCGAACTCGGAAGGGGTTTTAACAAAGAGTCGGTTGGTTTTCGTTAGTGTCGTTAAGCCGAAGCTTGGTGCCTTGCGCCTAGAGGCGCACATAACCTCAAGAAATTCTCTGTAAGATTTAGTTTTCTCTAGAAGTCTCGGTCCAGGCCATGTGCAGGTTGACGATAGCTACCGTAACGGTGTATCCGTCTGCTGTTCAAGTGAGAGCATATTGCAAACTAGCCCCCTCGAGAAGTCCTATTCCATATATGAGTTTTTTTTCTTGGAACCAGTATAAGACATTGCAGTTTTGCTTCCTCGAGGTTTACCTTTTTAGGAGCAATTAATTGTGGGATGTCGGCTGCTCTGATAATTATCAATTAAGGCATCAATTGGGGCCCCGCTGCGCAGCCCCTCTTGCACGCTAAAGTGATTATCGCCTGCCTGGTTGCCCTGCGGATAACGGTACCTCGCGCCGCGAGTCAGGCGGGGATGTAGGAGCGGCTTCGGCACGTTTCATTGATGATGCACACGACATCGAATGCCGCCTGCGCCTTCCCGCGCGGTGGGCCGTAGGCCTAGGGGATCAGAGTGGGTCACTGCTGGTTGGGGACGAGCCCACCCACCCGCTTTTCGTCGATGATGCATCCCTAATGGCAACCGGGCACTAGCGAGCGCAGCAGTGCCCGCTCCGCTCTGGCTAGATCATTACTTCTCAGGCGACTGGCATGGCGGCAAATACTGCAAATACTTGTAAAACAATCATCCTTGGGGGAACATAGCGCGAGTGCAATTAGGTCATGGAGGCAACAGCTGCTGTGTGTTCGTTGGATAGTACCAGGCTGCGTGGATTGACCGGGAGTGACTCTACACCTGACCTCGGGGGCTGCACTACGGGCCGGGACAGCACTTCACTGCCTGCACGAAGCAGCAGCTGTTAGCCGCGGGGAAGCGAGTCACATTCGACCTCACCGCAATGTGCCGCAGTAATGAGGCTACTGCGCCTAAGCTTTGCATGGGCCTTTGAACACCCCTTGTCATTCCCGTCTTATCGTACGGGATGCAATGTAAGCTTTGAAAGCGCTATGACTAGCCCTATGGTCGAGGAACAGCGTGCATTCATGCGATCTGTGGTAGGCGCGCGAAACCCCACACCATAATCAGTCTCTACCGTGACCCGTCTCAGCGGCCACTGCAGGCCCACGGGGCCAACCTACTTCTTAGATATTGAACCCCGTGGTGGAGAGGCCCGGCGGGACAATAATGTGCCATGGAGCGTTCGTTTCAGACCTTGGGCTTGGGCTTTAGGGTACCACTGATTGTTGGTCGGAAAAGGTACTTGCCATTCTGACCAGCATGGCAGCGTTAGCACCTGTGAGGGCCTACAGGGCGGGAATTTGGTTTCTCAATGCTGTTGCAGCTTTTGCCTGTCGGTAATATTCTCAAGGAGTTCCCCATGCGGCTCGATGCGAGGTGGACGTGTGCTGACACCCTATATGGGTTTTAAGGTAATGCATGTGTAGCACCACGGTGGCACTTGTGGTGTGTGTCGTGTTAGAGGTCTGTTCGGGGCGATCAGCTCCACGAACTAGCTCGCATACGCGTGAAGGACCCCCCTTGGAATGGCGATGTGTGCGTGCGGAAAGATCACGCAGCTAAAGGCTGTGTACGATACTTCAGTTGGTCTGACTGCTCGCACCGAGTACGACCTGCAGCTGAAGCAGGTGCGCAGTTGTATTTGGTCCTAGCGCTGATGAGCCTGGCCTCTCCATTGGACAAGGTGTGTGAGCCTTCGAGTACCTTGGCCGGGGTTCCATTGACGTCTGCTCCACATATGGGCCCTGCCGACTGTAGGCTCAAGCAGCGCCGCCAGCTGGACCCATCGCAGCGGGCTACGACTGGGCCGTGTACGGCAGCAACGTGCGCCACAACGTGCGCCACAGCAGCAGTGTTTGGGAGGGGCAACAGTCCACTGACTAAAACACCACCCATCCACAAAGCGAGGAACTCAGCATGACCAGAGCCGTACATATGAGCTGATGTGGCTGGTCTATGCAAATGAGCATAGGCTGCTTTGTGCCTTCCGCGGTTTAATGAGGCGGACTGATCGCATCCAGTCCTGTAACCCCTCGACCGTCATATGCACGTGCAATCTTCCGGCGATGACTGGTTTGATGCAGCTCCCCGTTCCATGGGGGGGGGATCACCAGTTCGTCTAGTATGGCCTCATCAATTTCTGGGCGGACTGCAACCGGGGGGGGCCAACCAGCGGTGCAACCGGGTACCAGAAGGGTCCAGAGCCCACTGACCACCTGAATGTGTAACAAGAGAAAAGCTATGCTGCGAGATTAAGTTGCGACAACCCGGAGAGAGCCACCCGTCCCTATGCATCGGACCTCCGTATGCCAGTTGGCGTCGTAAATGAGCAGTCATGTGATCGCTGGACCTGATTCTTTGCCGGCACGGAGTGGCGCTAGGACGCAGGTTCGCCGAGGACTTGGTCCTCGCGGTCTGCAGACTGTCCGCAGACTTAGGACTCGGGAGAGGACTGTCAACCCAATGACTGTCATGAGGTAGCTTCGGGGCGGGGCAATGCCAGCTGCACAACTTCACACCGGGACATATATACATGGGATTCGTCTTTCCGCGCGACAATCCGTCGTACACTCTTGAATCTCGATGGAGGAAACAGCATCCCCATCCTCACGGGGAAATGCACATCCCCGGCGGCCACCGCACTGTGCTGGACCAGGAGGTCTGCACAGGATCATGTACGGTGGGTATCAGTTTACAGCAGTCGCAAAGGGATACAGCACCGTCAGCAAGCCATCAAATTTCCGTAGAGTCGGACAAACCAAATCAATAACAACAAAATGAGAAAATTAAGGTTGATGACGTTGCCGCCTGGTACGCACCCTCATGCGCGGAATGGCCGTGCCGGGGACATGGAGGTGTTGAGCTGTGAGCTGTAGGATGGGAGAGTTGTGTCGTGAAATCTAGGAGCCTATTACTACTCCAGGCGCTTTTTCGAGTGGACAGCCCACTGCAATATCCAGAGTCAGGGCTCTGACTTTGAATTTGCAAAGCTTTTCATAACCACCATAGCGATGCTGAGGTAAAGGCATCGCAATCTCCACAGGCTTACCACACCTAGGCATGCAGTGTAATGCGAGTCACGACGCATTGCGATTTTCTCCCAAGATATGGCCATCCTATCAGGCCACGGGTATCAAGCACCCAAGCAGTGGGGGTGACCAATAAACCGCAAACACCAAGGACCAACTGCACCAAGCAAAAAAAACTAATGCTAAAACCTCCTAAAGCACAACAACGCGTCCTGCATGCCGGTTTCCAAACGCCTCCTACGCGCGCAAATAAACATTTATACAGAGGCATACTTAAAGCAGCTTGCCAGCAAGGACACACACGCGCATATCTGCGCGTTACGTTAATCGAGCAGTAAGTGGCAGCGTCACTTCGGCCCACTCAATACTCACATCGGCGGAAGGACTCCAAAACAACACCGACCGACCACTGCCGTCAGCACACACGCATATGCCCTTTAGCTCTGGGAGTACAGTTCGGCCACACGCATTGCAGCCCTACAGCTCATTGAACGCATTCTCACCATTCGCAAGCAACTCCTGCTGATCTGTTGCCATCACAACACACCATTCGCGCGAGGCCATCCTTCGCTGACCTTCATATTCATACACGGACGCCCACATCCCCCCCCCTTCTAGGAAGGAGGCAGGGAAGAGCTGCTCCACCCCCGGGCAGGTAGTATCCATCACCAATCACTTCAGTGCTGGGCACTCGTTCCTAAAGGTTCTATACTTCACCATCAGTTCCGGCTCACCCAGCTTGTCCAGCTGGGTGAGGAAAGTGCGCTGCGCTAAGTACAATACGGGTTGTGCTGCCAGGGGCCCCTCACGTAAAGCCTTCGCCACGTCAGCCGCCTTCACGTAGACAATGCCCTGCACCAATGAGGGATTGCGGAACGAGAAAAGAGCCCAAAACCTGAACGTGGGAATCCACCTAACCGGATTTGCAGCCAGCCGCCAATCACAATATATAGCAGTGTGGGTAGTGCGTGTGCGGGCATGGTGCTATGAAAGTGACATATGGACCCAATTCGGGGGGAACTTGGGCATCATAAAGTTTACGCTTACCGGCTTCGCCCCACCCATCATTATGGCGACATAGTTGTCCCCGGTTTTCCGTGGGCGGTTCCCAACAAACTGCCCGTCAACCGCGAACCAACATGCAGGAAACGGTAGCCGAAAACGGTAGAGCTGTGTGACTGCAAAAAGTAACGAGGTCTCAAATGCGGCGCGCCTGCAGGAGCTATCCACCAGGTTGCTCTTGCTGTTGCGCCCTCCCGACTAAGCACCCATCAACACGTCTCAGCTTGAGGTCTCTTGTAAACACCTTAAAAGGCACCTACCCCGCGAGCAAAGAGACAACATCAAACAACTCACCTCGGCACGCGGGGGCTCGTCAAACATGACTGGCCGCTCGCCACGTCCGTTGTCATCGTAGTCATCATTGTTCTGCAGGTGCACTGTGTTGTGCGACCCCGGCTGCGCCACTGACGGCGGCAGCACGCGCAGCAGCATCTCGAACTCGACGGGCAACAGTCCACGCGCCCCCTCGCGTCGCGGCGGCTCCGGAACCTCATCCCTGGCAACCTCAGACGACTCATTGCGCCCGCTGTTCAGCCGCTCGAACAGACACTTTTGGTGCAGCACTACAGCCGGTGTGCACATCAGTCCTTCCCCAAACGATCCGTGGGTCATAAAACGCAAGTTCTGGTTGAGAGGTAGTGCGCGGCGTGACCCGGGATTTGGCTGCACCCACTTGCTCGCGCACGGCACTGCGGGCCACACGACACGGCGCCCCGTCAGCAGGGCCAGCTGCACCAGCCCACGCGCCATGCTGGTCCACTGGACCTGCGTGAAGGTGGTGGTGTCGACGTCCGGCAGCAGCGCAACCACTCTCGGCACTTCCGATGCATTCGGGGACCCTAGGAAGGGAAACGGCCCGCCATCCGTGAGCGCTGCCAGCTCCCAGCTGTACTCGCCGTACTGCATACGCACGGCGTCCTTGCCGATGCTGGTCGGTCCAGGGGCTCGCACCAAGTGCGCAAAGACCTGCAGGCATGGCGGCGGCAAGGACATGTGGGCCGGGTGGGGGTTTACATGGAGAGGCACAGATGAGGCGATAACTGCTCCACCCCCGGGCAGGGGGAAGAGCTGCTCCACCCCCGGGCGGGGGGAAGGGGCGCTCAGGGCGCTGTTACTGAATGTGAGCTCGCCCATCCCCGAAATGGCTATACACGATGGCTATACACGCAACCAAGGCCATGGGAGCGCAGGAGGCAGCATCCCGACCACACACAGGGGCTCACATAGTGCATAACACGGCCGGAGGGGGAGCGGAGCTAAGCAACGACTTGGGGACATCACTTGGGGGCTTTCTTGCTTTCTTGATTTCATGTGGCGGCTCGGCTCGGGGTGTCCTATCCCTCAGCATCCCTAACTGACCTGTCGGGGCATTCCATTCGTGAGCTGGGGGTCCCAGTATCCGAGTACTCCTCGCTGCGTCCAGCCGCCTACCAGCCAGTCAGCCGCATACGCCAGCATCTCCATCTCCCGATGCAGCGGCGGCAATGGGCCATCTGTGACAACGCTGCTGCCGCTGCTGCCCTCGTTATTACTGTCGCTGTCATCACTACTGTTGCTAAAACCATTCTGCTGCAAGCGCCTGAGTGCACCGCCCGTCCGCGACCCAGCAGCTCCCAGGGCATCTCTGCGCCGGACATCCGCTGCTGCCTCCTCCCCAGCCAGGTGCCTGCTACTGCTGCTGCAAAGCGCCGTGTCCAAGCTGCCCTGTGCAACATCGGGTTGGTCTTCGGTGCACCGCGACTTGTCCACAGCGGTTCGTAGACGCCTGTTGCTGTTCATGGAGCGAAGCACGGACTGCCGACTGGCCCAGAGGTTGTCATCGTCGGCCAGTACGCGCTGGAATCTGGCCGCGAAGCCGTCAGGTAAGAAGGGGGGTAGCCTGTAGCTCGGCTCGTCCGCTAGCAGCGGCTGTGGGTCCCGGGGCCTGGTGAGGTTGGCCCAACTTGTCATGAACGTGTCGGAGCCCACCAGGCCGAGCAGGTCTGGGTCCGTCACTGGGGTGACTTCGCGCTGCAGTTGGAGATGACAGACAAGGCCCCGAGACGGGAGGGGGCGGGAGGGGGAAGGGAAAGGACCGGTGTTTCGACAGCCAGATAAGGGTTTGGGTGCAGTCGTCGATAGACAAAAACACGCAACAGTACAACACAGGGACCACCTATGCCGTACTTACGACTACAAGGCAATCCTGCTGTGGTCAGCGCGCGAGTATGCATTCGCACCCCTCCCGGGGGCCAGAACGATATGCACGAGGGCCAGGACAAGAGAACCTATCTGGCACCCAGTGCACCTTCACACACTTTGTGCGGCGCTCCCCGGGAAAGCGCCAAGTGGTGCTCAGTGTCAAGGAACACAGAGTCATTGCGTTGGCTCTTGCCCAGCAGCGCATGACGCCCATACCTCCCCAACCAGGTGTGATGCAAAGGTTGATAACCTGGGCGAGACTTGTCACTGGCCATCGAACGGCTCGCTGGAACCCAACGTCCTGATGGAACAGCTTTCGCCTCCCGACTATCGATCAAGGCTGTTGCACCCTTTTGCCCTGTCCATAATGCAAATAAATCCCGCCCTAGCACCCCGCTGCCGCCGCTGCCGCTACCTCAGCACCGGTAGCAGCAGCAGCATGCGATCAAACCACAGCCCAAACCGGGATGCACCTAACCATCCCGGAACCCCTACCCACCCCCAGAAGCTCTGAGGGACCTTGTCTGTCCGCCAGTCCCAGTGCCGTACGGTGACGCATGTTCCATCCGCCGCTATCGTCGTCACTGCGTCGAAGCAAGGGTCTGCCGTACCGGTCCGCGGGTCGCGCACAGTAGTACAGTGACATCTTGCCGGTGATGCTTGTAAGCACAGCATCGCCAAACAGAAACTGATCCCAGCAGCCTCTTCGGGACGCGTCGTGCGGCGTCATCAGCTGGTGGGCGGCCGAGGAGGACTTATCCGGTGTTAAAGCTGCTGTTGCTGAGTTCTCAGTCGAGTTCGGCGCCGGTGGTGGCGGCGGCATGTCCAGCCACCTGAGATTGCGCTCCACTGCCTCGGACAGCAGCCACGCTACCGGTCCATTGCGTGACACGTTTTGAAAGTACATGACTCCAGTGTTGACGATACTGCCTCCGCGAACACTCTTGCCCACTACCATGTGCGCGGAGCTGTACGGTGGGGTCTTAAAAAAACTGTACGGCTCACGGAACGCGATGACGTCCGTGTCCAGGGAAAGCACGTTGTAGCCGTGGCGCACAGTACGAGCCAACAGCATAAGTCGCTTAGTCATGAGTCGCCGGTGACCGCCGAACACGTCTGGAAAGGTTTCGTTGTACCAGACGCAACCCAGGTCAGCAGATGAGGATGAGGATGAGGATGATGCGGCCGCAGCAAGGCCGGCACCCGCGGCGCTGCTGATGATGTTGCGCCGCCCGCTGGCCGCGGCGTCACTAGCTGCCGCGAGCGCAGCCATGGCAGCTGACACATTCAGGGCGGGAAGTGCCTGTGCATTACGCAACTCCCGAGCCTGCCGGGACAAGGATAGCTGCCCCTCCCAGTCCTGGGCCATGGAAGTGTACGGCACTGACGCAGACTTTAGAGCTCGGTGGGCAAGGGTGGCGTCTGCGAAGGCGCCGGGCTGCTGACCATGCAATTTCGCCCGTGCAAGCAAGAGCACATCTGCTGCCGCGCAAAACGCCCGCGAGTTTGTCAACCACAGGATGTGTGCAAGGCCGAGCTGGGCCAAGTTGTCGTGCAATTGCACGGCGGCCCGCGGGCGCGTGTCGGTGATGAGGATCAACTCGCGCCTGAACGAGCGAGCCTCCAGCGCTGACGTAAGAGCTGCCGGGGGTTGCACGTCGCCGGTGAAGGGACGTACCTTCCCAAGGCTAACGTATGCGCTCGGCCGATTTGGATGAAACGGTCGCTTGCGTTTCGCAGCTAGCGTGCGACCTCGAGGTTGTTGTAGTGAGGCATCTACACCGCCCACCTTCGGCACGATGTGATTGTAACTCAATTCAGTTAGCGATCCTTGCGAGAATTCCTCAGTACTACTTTCAAGGTTTCTCAGGCGTCGCTCAATCACGTCAAGGCCCGCAGCTGCCTTTGAGACCACCGTAGCATCGCCGCTGCCAGCCGCATTTAGAGTAACAATCAGTAATATGATAACAAACATCCCTACTTTCGTTACAAAAATATATTCTGCTTGCCACCATAATCGCTACCTACAAGGACATGAAACTCCTGATCCTACAAGCGCGTTAGCCCCTACAGTAATACCAGGAACGATTTGCCAATTTTGCGCAGTGCTTCTCCGCATTAAGATATCAGGCATCTGCCAGATCACTAAACAATGCATGCACACTCCTTGTGAGATACAAATAAAGTGATCGTCATGAATATCGTTGTTTTCGTGAAATGAATTTCATTCCAGCACATGGTGGTGCGGAAATCCGTTACCTACCTACAGCCTGGGAATGCCGTACTGAAACTGCGAAAGAGGGCTCAGCTCAATCGTAAGGCACTCTCTTTAAGCAGTCATTGAACACTTCAGTGTACAAGGATTAAGCCGACCTTGCCCAGCAGGTGTGCGCGCCTCGGAATGGTTATACACTTATCTACGGACAGGTGGGTTTTGCGTCACTCCATGATCCATTAACGCGTTGCAAACGTCAGCTAGGAAATACAAACACGCAGGAAGAAGGATGGTGAAGAGTTATTCCACGAAACGCGCAGTAAATTCAGCGGGGCGGAGTGCAGCCCAGGACCACGGCTGCTCCCCCAGGACTACCTTTTACACGCGCGGCCCCCGCGAATTAACGTGAGAGCTTGTCACATTGCCCGCGATGATGCACGTAGCTAGTTTAGTACGTTTAGGCATTCAGGTCCATGGGGCCGGTTTCGATGCCGCAGTCAGGGCCCTGGTACTGTCGGGCTTGATGCTGAAGGCGGACCTGGTTCGTCGTGGAGTGGATTTTCATTCCGGGACCCTCTATGTGACGCGAATTCATTGCTGGCTTGGCTTGCACACTTGCGCACCGCGCCTGTCGCATCGTTTTTGCTCTCATTGAATTTGGTTTGGCGACAGGGGAGACGCTTCTGCGTTGTGACAATTCGCGGGCTCAGAGTCCTGGTTAAGGTCCTACATCGCGAATGGCGTCCAGCTGGATGCATTGCGGCCTCCGGATTCGGGTGGCGGTCCACTGCAGGACCTCTGGCACAGCTTGCTTCCTGAAATGACATCCCATGGCCCCTTGCTCGAAAGAGCGCTTTGAAGCCCAGAATACGCTGGAAGGTGCTAACGGACTGCGGCCAGAGGTACAACCTCTATATGTAGTCATGGATATGCGTGCGCCTGCGCGCCTCAAAAAGGGCAGTAGGATTAAAACAATGTTGGGAAAGATGTTCTGGTTTTTAACTCTTCTTTAATCTCCTTTTACTGGGAAGTAGGTGTAGGCACCACGTCCGCAATTTCAAAACTATAATCATGCAGCCATGCACGCATGGTGGGCCTAACGACGGGCCGCACTACATTATTATAAGAAACGTATTGCTAATAATCCAACATGCAATTATGTAATGATAATGCCCATCGTCGCACAAGAGTTTGAAAGCACCCCCTTTCCCAGATCGCGTACAGCTTATACCGTAATGGATTCTGGTTCTGTCAAACTTTAGCAGAATCCTAGCTACCATTTCAATTCGTAGATAAAAAAAACATTGCCAATGGTCCGCATTAAGATACGTACTTATACCTTGTCTGCCCCCTCGAGATTGCATATGAACAATAATTGTTGATGTACAGAACCTGCGACTGTAAATATGTGCTTTATGCTGCGTACATAGAACTTTACGCGGTGCTGAGCTATTCACGTCCAATTGACAGGTACCGGGCTCTTAACGGAAATATCTACGTTCACACCTTGCATTTAATAAGTGTTGTAATATTACAACATACGTTAACAAAAATACTCGCGACAAAGAATCCTCTAACAGCAATGCTGTGCAGGGCTATCTCGTTGCTGGCTGGTAAGCTCTCTGTTTTCCCAGGATTTCACAAGCAAAATGTATATAGCACACATATAAACTTCCGGCTCATACACAGCTCTGGTTGCAGTGATACTGCTATTTGAGCTCGGTCGCACTGCGCGCACGTCAGCAGCACGGTAAGGGCGTGTGCGCCTTTTATCCTGGCGGGTAATTATATCTGCGCCGGTGTTGCAAGCCCTAAGAATCTCCAGATCGGGTTTCCTAATCGTAAGCGAATACTGCGCACTGTGATCATGCTGGCGTCTCGTACAGGTGGTTGCCAACGGCTGCCGAGGCGCAGCAGCGTATCGAACTAGCAGGGAACTCTGGGGCACGGATGTTACTCGCAGAGGCATATAGCACTATGGACAATGCCTCGCAAGTTGCGAGTGCGCCAGACGCTTCCCTGCTACGCAGAAGGCGGAAGCCACCGCCTGGCCCGGACCTTTTGCAGCCTGATTCAGTGATGTCGACACCTGAAATCCGTGAACCCCCTAATTCTCCGCCACCTCCTCCCCCTTCACTGCCGCCACCGCCTCCTCCGTTGTCGCCGCCTTCGCCACAACCACCGGCCTCACGTAAGCCTAGGAAACCGCCACCCGCGCAGCCCCCACCGCATCCTAGGCCTCCTTCCCCCTACAAGCCTCCATCATCCCCAAAGCCCCCGTCACCACCGAATCCCCCTCCCCCGCCCAAGCCCCCGTCACCACCGAATCCCCCTCCCCCGCCCAAGCCCCCGTCACCACCGAATCCCCCTCCCCCGCCCAAGCCCCCGTCGCCACCGAATCCCCCTCCCCCGCCCAAGCCCCCGTCACCACCGAATCCCCCTCCCCCGCCCAAGCCTCCATCACCACCGAAGCCTCTACCATCCATGCAATCGCCACCCAAACCGCCCGCACCCCAGCCATCCAGCAAGCTACCACCACCACAGAAGGCGTCGCCCAGTCCCGTCCCTCCGCCATCACGTTCAACACCACCATCGCCCAGGCTACAGCCGTACAGTTACTTGCCAATGCTAAAGCCGGGTGCAATCCGTAAGTACTGATGAACGGTCGTGGCATGTCTTTAAGCAATGCGTTTTATGGGGGATGTGCTTAATTCCAGGTTCGGACCTGGAATGTACCCATTCCCGGAAGAACAGCTTTAAAAACATGTCCTAGCCTGGCGGACTTATCGGCTCGCTTAACCTTTGCAGTCGAAGCCCATAACAAGTACCGTTTATGGAGTGGAGTGCCTAACCTGACATGGAGTGACGAGTTGGCTGCGTCAGCTCAAAATTGGAGTGACAAGTGCATTTTTGAGCACTCGTATGGCCAGTACGGCGAAAACCTTGGTGAGACCTCACCGCCGTGTCGTTGTTCCCGTAGCTCGCACGGAGATGTTGCTGCTGGCCCCCCTTGCACGATGCCGCAGCAAGAGTGTCTGTGCACATTGGACTGCCTTGTAGCAAACTCACATGATTCCCAGTGTAAGCCTTGCCCAAATCATGATTGGATGATACATCGTCACAGCGGCAGTGGGGCAATCTAATCGCCAAAGTCCGGGTTTGGTATGTACTTTGTACATGTCAGGGACCCAGTGTGGCTCCCGTGTGCCCCAAACTGTTCCCAACACACCCGTACCAGTTCTGGGTACGTTCAACACCATGGGTGAAATCCTGTACGGCATGAGTTTATGGACAATCGAGATGTGCTGGTATGACTTTGACGCGCCAGGCTTCAACGAAACGACCGGCCACTATACTCAGGTAAGTGGTGAGCCCCAAGGCACCCACTGGCATGGCGTTGCTTAGAGTTGTCGGTAGCACTTAACTGCATGCTTAGGCATGCATTTGGGGCATTGAAGTGTTCACTCTCTTCCAAAACTTCCGCTGTCAATCGGAGAGCAAATGAGCGAGCAAATGAGGTACAGCTTGCACCCTGGTCTTGCCGTGGCCGCCCTGGCTGACTGCGCCGCTGACTCGCGTATATATAGATGGGTAGGCGGCGATGCGCCGCCAAGTTCCGGTACCAGCGGTCATTGCATTATAGCCACAATTTCGGGCCCCTCAATACCCACAGGTCGTATGGAAGGATACACAGATGGTTGGCTGCGGCTATAGGACCTGTAAATCAGTCTCCGGATTCAGCGGTCAGTGTGACGGATGTGGCGTTGTCACGTGCCATTACTCGCCGCCAGGTGGGTCGTTAGGGAGCGTAGGTGCGTGAAGGCGGGATAGGTGGCGGCGGCCGGCCCGCGGTCGGCCTCCTCCATCTCGGCTGCTGACGTTTTCGCCTTGTATTGCGACGCAGGGAACTACTTGTCCGCAACCCTGTTCCGTCTCAACGTCCTGAAACCCATCAAGTCATGGTGCCCAGGAGCGACATGACGTTGGGGATGGGCGTGAGGTGCCAAGGCAGGTGCAACTAGGAAAGCTGTCCTAAGAGAATAGTACGACGTGGATATATCGTAACCACCCTATGACTAATACGCAGGCAGGACATGGCATGGCATCATATAGGAGATTCATACACGTATAGGAATTATTGCGAAAATGTACAGAATCGGACGCGATCCGTTTACAATGCAGGGAAGCAGGGGCCTGAGGTAGGGGGGGGTCCACTTAATGTTAACGTCACGGATTAGGGCACGGAAGTCCTTGGTAGGAGCTTGAAACGTAGTTTCGCTCCACATGGTTGTGAAGACGGGGTAAGTTTGCCAACAACTTAGCCGTTTGCGCAACAGGTATTAATGGAGAGCTGGTGGGCAGAGGGTTAATCCGCGACCTTAATCCTATGTGGAAACACTCCCTAAAAACTGTGTGCGGATGGTGCAGGATTGTGCAAGAGGGGAGAATGCAGGGCTCCCCTGATGTGCAACCTTATACAGGGACCTGCAGGGAGTGATATATGATTACAATACCTGACTTATTTTACCATGCCCGCCAACGCGGCAGTTTTGTGAAATTTTTCATACGTCATTCATTGCTGGCTGTTGCTGTGTACATATAACGTGTTGGCTCATGGATGAACCAAAATGGTTCCTTTGACTGACGTGATTTTTGGTAATTTTTTGATTTCCAACTTGTTATCTATGTTGTTGCTGTTAGGCTGAGTAACAGCGTGAGAGCCGATGGCGAGAGTGCAGGAGAAAATGTGTAGAGTGTCGCTGATCAGGCAGCATTTCTTTGCCCAGTTTGGTTGCGCTGTGCTCCTTTTGACGTGGTAACAGTAGCCGAGAGAGAGGGGCTCGGGACCTACTCTCAAACTAGGTTAGCACATAAACAAATATGGCAGTGGCGGGAAGTCCGAACCGCTGCGTCTGCCAACCCTGCCCCCTATAAGCTGCCGCTTTCGTTTATCAGCAGCATTCAGTGGCTGCACCCTCAATTCACTTGAGAAGACCGCAACGTAGGAATTACAATTGCCTGGTAAGTTAGTTAGTTAGATACATTCTAGCTTTTAACACAACCATCAACCTTCATCGCTGGCTCCACACCAACGCATGTTCCACTACTGACCCGGCATCCTCGTTGTCACAACATCCAGCAGCCCAAAATAATCCAATATGTTTATCCAACTAATTAGCACTTGCTTCGACACATGCCAACAGCAATGCACCGAAAAACTGGCACATTACTTTGGCAGCAGTGCCAGCGCACTCTGTACTCCCCACTTGCACACAATACCGATTAGTGTGAACAGACCCGCGTAAAGCAGACTGCCACGCATACGCTTATCCGGGTCGCCAGTGGAGTAACCCTACGGCGCAGTCGAGACAATGTATAGTGTTAGGGTGTCAGGCTTCGTCGTCACTGAAGTATTTACTGTGTCGGGTGCAGTGCTAGCGATGGTCACTAACCGTCGTCTGTGCGTGCGTGTGCGTGTGTGTTGGTTACCTAAGTGCTGGTTACCATTGCTGTCGACGCCCCAGCGTCACGACCATCATATAGTCTACACTTGCCATGCCCACGGGGGCTACTGGGTTCGGCTGGTCCTGCTTGCACAGGACCCCACCTGATCCGTTCACCCAGACACATGGTGATGCCAATCACACAAACAACGGCAGCGACCGAATGCTCCGCACTGCCTACGTGTTGGTACAACAGCAGCGGTGGCTTGTGGCCGCATTTCACAACTCTACCACCATCGTTTTACCGGTAATAACAAAAGTGCTGGGTATGATAACGCGAATACCCTGGCTTCTCCCTTGCGAAAGCCCTACCTGCATGTACATAACGCGTCCCACCAAGTAGATGACTCCGGCCGCAGCAGCAGTGATTGGGTGCTGCGAGTCGGGAAGAAGGTACCGTCAGCATACGACCCATGTCTCGTCTGGGACACTCCCTCGTCTCCCTTAGTTCACCCCCCATACGATACCCCTCTGAGCTTATTAGTTACCTTAAGGCCCGCAGTGACAAGCAAAGCCAAGAAAATGGGCTGGTTCTCCAGAGAATTCTGGTGGCCGCGCTGAACGCAATTGAACGCCTTACGGTGCCTGAAAGAGAGAGACGATTCAAGTAGTTACAATTTACAAGGCAAAGGTGCTGACAGTGCTACAAGGTTGCTGCGAGGTGCGGGAAACAAACAGTTATCGCTACACGTCCGGACATACATATACGCGTCAAGGCGTACTTACTCTGCGTTCGCGCAATTCTCCGACGTTGCATACAGCGCTGGGTATGTAACGTTATACCTGTAGTTCACATGCAATACCGAAGCGGTAAATAACCTCACTGTGATCCCGTACGATCCAGACCACAGCTTACAATCTGCCTCACTTTTTCCTTGCTTGCATCACTTTCACAGCCATGTAGCCATGATGCCTGAGCACCACGAGCGGGCAATTTCATGTCAGCGTCATCAGTCGGCTTTGGGTACTTCGATACACGTCACACAGACTTACACCATCCACGAAGCTGCAACAACGCCAGCCACAAGACCAAACTCATTGGATATAGCTGGCATGGCGACGGTCGCTGGTGAAACAGTCGCGTGAACGCGGGCCGGAAAGGTGCTACGAAGTAGTCTGCGATCCAAACTCCCAGATGGAGGACGTAAGGTTGAATGTTTTGGTATACCAGTCTTCATCTCTTGGGGCTTAATTGCTGGTTTCAGGGCCACCAACCAAGCTGACGCATTTTTAGGTATGCCGTACACATGTATTTGGTTCTCAATCACATGGCGAGCACCTTCAAGTGGCGAGCACCTTCAAGTGGCGAGACTGACAAAGCTTACTCATAATACGGTGACGAAAAGCCGAGTGAATCAGTATTGATACTTCAAAGAGACCGCAACAACGGGACTTGATTATATTGAAGCGAAGTGAATTAGATCCCATAAAAACTAATAACGGTCTTGATGTCTAATAGGGGTCTTGCTGATTGATAACTATCCTTGTTGTAGCCGTCGACGGTGGCATCGCTTGACTGGATCTGTCTTGCTTGATGCATTTGCCTGACAAATAATTTGATATGGCAGACTACGGTCGTCTTCAAGACAGGGAGCGTGGTGCCACAATACATACGCAAAACCCGGCCTTTGAAGGTTACGGATTGCGCGATTTGAGTGGACACAGGAAGAAGGTCAGTGGTGGTGGCCAGGGTGCACAGGGAAGTTGACTCTGCGATGCACGGAATCCGCCTTGCCTCCGTTAATCCCACTATTCCCTCTGCCTTGTTTTAGGTCAACACGGTTGCATGGAACTGCGATGGACGACGGCTTGCAAGCGGTGGGTATTGGGTTAGGGGTTGGGGCTTTGAGGCTTAGCTTCGGACCGGCTGGTGACGCGAGAATGGGAATGACGGGTGGGCGGACGGGTAAAGGGGAGGGCGGCCATGTCCCCCCCGACCAGCAACACGGGCGTAGATGGATATCGTGGGTTACCCGAGGGTCCCCAGGATCATCATCACAAAGATGTCCAGGTATGGTATTTCCTGCGAGGAGACGACTGCACCATTCCCCGGGTAGATCCCCCTTTTCCCGCTGGCACATTCCTAAGCCGTCGCTGCTTCCCGTTCCTCATTATGTGTTGATTGGTCTCCAGGCTCAGGCGATCGTATGATACGCGTGTGGACTGTGGAGCACTACGGGCCTGTGGCTAAACCGGAACGTTCAGACGCCGAGTACAACTCGCATAATGATGCCATAAGCAGCCTGGAGTGGCGGCCGGACCACCCCGACGTGCTGGCTAGCTGCTCAAACAGCAAGAATGACACCAACATACGGTGTGCGAGGCCTTGTCGGGTTATTACAGGACGTCTAACGAAAGCGGCAGTCGGGCGGTTCCAACCCGAGTCGCTTTGGAGACGCGGTGGAATCACGAGTAGCGCACGGGTACACTGTAACA
This sequence comes from Volvox carteri f. nagariensis, assembly GCF_000143455.1. Taxonomy (NCBI): domain Eukaryota; kingdom Viridiplantae; phylum Chlorophyta; class Chlorophyceae; order Chlamydomonadales; family Volvocaceae; genus Volvox; species Volvox carteri. Next base: position 509,293 of record NW_003307557.1, read on the forward strand.
AACAAACGTTAGGCGCCCACGGACGGGCAAATAGGGCCGCAGACACGCCCACGGGCTGTGGACTTGAGGCTGCCGGTATTCCCGTGCAGGTTTCATGACGCAAGGACGAACAAGCAGACAGCCGCTGTGCAGCTCGGGAACGAGAAGAACTTGGTGTTGTCGTGGTCACTGGACGGCTTATCGGTGGTCATTACGTGCTCAAACGACGAGGTCGTGTTTGTGGACACGCGCAAAATGCGGAGGTCGCGGCAGTGGGGGCTTTCTGGACATACGAAGGTGCGTGGCCGTTCCACCAATAATGTCTTGCGGATGGCACCTGAAGCCCTGGTGATGTTAAAGCAATGGCAATTCAGCGTCAAGCGCCCAGGGAACTACTTTTTTTTTGAATCCTGTTAAGCCGCATGCCATTAAGTCGCATTGCTTTACCTGTCGGTTAAGGAAACCTGCAGCGCCCTTTTAACAAACACTATTGCAGTTGTCCGAGGTGCGCTGGGGTCCCACACAAAACCTCCTTACAATGGCGCTTGACGATGGCACCGTGCGCATTGCGCCCCTAGCCAAGTTGGACAGTCCCATCTGGCGTCTCAACTCCCATGCCAGTCATACAACGTGCCTGGCGTATTCGCGTGACTACAAGTGAGAGCTGCTGTGATATGTTGCCAGGTTTGGATCCTTTATAAGCTGAGCAGGGAAGAACGTTTTCGAGGAACAATCACCAGACAGAGAGATCGGGAGCCCCTGTGCTGAACATAGCCGTTCCGTGCAATATATGTGATAGTGTGAAGCCAGCTTGGGAGTCCCTACGAGTCCCTAACCCCCCTGATGCTTTCGGTGCCCTACCCATGTGTGCCAACTTCTGCGGACTCAGTAACTTTGGGGTTCAGCACCCACCACCACCAGCATGCAGTGGAATCTGCCGGATCAAAGAGGCTGGGAAATCGCGTCCTGTTACACCTAACGTTATTCGCACGCTGCTCACAGGTACCTGGCATCTGGGGGTTCTGACGCGCTCGTCAGTCTCTGGCATATGGAGGAGATGACTTGCCTGCGCACTTACAGCAGGCCCGACCAGTCGGTCCGGACGTTGAGCTTCAGCCATAACAACAACTGGCTGGCATATTGCAGTGAAGACGGGTATGGGACCATCGACATCGTGAGCACGCTGACAGGTGCGTGCGACTTTGCACACGGTTTTAACCGACATGCTGCAATATGCATGGCGCTACGTAAGCCTCAACGCCGTTGGCAATCTGGGTTGCCAATCTGGATACGATAACGTACCATGGTACATTGCTTTTTCTCTGTATCGCATGCCGTCGCTCGGCATTCCCCATGCTAGATGTTACATACATGTGTTGTTACGTGTGGTTGGCTTCCCACAGGTGATGTCGCCAGTACGCTGAACTTGAAGAGCTACTGTGAAACGGTGGCCTGGTGCCCATCTGCACCAGTGCTTGCCTTCGCAGGAGACGAGAAAGAGGGCTATGGCGCAGTAAGCATCTGGGCTCCACCAAAGCCAACAACTAGCTGATAACTACTACCCGACCGTCGCGGGATGGACAAACTAACTCATATTCGTGCCATGACTGGGCATCTGGTCAGGGTGTCGTGCATTGGCAGACACGACCGGGATGTGACTGCCTCTATGGAGACTGAGAAGGGTACGGTGCTTCACCACGATGAGATGACAGTGACGCCATTTGGTTCATGTTCATGTGTCACCATGGCGCGTCAACGTTGTGTTGAAGTCAGGTGGAATTGTGTTGTTTACACCATAAGGCGCCGAGTACAGCCGAAGTAAGGAGTTACTGCCATGTCCACGGGTACTGTTTATCAGACGCCTTTGGCTGCCACTGCGACGGCTGCTCTCGGACCACAGCCTGTAATGAAGGTTTAACCAGCAGGCATCGTAATAAAAATGACTGCGAGGCGTTGACTATCTACAGAACATGTGCTATGTGTAGTCTCACCTGCGCGTCGGTGGGTGCCCAAGGGCACACGGATGATGGCCGGTGTGACATCATAATTGGTGTTGGTGGAATGGACGCAGCAATGGATGCGCCACCGCTGCTGAACAGAGGCTGGGACGGGCGGTGCGTGTCTCCACGGCTGTACCAGGAGTCCTGTGAGAGCAACACCACGCATCGATTCAGGACCAATGCTGGTTATGACAATAGTGTCTGAAGCCGCGCTGGAAAGAAGTCTGCAACTTTTTCGCGCAGGGTTTGATCAGGCAAACATTTTTCTAGAAACACCGTACACAAAGACACATCTTCGAGCTTTCCTCAAAGCGTTACCTGTATGACGGGCTGACGCCTGGCATTCTCCTCCAACAACTTCAGCATCTCCCTCTCCCTGGCCAGCCGCTGGTTTTCTGTGGCAAGGATGCAGGCGCCATGCATCACACTGAGACGCACTAATCAAGAAACCCACTATCCCCCACAAGACTTGAGAATGGGCACTTCATTGAAGGTGGGCTGTGGCGTGAATTTCGTGGTAGGTGGCATATATGGATCTCAGGCGGGCAAGTGCTGTCTGGGGAAAAGCACTCGCCTGCAGCCACTTCAGCTGCAAAACGACGCCGAGCGGCCTCCTCCTCCGCCAGAGAGTAATGTTGGGTTGCCATAGAATGGTGCCACGGTCTCGCCCCATCCGGCAACCCGTTGCTAGCTGGTACCTGGACTGCCGAGACCTCCTGCTCCGGAAGCTTCGGGCTCCTGGTGGGATTCGGCGTAAATATACGGTGTTGGATGTAGTGCCCTCATCACCTGCCGCGGACCGCCTAGTTACTCCTACCTACCTGCTTGCAAGGGTTGCGTTGCTCGCAACCAGCTCCTCCCAGACAGCCGCTTTATCCCCGGGCTGCATACGCGAGCAGGTTGTAATGCAATGTCCCTGCAGGACTGCCGAAGATGTGGCTTGCTCTCAGATGCACACGCCAGGACTCTACCTGCGGGTTCAAGGACCGAAGGAGACGCTGATGTGTTTCTTGCTGTCGCTCTTGCTTAGCCTTCAGCAGTGCCTGCTCCCTCTGATATTGTGCCTCCAAAGACTCCTCATTTGCGCGACTAGGTTCTGTGCGCTGCCGACGATGTAGGATTGATGGCCTATGAACGGTGTAACTCATTGTAACAAATTGCACTGCACTAGAAGCAAAACAATGACAGGGCCCCTTATAAAGCTCTTCTTGCGGGAGCTGTTGTGTATGAGTCAAAAAACTTTTCTTTCAAATAAAGCAACAAGAGTTGTTGCGAAACGTCAGGTTTGCATAGCTAAAAATAACACGACAAGCGCAAAGGTGACAAATCGCGAGCTGCAAATGCGGGGCCAGGTCCTATGCTTAGGTGATTTGCTGATGCGGCCTTCCAGCACGTGGGACCCTGCAGTTTGGCGCTTACACATAAGCCGTCAAGAATCATGTATTTTTGCTAGCAGGCATTGTGGTATCGGGTAGATAGTTGCATAAAAATTGTTCCCAGTCGACCCCAAATCCATCTCAGAGGCACCCTTCGAACCAAATTTTGTAAAACATGCTTCGCCTTTGTGCTGATATCTTGCGGGCCCGTGGACTTGCAGCCAGCGCGTGCAGTAAAGGCTTCGCATCGCCCACCTTTACCCTGAGGACATCCCTGTTTCATACGAGAAATGCCACTTTACATCAATCTGATTCCCCTGCTGAAGATCAAGAAACGTAAGTTTGCGCCGGAGACTGCTGCCTGCAAAAGATAGTTCCCGATGGCAAACCCAGGAAAAGGCGAATGTTCAGGGTCCAAATAACATACGTCGACAAAGAAGGCAAGGAACACACAGTTGCTGCTCCACTTGGCAAAAACTTGTTGGAGGTGGCACATGACAACGAAATTGACCTGGAAGGTGCGGAACGGCTGTGTGATGTCGTGTGAGGCCGTTGATGATAGACCGGTGGGGTGAACCAGCTTGGGCTTAGTTGACCGGTCCAGCAGCCTGTGATGTCAGGCGGGCGAGCAACTGACACGCCTCTTGTGTAATTTCCCGCTTCCAGGTGCCTGTGAGGGCTCCCTAGCATGTTCCACGTGCCACTTAATCTTCGAGGTAAGTGCCCGCACCTGTGCACATGTCCGGCACATACGTGGTTACACTGAGAAGGACCTTTGCGTGCCAAACTAGAAGTCTGCTGCCTTCACGTCTGCATGGATTGCGTGCGGCATGGCAACCAGACGCCGTCCACGTGCGGCCGTGCCGTATCATGACCTTTGCATTAGTGGTGTGGAAAAAACGCTGTCGTCCCATTTACAAAGGACGAGGACTTCTACAAGAAGGTGCCGGAAGCCACTGAGGACGAGTTGGATATGCTAGACCTCGCTTTCGGCCTCACAGACACGTGAGCAAAATCCGGGTTCAGTGAGAGAGGACGGGCAACGTAGTTTTGAGGGGGTTTCCCAGCTGCAGGTGCTAAGAAGAGCCAAAAACAGCTAAAAACGAGCCAAGCCTTGGGACAGCAGTTCGGTGCCCATCACCCCTCAACATGGCCCTGTACAACACGCGGTTCGTGCTTTATTGGGGAACGCTGGCGCCATGCTTCTCCTAGATTGGATAGATTTCCCTGCTCACATATTTTCCGTCCTGCTATATTTTCCGCCATGCTAAAATGCACTCCGTTCTTGCAGAAAGGTCCGGCACGACACACTCGTTTCCCCGTGTTGACACCCACACCCCGTTTCCCCCTCATTTCTCCGGCTTGCCGTGCAGCTCCCGCTTGGGTTGCCAAGTAATTGTTACCAAAAGCTTGGACGGCGCACGGGTTCGCATTCCGGCCGCGTCACGGAACTTCTACGTGGATGGTCACAAACCCAAGCCCCATTAGCGGTCACATCTTACTTCACCAAACGAAATACCCTACGCCGATTGTTGTCAGTGCCCAAGTAGTAGCTGTTTAGGCATTTCCAGCTTGTTTACGTGCGCGCCATTGGTGTTTGCCATCACGGACTGATGTATGCTGGGCGTGTTTGCTGCGGTTACATAAAGACTCAGTTGTGATGCCGTTGGCAGTGTTTCTTGCTATGATACGAGGCCTGTGGGGCCCCAGTTTTTCCCATCTGCAGGAGTGCACGTTTCGTGTACGAACGAGGTCAAATTACGATTACACGAAAGGATTTAATATGTGATAGGTATCTGAAGCCGTCTGGCTTCCCAAAGCCATTATTTGTTGAATGGTTTGCAGCTTTTAAGGGCCTCGTATAGGGGACACAGGGGAAATCCCGCTGACCATTTGATTTGCGTGAGCCCGCTTAAGCTGCAAATATATAAACCAGCATTTCGTTCCTCTTGCAGACAGTATGGTATGCGGTAGGGTGGCCACGGCATGAGGTTTGCCAGGGATGATGTTCAACTGTTGGCTAGCGTCCGCGGACACAAACGGCACACTGGGCCCACAAGCGTGTGTCGCGCTCTTGGAGGAGTGCACGCATCGTTAAACAAATGTGGCGCATAGACCATCAAAATGTTTCAAAAAAATTCAAGCTGCAATAAGCTCCGGAATTAGTATGCACATCCACGAGGTACGGAGTCCGGTGTGAATGGAATGATTTGCACGGGTCAATCCTTAGATAAAGAGCCTGCATGTCGCGACCCGGTTATTACCCCACCACCACCTCACGCGGCTCCCTCGGCCTTATCCGCCAACTGCTCAATGATGTCGTCCTCGCTGGTGCTCATCAAGCTGTCGTACGCCTTCTGTATCTCCTGGAACTTGGCCTTAGCCTCCTCTTGGTTGTTAGGGTGCTTGTCGGGGTGCCACTGCATGGCCAGCCGGCGATAAGCCTTCTTGACGTCCAATTTGGAGGCACCCAGCGGGAGCTCAAGCAGCTCGTAGTCCTGCCGGCCGAGGAACGATGAAAGTGGACAGTGGTTGCCAAAAGTTATCGCATACAAAAGGTGAAACGGAACAAACCGGGCTACTGCCCACCTGCTGAGCCCGGCGGCGTCGCACAACGCACGCTGCCATGTCATAGCCTGAAATTCTCAGATTGGCACAATCGCGACGCCTTCCTTGTGGGAAGTCGTGAGGATTACGCTGACCGCGGAAAGCAAATGACTTGCACATGTGGGGGCAACGAATGCTAGAACCCTGACACCCGATTGGGATTGAGGGCGCAAGCGTGCGGCCTAAACCCGACGTCGTCACCAAATCCAAGCAAGGTCGCCACCCACCTTGGCATGCCGCAGGTGGTAGAGCATACGCTCCCGTCGCTTGGCCTCGCGCTTACGTTCGTACTCTTTCTGCCGGTTCTTTTGCTTCTGCTCTTTGTTTTCTATGGCCTCCATGATCATGCGCTCAGCCATCTCCACTGCCTTCTGGTCACCAAATAGCATGATGGTGGCCAGCTTCTTCTCACCTGCAACAAGTAAAAGAGATTTCCCAACATGTAGGCCGACAGATAAACCCAAATATCCCTTCTTAAGGCCGGCAGGCAAATGCTAGCCAGACATCGCGCGTCACCTGCCCACCTGCCTGAACCAAAATTTGCCACAAGTGCGAAACATGTACACAATAGGATGCCATCGAAAAGGTTGCGGTCGGCAATGCCCTGACCCGTCACCTAAGATCTGCTTGCTCTTCCCTAGGCCTAAAACGTCCAGGCCCCACCTTCATGCAGCCGCCACCTACCCATCTGCATTAGGTCTTCCACGTCCAGCTTAAAGCCAGCTCCGAAACCCCGATTGAGCTCCTTCTCGTCCTTCTTGACCTATGGTACAGACCCGACAAGGTAGCACTGTGGTCAAAGCCAGCAGAATGGCAAGGCGCGATTGCATGAAACCAACCCACAACGGAAGGTGCCTAGAAGAAAGGCAACCCCCCAGGCCTCTCCACAGCTGCCAACACGCCTCTGTGGACCCCTCAAAATGAGCCTCAAAGGGACATTCTCCTCCGTTGCCCCGGGTTATTCCGCCCGCTGCAGCCCGCCCGAATACCGCTCGGCCTTTCCGCACGAAGTTAACTAATTTTCGGACAACCGTCAAAATGCGGCCGTCGCTCCCCGCCAACCTGCAAAGAATCTAATGGGCCCATTGTCCACCTGCAGGCGCCCTCTAGTATACCCACAACCGAGTACCTCAGCGCACGAGGCGCTGCAGCGCCACACCGCCTCCACTCTGAGCCTGACCCCCCTCCCAGATACCCCGGATAGCCCGACGACAACTTCCCCGGGACACCGACCACAGCAGCTACCTGAATGCGGCACTTGGATTTCTTCTGGATCTCCTTAATCTTCTCGCCCCCGGGCCCAATCATCAGTTTGACCTTGTTGGCAGGAATCTGAAGCTCCATGTCGGGGTTGGCGTCCGGGTCGTCGTCGTCCGACTCCTCCAGAACCTTCAGGGGCGGAGGAGCTGCGGCCGGGGGCGGGAGCGGGTGCGGGTAGGATGGGATTGCGCACCATGTAAAGACACCTGTTTGTGCCACCCAGGGGGCTGCTGTGCAGGCCGGTAGTAACACACTAGCACACGGGCCTCAGTTGGCTAATCGGGATCGCCCGGGGGACGAATGTGAGGCGCCAACTGTAAAGCGCAGCGTACAGGAAGACCCCACCTCGCCATTCATGCCCCTGCGCAGATAGCCACGACTACGGACTACAGACGACCTAGGCCGGCGTTGGGGTCCCCGTACAACCCCCAACAGTATTTCCTTCAAGGGATTCCGGCAAGCCGTCGTACCCTCCTGCCCTTTCGCATGACAGACGTCTGTGCCTCCGCCAAGCTGGCATATAGCAATGGACATCCAATTGTTTGGAGTGCTTGGTTGAGCAGGTTTGCACCGTGATTCAGCCTGACCCGCCATCCATTCGTCCACAGCCAATTGCCACCTTTTCATAAGGTCAACTTTAAAGCAGGTGGACCTCCTACTCTGTCCGGAAGCCCGCGACAGGCGCAGTACCACATCCCCAACCGCCGCGTCTTCTGAGCGCTCAACTCAGACCCTGACGCCGACCAGCACCCGAATGTCTTCCCTATCTCGTCGCTCACTACCTCGCTCCTTCAATAACAAACCTCACACCCACCTTTCCCAGCCGCCAGCTGCTCCGCCAGCTTGCGTCGCTGCTCCTGCCGCCGCGCCTCCTCCTCTGCCTGCAGCTGCTTCACCTCCGGCATCACTGCTGCCGCCATGAAGGCCTCCAGGGGGTCCTCTTCGTCACCGTCAGCAAGCTGGCGGGCGAGGTCATCCGCCATGTCCTTGGCACGTTTGGCCGCCACATTGGGTGGCACGTAGTTGGGATCATGACGCATGCGCTCTCGAATGGCGGCTTCGCGAGCCTGCGCGGCAGCCACCGCCGCCGCCGGGTCGTCCTCGTCCTCGTCGTCGCCACCTAGCCCAGCCGCTGAGCGGGCCGCGGGGACTGATGTGACAGGAGCAGCAGCGGTGGTGCCGCCGCCACCGCTGCCGCCGTCCGTCGACGGTGCAGCACCTTCGGCCGCAAGGGCCGCGGGGTCCTCCCAGGGCATCCATACCTTGGTTTCAGGCGCAGCAGGTGGGTCTGAAGCAACTGTGGGTGCGTCAACCGGTGCTGCTGGGACGGCAGCTTGGGCCGTCGTTGCGTTAGTTGCATCTGTTACTGCTGCCTGACGTGCTTTCCAGGCCGCAAGCCGAGCAAGCCTGTCTGCTTCGGCGCCCCCGCCCTGCTGCTGCTGCTGCTGTAGTGGTGGTGGTGGTGGTAGCGGCTGTGATGCCGAAGAGGTCTGCGCAGCTTGACCACTGCCGCTCAGCTCCCCATCCCGTGCGCTCCGTGCCCTATCCCGCTCACGCTCACTGTCCCTATCCCGATCCCGGTCTCTGTCTCGGGGCCGATCTCGGTCTCTGTCAAGATTTCTATCTCTATCCCGCTCGCGAGTGCTGCGGTCTCGGGAACGAGAGCGCCGGCTGCGGTCCCGGCTTGCAGAACGTGACCCGCTCCGTCGCCTTAGTACGAGGTTGGGGAAAAATGAGACGGAAAAGCTGCTCAAGATTCCATGTTAAGGAAGGGAGTGAATCATGTTGCCTGACGTGCCAAAGGTTTACGGGGGAAGACCTCCCTGGCCGCTGGGCTTTGTGTACGGCAGGAGAAAGACATGCACAAAAAACGTGGACGGAGGCCACGTATTGGGCATTGCTATGCGATGGCGTCTGAGCTTACCGATCCCTATCGCGCCGGTCCCTGCTGCGGCTTGGGCGCCGGTCCCGATCGCGCAACCTTTCACGCCGGTCCCGACTTCTGCTCCGATAAGACCTTTGATCTCTGCTAGAGTGGCGCCTGTCTCGGCTACGGCTTCGGCTCTGACTACGCCTCCCCATCCGGGGGAAGATCCCCAAGGGGCTAACTGTGTAGAGCTATCAAGGAGACTGAAACACGCATCCGCTTATTTGGCAGGATATGACTGCGGCTTAGGTACGAAGCATACAGGAATTTGTATTGCGCGTATGCGATACGTCAGTAACGATCACGGACACTTTGGAAGCGCTATAAGCGTAGTCCGCAGGCAATTATAGGATTATCAATCATTAGTAACAGCGCCAGTTCACAAATGGCACCATTTGCCCGTCGTCCTTTCGCCGTACGGTGTGGTCCGTCCTCAACCCTCACGGCTAATACCGGCCTCTAGGATTAGTGAGCTCCTACCCGATGAGAATAACAAATCACAGTAATAGTAATCATTCTTGGTTCCTTGGCCAGTGTGTTGACGAGCCTTATACACTGAGCCATGTCGTCGATAAATCTGGAAAGAGAGCTACGGTGCTGACCCACTACGTCTTAGGAAGCGGGCATCTGATACACCGCTTAAGCATTACAGCGTTTGGCTTCACCTGTGGGGGCTGCATACACGCGTAAGTAATGAACAGAAACAAGTTATAAGCCTGCAACCCACTTAACATAGGGCCAGCTGAAAGGGAACAACCAGGCCATTTGCGTATTGCGAGACGCTGTGCTCGGGTGACCTCCGTAACTGACACTGCAGAGTTCACTGGTAGCGCACTCTCGAGTTTAGCATATGCTTTGTGCATTTTACTACGGATTATGATATTTTCCTTCTGTCTCTACCTCTTTTATGGTAACTTCGGGTGCGCTTCTGGCGCCATTCCTGCCCGGACGCATCTACTGCCGCGTCGCTATGTCGCTGAACCCACGATTTGCCATCCCTGTTTTACACAAGCACATTTGAGCTTATTTGCCTGCGACGCTGCAACCCATTCCAGGCAGGTGGCAGCTCCACTAGCCCTACGTACCGCGAGTAGCTAGGGAACGGACGACGCTCTGCCCTTCTCACTGGACTTCTCAACCCCAGACCAGTAATTCACAGGAGCAGCAGCAGCATTTCCTGTCGTTGTATTCCCACCAAGCCATTTCCCAACCGAAACCCCACCGGCACCACCCGGACAGCGCTGTGGACGACCAGCGAACGAAGTCGGCTCGCCAGCCCTTCGGCAATCTTTTGCTTGATAGCGACGAAAAGACCTTCACACCCCACCGCCTAGACCCGATTGCTCGGAAATGGCAGCTGCGCAAAAAGACCGGCAGTTCAAGGTCCTCAAATTCGTGGGAAAAGGCAGCTATGGCTCCGTGTAAGTTGAAGCGTGTGGCCGTTCCGATGTTCCATTCTTCGCGTTGTGGACCTGAGTCGCAGCAGCTGCCGTTAATGAGCAAGGGAGGCCACCCGATGGTGGCAATGTCCATGGGGGGATTGTTGGAGCGGGACCGGGCAGGGAAGGAAAGGGAAGGGAGTCGGGCGTGGTGGTGGTGCTGGCGGTAGTGTGGGTGGTGTGGGTGGGGCCTGTCCTCATGGCCTTGGGCATACATAGCGGTATGCCTGCTCCACCCTGTCCCCTGGGTGCAGCCTCCATTAGGTCCCACTTAGGGGCGGCCAGAGCCTTTCCTCTCACTCAGCATCAGACGCGGCAGTAGCAACCACCACAGCAACCACCACAGCAACCACCACAGCAACCACCACAGCAACCACCACAGCAACCACCACAGCAGGAGCTGCACTAATTGGCATTAGGGTGTTTAGAGGCCCCAGGCAGCTGTGCCCCCCTAGGCGGGTGGGTGGGTGGGTGGGGGGTCAAGTAAGGACGGGAGGGCGCGGCCCACTCAGCCAGCATCAGGGCCCGGAGGGGTGAGAGCGCCCCTCCTGATGCGCCGTGACGAGCCAAGAGACGTCCACACAGCACCGCCCAGTAGTAGTAGTAGTAGCTGCGGGTTTGCTGGACCTTACAGCACTGGCGGGTTGCACGAGGTTTGGGGCCGTGCGTGTATCGTCCTGCTCACTGCTCACGGTGAAGTATGGAGGAAAGGTGGCTGGGGTCCCCAGGACCAGACAGGGTGGGGAAAACGAGCCGGGACCCGAGTTTGGGGGGTTGGGGGGATGCGGAAGGGTGTGGACGACGTGGAGGAGAGGGCGCGTCCTCGCACTGCTGACAGACAGCGATCGGGGAGGCCACCGTGACAGCACCCGGCGGCCCGGTGTCCCTCAGCGCTCCCCTCCAGTTGTTCTCCACTGCCGCCTAGCAGCAGCCGTGCATGTCCGGAGCCACCAGTCACGTGGGCCCTCTCGACCAGCACCTTTCCGCAATTATCTACATCCGCGCCTCCTCACCGCCTTGCCTGACATCCAAGACATCCAAAACACCCGCTACCATCATGCGCCTCCCCTCAAACCCCTCCCCAGGCTGTTGCTGTCAGCTCCCACCACCTCTGAACCCCCTCCCCTCGCCTCTTCTCCCTCTTGCCGCCTCCACGCTTGCGTACCCCTATGTCTGTGTGTCTGTCTATCTGTCTGTCTGGCCTCTCAGCTTCCTGGTTCAACGTTTGGCTGACGGACAGACATACGCACTGAAGGAGATGGACGTGCGATCCATGAGTCAGGCGGAGCGGGAGGACTCGATCAACGAGATCCGCCTGCTTGCCTCCGTGTCGCACCCTAACGTCATCTCCTACAATGAGGCGTTTCTGGACGGCAACCGGCTGTGCATCATCATGGAGTACGCGGCGGATGGCGACCTGGCCAAGGTCATCAAGTAAGCCATACGGGCCACTACTGGGATGGGAGTGCATGAGTCAAGGGAGGGCAGCTGGGGGAGGGCTGACAGAAGTGAAAGGAGCGAGGGAGGAGGGTAGGTGGAAAACCTACAAACCTACAAACCTTAAGACAAGGATTGCCGAATAGTGTTGAGAGTGGCGGGAGAGAGAGGAAGGGAGGTATGGGCAGGGAGAGGGGTGGAGAGGGGTGGGGTGGGGTATTAACGAAATCGGGAGGGGCCTAGAGAGGGGCGGGATGACGTAGAAGCCCTAAGGGTTCTTCCCAGCGCTAGGTGCCCAGGGGGCGCCAAAGCCGGCCCCTTGCCCACACCCCACCAACATGCATGTATCATTCTGTCATCCCCACCTCTCAACCCCGCTGGCTGTCCCCTCTCCCTCCCTTTCCTCCCTCTCCGGGCGTGGACCCGCCCTTCGCCCCCGCCCCAGAAAGCAGCAGCAGATGCGGCGGCCCCTGCCGGAGGACGTCATTTGGCGCTACTTCATCCAGGTGGTGATGGGGCTGCAGGCGCTGCACAAGATGAAGATCCTGCACCGGGACATCAAGCCCGGGAACATCATGGTGTTTGAAAACGGAGTCGTCAAGATCGGGGACCTGGGCATTGCGAAGCTGCTCACGAAGACGGCAGCGGCCAAGACCCAGATCGGCACGTGAGTGGTTCTGTGTGTGGCTGGGGGTGTGCATGGGTGTTGGTGCGGGTGGGTGGAGGTGGGGAAGACTGGCGGGATGGCGAGTTTTCCCAGACCGCCTCACCACCACCGCCACCACCACCACCACCATCAACGGTTCTGTACTGCCTGATGCTCCACCTCCCTGTCACGCACTTGCACCACTCATCCATTCCTCCCCGTCCACTGCCACCACCCTCACATCCATCCCCAGGCCGCACTACATGGGGCCCGAAATCTGGAAAAGCCGGCCGTACTCGTACACCTCGGACACGTGGGCAGTTGGCTGCCTGCTGTACGAGCTGGCCGCGCTGACGGTGCCCTTCGAGGCCCGTTCCATGAGCGAGCTGCGCTACAAGGTGCTCCGCGGCGCCTACCCGCCCGTGCCCGGCAGCTACTCCCGGGACCTGCAGCAGCTGGTGCGGGAGTGTCTCGACCCCAACCCCGACAAGCGGCCCTCCATGGACGACATCCTGGCCCTCCCCTCGGTGGTCTCGCGCACCCGGCAGCTGGTGCCCCAGGAGAGCCGCAACCCCCCCACCACGGCGGGGAGTGCGCTGGTGGAAACCATCAAGGTGGGGCGGGGTGGGGGAGGGGCGGGGCAGGGGAGGGGTGGGGGAGGGGACAACCAACGCAAACGCAGACCAGGTGGGGTGCGGGCCCCAATGATGTAAGAGATAAGGACTTGGGGTTAAGGACTCTTGCCGGTTCTGGAGTTATGTGAGGTGGCTGAAAAGGCCGAAACCTTGATTTGCGAAACATAGATATATAACACACAGGGACAGGGGGGTAATATGGAGATGGAACGGGATGTGATTGTGTGCGAAGTAGGGGGGGTGTATATATGGGTTACACAGAGGGGCTTTCCAACCTATGGTGGTGGCCACCCACCCTGGACGAGCATGCTGGCAGTCTCCACCGTCCCCACCCACCCACCCACCCGCGATGTGGCCTCCTTCCCGGGTAACATCATCATCATCATCATCATCGTCATCATCATCAGTCATCATCATCATCATCATCATCATCATCATCATCATCATCATCATCATCATCATCATCATCATCATCATCATCATCATCATCATCATCATCATCATCATCATCATCATGATC